>NC_071505.1:335936409-336239439 GCF_027887155.1 Malaclemys terrapin pileata
ACATTCCTAGGCTATGTCACTGGGTTGTCTAAACCAGAGACGCAGTTTTTCTGGTGCCCTTTACTGCCAACCTCATTCCCAGCACTGTAAACAAGTGGGATTCCCCAAGATCCACTAGGCTCACAGCATGCTCTGATGGTCCAGTCTGCATGGTACTACAAGACTTGAATCAGGCCTGGTTTGCATCTGTTCTTCAGTCCCTCCTTATTATATACCTGGATGGCAAACAAGCCAGGATCATGGACCTTCCCTTTCCTAGAAAAATTCTGCATGACAACCAGGCTGAAGATCTAGCTGTGGAGTTACCAGTTTGGGGTGAGTTTAAGGATAAGTCAGGTTCCCTTACACTCAATTAAACTCCCCTAGACTTATTTATACCCACTCTACCCATGTGTAAGGAACACAAGTTGGCTTAACCTTTACAAACTGAGTATCTGGAAGAAAGTATAAGTTAAAATAGGGGCAACTACTTTAACTTACTCTTGCATCTGACTTATCCGTGTATATGTTAGGCCAGCTTAAACTCCTTGACACATTGATAGAGTTGTTTGTAATTAGTGGTAAGAATTGACCAAGGAGGATTTACAGAGTATAACTGACAAGGTAGACCGGGAAAGCTGAAAATTTGGATTGAAGATCAGCACAGAAAAGACAGAAATTATGGCAATTGGAAGACAAGAGAAAGAGATAAAGCTCAAACTCAAAGGCAAAGAACTAGAAGAAGTGGAAAAATGTGTGTGCCTTGAAGGACTAGCATCAAAAAATGGGAATTGTGAAGATGGCATAAAAAGAAGAATTGGACTAGCTACTAGTGCATTCAAAAAAACTCTGCAAGAGCTGGAATAATAAAGACATTTCAATTAAAACAAAAAGCATATATATGAGTAAGGCTCTGCTTAATTTGCAATATTGCAGAAATTGTGGAAACTGCAATATTAGGCTTCAACTGCAATTTTTATTTTAATTAGCTTACTTTGCACAGTCCACAATTTTGCATACATTCTGAGGTTTGCAACACACTTTTCCCCCCCATTAGTACAGTAGAACCTCATTTATCTCAGCTGACAGTGGCAGGCTCAGGCTGTCAGCCCCGGGGCAGCGGGGTGCCTGCTGTGAGCCCGCAGGCGAGCAGATCTCCAGCTGTCAGACCTGCGGGTGGCCGGGGCTCCGGCTCTCAGCCCCACGGGCGGCTGGGGCTCTGGCTCTCAGCCCTGTGGGCAGCCGGGGCTCCGGCTCTCAGCCCCGTACATTAATGACTGTAACATAGTTGCAGCAAAATGTCTGGTTATTAAAAAAATTAGCAGTCATAACATAATACTTGAGTGTTTATATTGTCCCAGTACATTTTTCTTGAACAAATACATCTTCTCTGGCTTTTCCAAATTACCATAATTAATAAAGGTCCATTATTACTTTTCCGTGATTTTCCATGTGTTATCCACAACTCAGCCGAAATCATTTGTCAGTCATCCCCTGATTCAGCCAGGGCCTTATATATGAGACAGGTGTGTCAATACTGCTTCACGGGTTGGTATGCTAGAATATGAGGGAAATCAACGAATGAAAGCTTATCATTGCAGACATGAACTGGGCTTGGGGAATAGTGAAAGTTTCAAGACTGCAAAAAATAAAAAATGAAGAGATGAAAAAATGGTGTGGCCAAGAATTAAAGCTGTTAGAGAATATTCAAGAAAGATGACTGTGATGGTTTTGACAGATGTCAAGAATAGATCCCAAAAGGATACCATATATGGCAATACACACCAGCGTGCAAGGACATAGAAATAGAGGAGAACAAGGATGCATTGGATAGATACAGTGAAGAATGACATAGAACAAAAAAGTTTAAATATGACTGAAGCAGTGAGGCTTGATCAAGTTAGAAAGTGGTAGAAAAACTTCATTTGGCCCCATCATCAGCCTGGTGGATGGGAATGGAAGAAGAAGAAGAAGCAGTGATAAGGGATTCTGAGTTAGTGTAATGACGCCTTCGGAGATCTCACTCATCACTTTTGATAGTCTTTTGAGTCTAAAGGAATCTAAATAAGTTTAAGGGGGTCAACTCAGAGAGACTGAAACAACGTTCATTGCTTCTGACCTAACGTCAAGGTTTTCTTCCAGGTTTCAGAGGTGCTTCTCAGAAAGAACATTTTTCAATGGAAGAGACTTAGATGAGCTGTCACCTCTGGCAGAAGCCGCCGCTTTCTAATCACAGGTCTGGTGCTTTTTGTAGCAGGCCATGGAGTTCTCCCAGTCCCTCTCTAGGAACCGCTTCATTCGTTTGCCAGTCTTGCCAAATCTAGTGAAAATAAAGGACTCTGAATCGAACACAGGACTCATTCACAATTTTGTATCAACAGCTAATATACTTAGGAGCCCTCTTCAACACCAAGTTAGTGACAGTCCTTCCATCAGAGGAGCATATCTCTAAAACAGGACACCTGGCAAATAAAATTAGGTTATCTCACCAATCTACAGCACAAGAAGGTCTACATCTCCCAGGTTATCAGATCCTCCTTAATGTAACTGGTCCTTTGGGTCCATCGCCACTCCAGACAAATTATGTTGGCTTTACTATTCCACAGAACCCAAAGATTGGTGACCTTGGTGTAAGAATTTATCTGATGTGGAGAGTTTGATATACCTGTGTTTATCGGTGTTGCTCTTAATTAATCCCCAGTTTATGGCAATTACACTGGAAGCCAGCGGAAGAGACTGGGTTACATTCTTTATATCCCAGTCAACTGAGGATACATGGTTCAGGACAGACTTCAAAGTGTTTTCAATGGCTTTGTGCAGAGCTTTTTTAGCATCCAAGAACCAGATAATCAATTGCCTTTTGTGACTCCAAATGGAAAATGCAGCTTTTGTAGGTAGGGAGATATCCAGAGCTAGGGAGGTATCCACAACTGGAATTTGGAAGAAGTTGCAGAGAAGTTGCTATGTTGGGCAGAGCTGCACCTGCAAGCTAGTCATGCATTCCACCTAGCTGGACTCCTGAACCAGCAGACAGATTGGCTCAGCTACAGGGATCTCCCTTTCAGGGAGTGATAGAACTTAATGAGATTTCTTCATTTTGATCTGTTCATTCCCTCTGAAGCACCTGGCATTGGCCATTGCCAGAAGACAGGGTGCTGGGCTAGATGGCTCATTGGTCTGACCCAGTATGGCCGTTCTTATTTTAAACATAGAACACAAAAAAGGTCCCTGCTGTAAAGAGCCTAGTGTCTGTTGCTGAGCAAGGGTTCTCCTCTTCATTGCCCTGCCATGGGCTTCAGTGGCAACCTAGAAGTACCATGCCCAAGTTTCCGTGGCTATTTAGTCCTTGACCTCTCTATTGAGACCATGAATTAATGGCATTTTTGGTATTTTTGCATGATATGGACACCAGGTTAGCAGGATCTGAGCTAAGATGAACATCTCATTTCTCATACAACTATGATATGTTGATGACTTGTTAACCTGTTGAAACCAGTGATGTAGAGGTTAAGCATTCTGGATCTCGTTACCAAGTACCCTGAGCTATCCATCTCCCACAAGATCCATTAGCAGTTTTTACTTTTTTCTTAATTTCCCAGGAAAGATGCGCAAAATAAATTATCCACAAGTTACTACAAATCTGGCAATTACACCTGCAGTTGTGGATCAGAAATAATTTGATGATAGGAACAGACCTCTTGCAGTGTTCTAAGCCTGTTCTAAGTGGGGAGGGATAGCTCAGTGGTTTGAGCATTGGCCTGCTAAACCCAGAGTTGTGAGTTCAATCCTCGAGGGGGCAATTTAGGGAACTGGGGTAAAAATCTGTCTGGGGATTGGTCCTGCTTTGAGCAGGGGGTTGGACTAGATGACCTTCTGAGGTCCCTTCCAACCCTGATATTCTGTGATTCTTTATAACATTCTTGTATGTTCTGCTGTTCACTTTATAGAAGTATTGTATGTTTCATTAGAACTTATAGAACACAACTATGTTTGTCTTTTGAGTTTGATTTTGTGTCTGTGGTCTTTTACAGTATGTCTACAGTGGAATAAAAGACCCACGGCATGACTGCGGCTGGCCTGGGTCAGCTCACTTGGGCTCACGGAGCTCAGGCTGCGGGGCTGAAAATTGCTGTGTAGACGTTCAGGCTTGGCAGGAGCCCGAGGTCTGAGATGCTGCAACCGGAGGGAGAGGGGCAGAGCTTGGGCTCCAGCCGAGGTCAGACATCTACACAGCAATTTACAGCCCCACCGCCAAAGCCCCATGAGCCCAAGTCAGCTGACCCAGGCCAGGAAGTTATTTGTTTAATTCCTGGGTAGACGTACCCGTAGTCTTCATACTTCTTTGAACTGCTTGTGCGAAATGAACATTGGCTGGAGTCCTGATCCTTACAAATACTTACTTATGTTTTAGATCATCCTCCGGGTCTTCAGAACCATTCAAGACTTCGAACTCCTCCACCTCCACTACCACATGCTCACACGCCAAATCAGCATCATGCGGCCTCCATCAACTCCCTAAACAGAGGGAACTTCACGCCACGTAGCAACCCCAGCCCTGCTCCTACTGATCACTCTCTTTCTGGAGAGCATCCTGCCAGCACCCAAGAGCCAGCCCACGCTCAGGACAACTGGTTACTCAACAGTAACATCCCACTGGAGACTAGGTAGGTTGTTTTTTTTTAGTTATTTACAGTATTCTATATTCAGCTTAGTGTACTCCATAGAAAAATAGTAGGGAGACAAGGTGGGTGAGGTAATATCTTTTATTGGACCAATTTCTTTTGGTGAGAGAGACAAACGTTCATACTTACACAGAGCTCTTCTTCAGGTCTGTGTAAGTGCAAAAGCTTGTGTCTCTCACCAACAGAAGTAGGTCGAATAAAAGAGATTACTTCACCCAGTTTGTCTCTCTGATATCATGGGACCAACATGGCTACAACAACACAGTATACGTGAAAAAATATGTCTGTTTAGCGAGCGGGTTAGCTTGTGAACTGATGTTCAATTTATGCCTTCCAAGTTGTATATATTATTCTTTGTGTCTTTTATTTGGATTAAGAGAACAGGAAATTGCTCTGCTTCCATAGACTGAAAATACCGTTGGTATTAACAATCGCTTATCATTTTCCCCCCATTTAAAATTAAAACCACAATCATAGATTTTAAATGTTTTTCTTAATGTATTTTCTTCCTATGTGGTGGGATAAGTCAATACCCTATTTATGAAACTGAACTCCGTCAATATATTGAAAAGAGTTAGCCTTCTAGCTGTGCCTTATCCAGCAGATATAATTGTAATATATAGTGCAGGGAAGGTTGATCTAGTTAGACCTAGTGGGAAAGGGGGGAATATATTGCTGCATTTTACTATCCTACAGTATTGCTTCAAGAAGTATGGAACACTGAATAGTGGCACATGAGTCAATTAATATTGCTTCCATTAACTTCTCATGTTCTTTTCCACATGTCTCCTACCTTTCTGGTACTGGATAATTGTATGTCTCAGTATTGTCTTTATTTATCCTGAGGAACTTGCTCCATTTAAAATGTGTTTTCCTCATAACAGTGACTAAGATTTCAGCAAATCTATCAAAGGTCTAAGAATGAAACTACCCAGTTTCATGGAAATGACGGCAGATGGTCTTATTTGGATTTACATGTAGACAGTATTAAAGTTTCATATTTATGAAGAAGTAAACTTTCTGTAAATTAGAAATGGTTTGTAGATCTGTGTGATACCTGGTAACAGATGTGCTCCTACCTTGTCCTAACACAGTACACACAAATAATGGATAATGTGTAAAATTACCCACTGTTTGCTTGAAGAACAACAAACATAAACCTTTATGAATTCAGTTTAAGAAGTGCTTCTTCACAGAGTAACAAGAGGGCTAAAATGAGGGTCAGATCTATCTATAATGCATATAGACACTTACCATTGGACCCCACATAGCCTTAGGTTGATCCATACCCTTTGACTCTCCGGGATTTTGCGGACATGCTGGATATGACTGAATTAATAATAGTATCCCCTGATGGTTGTGCATGCTCCCTGTCATATTCCCCTGCAAGATATGCTACACACCTGTAACTACTTGGATAATGAAAAGGATGCTCGCTGGCATTATTTAATACGAGGCTGATTAGCCCTTCCTCTCACCCGCTCTTGATATTTTGCTGCTGCAGCTTCTGGATAAGAGATGAAGCTGCCAACTCTCTTGCCCCTTTCCCACTGCTTGTGTTCACAGTGGGAAGAGAGACACTGGTGAGAAAAAGTGAAAACACACACACCTGGACACACCCAATCTCTCTCGCACAGACACACCCACATAAAATGAATCCTGAATATGTGCATGCACTCACATTAAGGGCTTGTCTAGATAGTGAGTTAGTGCGTGGCAAGCTGGAGTATAAATCCACAGCATGCTAGCCTGCTGCGCACTAATTGGTTGTGTGGGCCCTGATAGCACACAATGAAAGTTCTGAAGTGTGCTTTGATCTACTTCCGTTTCAAAGCAGAGTAGATCAAAGTGCCATAGGGAACTTTTACTGTGCAGTAGCTGGGTCCACATGGCCAGGTACTGTGCTGTGTTTACACCTATTGCTGCGTACTATCTCACCGTGTAGACATGCTCTAACACACACTA
Organism: Malaclemys terrapin pileata; assembly: GCF_027887155.1. Taxonomy (NCBI): domain Eukaryota; kingdom Metazoa; phylum Chordata; order Testudines; family Emydidae; genus Malaclemys; species Malaclemys terrapin. The sequence goes on from NC_071505.1 coordinate 335,943,036, forward strand.
TCTATCACAAACAAGCATGCACACAATTTTTCCAATTCACCAATTCTATGTCCTCCCCACCAAATCTGTTGGCTTCTAAGCTGGGGCTCATTATAGTTCCTCAACCCCACTTCCTCACATCTGGGCCTGCTCAGCAGTTTTGACTCAAGACTTTCCCTGATGGCAAATGCCTCTACTCCTGTTCAGCTTGCAGAATTACCTCTTCATTCTCCAGAGATCACGCTCTACCATTCCTTTTGCCCAAGGAGAAAGCCACTGGAGCCCTTCTTTGGTTCCAACCTTGATATCTGTTTCTCCCCCTCCCTAGGGCATATCAATTCACTTAACTGCCTCAGTTGGGATGAACAAAGCACCAGGATAGATTCCAGACAGAATATAACATTTACTAGATCCCAAAACCAAGCTAAGCGCCAAATTTGTCAGTCCATTGCATGCATGGACTCTCACTGAGCTCAATGGGAGCTCTGTGCATCCACTCTAGGGCAGAATCTGCTCAGTTGAGTCCCCAAAGCTGCACTGCTGAGAACATTGTTTTTAAAAGCAGGTGTATGTTTTGATCTATCTGGGTAAGAGCCATGTTTGCAGGCGCCTCTGAACCTCCAAATTATGTCCCAATTTAACATTTTCATGGCATTTCAGGCTAATTGATTTCTCAGGGACTGACTGATTAAAACCCAGCTAAGAAGCTGGCCCCAAAAGATTAGGACAAAATTACATGTTAGTGCTATAAATGTGACTTGGCCACGGTTGCAGTAATTTTATTAGGGTACTAACTCAAGTGCATATATGCTCAGGCAGTGAACTTTACAGCTTGTTTCTCTACTAAGGAAATGTACATCATAGCTTATTCTGGGCCCAATTCTGCAGCCCTTCTATGAGTAGTCCATTTAATTTCAGTGAGATTACTCCAGGGTAAGGCCCTTAGCTATCAGAGCTATGTAGGGGCCTAACCTATTTTTAAATATGCTCCTTCCATATTGTCTCGGGATTTGAGTACATAATATATAATGAACAGTATGAAAATAGTTAATATCAACTAAGGCCCTAACTTCTAAAAGAAACTGAGCCAAAAATGATAGCTAAATTGAATAGTAGTCAGGTCTAGCATAGAATCATAGAATATCAGGGTTGGAAGGGACCTCAGGAGGTCATCTAGTCCAATCCCTTGCTCAAAGCAAGACCAACTGCAACCAGCCAAGACTTTGTCAAGCCGGGCCTTAAAAACCTCTAAGGATGGAGATTCCACCACCTCCCTAGGTAACGCATTCCAGTGCTTCACCACCCTCCTAGTGAAAAAGTTTTTTCTAATAGCCAACCTAAACCTCCCCTGCTGCAACTTGAGACCATTACTCCTTGTTCTGTCATCAGGTACCACTGAGAACAGTCTAGATCCATCCTCTTTGGAACCCCCTTTCAGGTAGTTGAAAGCAGCTATCAAATCCCCCCCTCATTCTTCTCTTCTGCAGACTAAACAATCCCAGTTCCTCCTCATAAGTCATGTGCTTCAGCCCCCTAATCATTTTTGTTGCCCTCCGTTGGACTCTTTCCAATTTTTCCACATCCTTCTTGTAGTGTGGGGCCCAAAACTGGACACAGTACTCCAGATGAGGCCTCACCAATGTCGAATAGAGGGGAATGATCATGTCCCTTGATCTGTTGGCAATGCCCCTACTTATACAGCCCAAAATGCCGTTAGCTTTCTTGGCAACAAGGGCATACTGTTGACTCATATCCAGCTTCTCGTCCACTGTAACCCCTAGGTCCTTTTCTGCAGAACTGCTTCCTAGCCATTCAGTCCCTAGTCTGTAACAGTGAATGGGATTCTTCCATCCTAAGTGCAGGACTCTGCACTTGTCCTTGTTGAACCTCGACAGGTTTCTTTTGGCCCAATCCTCTAATTTGTCTAGGTCCCTCTGTATCGTATCCCTACCCTCCAGCGTATCTACCACTCCTCCCAGTATAGTGTCATCTGCAAAATTGCTGAGAGTGCAGTCCACGCCATCCTCCAGATCATTAATGAAGATATTGAACAAAACGGGCCCCAGGACCGACTCTTGGGGCACTCCGCTTGAAATCGGCTGCCAACTAGAAACAGAGCCATTGATCACTACCCGTTGTGCCCGACGATCTAGCCAGCTTTCTATCCACCTTATAGTCCATTCATTCAGCCCATACTTCTTTAATTTGCTGGCAAGAATACTGTGGGAGACTGTACTCATTTTAAAAAAAGAAAAAGATGGGGAAAAACACCTCTCAGTTGATTCACAGCAGTCAAATTATGCAATTGTTAGCCTATGTAACCATGTTATTATAATGGTTTTACTCTGCCCCTTCCCTCTTGCTATTTGTTACACTCCCTTGTTTCGTCTTGTCTTAATTTAGATTGTAAGGCTTTTGGAGGAGAGGTCTTGTCTTCTTTTGTGGTCGTACAGTGCCTAGCACAATGGGGTCACCAAATCTACTTGGGGTCTCAGGGCACCTGCTGCCATACCCGAAATAAATAATAACCTGGCTTTGTGGGATCAGTGGTGTAACCTCAGAGTTAAAGGCCCTCCCCTGAAAACATTACATGCCTAGATGTCCAAACCCATGGACCATGAGGGAGAGCGAGCGAGCATCAGAAATCTTAACAATTACAGTGATGCATGGAGAGAAAGAGAGGTGGTCTGTCAGGTATCTAGAGCCAAGACTATGCCCCTTGTTAAACTGAAAACTCTGACACATCCTTAATTATAGCATCACTACTGTTCCACCATAATAGGTCTGGTGAATGTCTCTCCAAGCCTAAAGCAGTGTGTTTTATTTGCATATTACTTAACTGTCATAGACATATTGGGGAATTCGTATTATTGCTCTTAACCAGACTGGTCATCTAGAATTTACTGACAAGAAGAAGTCTTTGTATTTAGTTTAAGGCTTTCACTTGCTTCACAAACTATGGTCATGGTTACTTGATCCTGGCTGTCATCACACTATACATGGACATTGTATAGAAAACAGATTATTTGGTGCGCAGTTATGTAGCTTCTGACATGTCAGCTGGAAGGGCATTATATTGCCTTTATGTTTGTTATGACCAGTATCACCTGAGAGTTTTCCAGATAAAGAACAGGTAAAAGAGTCTACGTGCTGACTAGTAATTCAGTTGGACAGCATCAAGATACTATTGTTCCCCCACTAAACAAACTATTTGGATAATAAGATATGTTGAAGAGATAGTGGCAACATAATAAAGAGAGACTGCATCGCATGGAGGATTAGTAACGTGTGGCTCTTCTCAGTGTGGCTCATCTCCGACATCCACAGATCTTACCTTTACTTCTGAGAGAGTTCTCAGAAACCAGACACCGTTGTTCAGGTTTGTCCTTCAGACTTGAAAGCAGAATTCTTCCTGCTATGTACAGTAACTGTGTAGATTCTTCCCACTGCAAAAATCTAGCCACTTAGGGATCAAAAAGATCAGCAACTAGTGGAATAATAAATAAGTAAACCACAAAAAGTTCAACGTTTAAAAAATAAATTCCATCCCAGAGAAATTAATCCAAGAATTAAGACCTTTGAAGTATAGAAATGTGGTATTGTGATAATCTCATGTCAAAAATGGAACTGTATTTCTGTTGAATATCCATTTTTGTAATTCCACATTAGCCAGCACAGAGAGAAAACATAAAGAGAAAGCTATATCTTTTAAACAGAGACCAGCACAAGCTAGAAAATGTGTATACAACACTGGGATTGCAAACCTCTCCCATCCCAAATTTGATGGTGTCTGGTTTTCATTTTAAATAACATTGGGACTATTAGCAGAATTCAGATCTGGGTTCAGCTTTTGAATGACCTAGGGATGTTCAGAGTGGAGGGTTAGGTGGGGACAGGTTAAATTTAATGCAAAAGCTATCATAAATGCAAAGTATAGGTGCTTAAATTTTACAAATACTATGCCCATGAGAATTTCATATGTTGCTGGAAGAAGAGCCCCTCCTCACATCTCCTCCTTCCCTCCTTTCCTTCATTTCTTTTTCCTCACTCCTCTCCCCTTTTCCTCTAGTTCTCTTTCTGCCTCTCTTTTCTCCACTTCTTCTTCCTTTGCTGCTTTAAAAGCAATGTATTGTATGAAAACATCTTTGCTCAGCAGTGAGATCTTACAGGTGAGTCATTTCTCCCCACGCTTTCTCTGCTCTTTATTCCTCCCTTTTTTCTCTGACCTCTCCTTTCTGTTCTGGTAAATGTGACCTTGCAGTGAGCAAATAAATGCCAGCTGAGAGAGCCATTTGTCTGGCACAGCTGTAGCTTCAGGACAACTCTAGTCCCAGAGAATTTCAGGCTGTAAGCACCGAGGACCAGATTATACCTCCCTGACTCATGTTGAGTCAGGATTTTACTCCAGAATTAGCAAGTCTACCCAGAGTAAACCCCTACTCAGATTAAGTAAAGAGTTAGAATCTGGCCCATAGTAAATGAAGAGCGCAGTTGTATAATAATTGCCAATGTAGCTCAGGGTGTGACTGCTGTGTTCCTGACATGCATCAGAAGCTCACATAACCCAGTGTTATCTCCCATTTTATTGACAATTCACAACTGAAATACATGAAATCACCAGTTTTACACAAATTTTAACTGTTCATGAACCTTTACTGATTACTGTGGTGTTAGGTGCCTTGCCTTTTATCCATTAAAGGCTCTGTGTGCGAGTGTGTAGCTTCTTTATTACATTGAATAACATCCAACTTTTCCTGCATTCTTGGGGAACGAGTGGAAGCAGTAAATACTTGGAGATGGGTTGATATTTCCAGTGCTATGTCTCAGCTCAAGCATGTTGATCCACTGTACTTGAAAGCTATGAATATGAATCACATTCCTGTCACTGGGATCAACTGCAGATCTGTGCTGTCAGTGCAGCCCATAGCCAACAAAGGCGGGGGCTTGAACTAAAGGAGTACTGGCATTAGCGAGAAGGAGAGATGAAAACTAAGGTTAAGGACACTTCATAGAGGGAGGTTTGCATAATGCGGCAGTACTGAAGTTTCCCTTAGTATAGCCTGCTACCTGAATACAGCTTCTGTGACAGAGTTCACCACATGCCTCTCATATCTTGTAAGCCCTTAATCCTGCATAAGTGATCAAGTGTCACAAGGCTGATGTGTTTCTCTTCTTTAGTCTTGGCTTGGGAATTTACTGACGTTTCAAGATGCAGACTCAGATTTACTTTTGTTGTTTGAAAATAGAGAATGGCAAAATCAGGGATGGATTTGATTTTGCAGAAGATGAGACGGATGTTCTTGTGTCTGGTCTTGTGGCACAGGACTGCAGGCCAGGAGGTCTCGGTTCTGGTTCCCAGCTCTGCCTCTGACCGATTGTGGGACCTTGGGCACGTTCCCCTGTCTGTGCCTCATTTTCTGTAAACTGAGACTTAAGTGTTTGTAAGGAGCTTTGAGATCCTTGATGGTGCTATAGAAGTTCCAAATGTAATTATAAAACATTTGAAGTTGAGTGGTTGGCTCTGGGTCACTCCCAATCCCCCCAACCAAAAGTATTAAGGAGTTTAAGCTATATGACTCTGGATTTGGCTCATCTCCATATATGTACAAACAAAACTGGGAAGGGGCAAGACTTTTCAAAACCCAAACCAGGGTATTTCAGACCGAGATGCCATTTGTTTAAGTTATCCACCACCAGCAATCCATTATGAGAATTACAGATAACTTATTCCGGTTTTTGCCACTCAGTAATTGAGAGAATGTTTATTTAAAATGTGCACGTGCGGCAAAATCCAAATATCTCCGCTTCTATATTTCTCAGACTAACATTGCCTCACTAAAATAAGTAAGAAGATTAGATTAATTCAGTTGTTAATTACCCAATTCAAAGTGCAAAGTAAGGATTTAAACAAAACAGAGAATCCATCTGGTTACGTGCTTGGCTGGAGATATGTGATGACTAAGGATTTCCAGAGACCTCCCTGACAATCTCTGCTTCAGCCTCTGGGGCTGTAGGACTCTGGAGCTGGCAGCCAGTGGGGCCCTGGCAGGGTTCCAGAGACAGGCGACGGGCCCCCTGCAAAGTTCCAGTGACAGGTGACAGACTCCTGAGGGGGCCCTTCTCAGGGTTCCAGCGACGGGCGATAGCCTCGCACGGGGGAAGGGGACGCCTCGGGCGAGCGGCTGGGGGTGTCCCATTTTCTCTTTGGGAAATATGGTCACCCAGCAGTTCCAAACCACCGTGGGCGGAGGGGCAACCCCACAGCTCCCAGCCACCACGGTGGTGGGGGAAACCATGGAATCGCAACAGCAAGTCACAGACAGGTCACAGTTTCCGTGAATTTTTGTTTATTGCCTGTGACCTGTCCATGACTTTTACTAAAAATAACCATGACAAAATCTTAGCCTTAGTGATGACACAAGATGGAACCACGGTATTGACAGTATTTGGGTAGTGTATTCAGTCTTTGCACAGAAACAGACACTGATGCACACTCATTATTGGGGTACAGCTTTGCTAAATTAAGATTTGGTCTTTTGAATCCGGCAGATCAAAACGTTTCATACATATTTTTTCTGCACTGTCAGCAAAATAATAATGTACATAGACATAAAAACCTGAACTTTATATATGTGCACACAGGGATGTGTGTGCGCTCATATATATGTGTGTATACGCATACTTAGAAGTGAACATTCTTAAATGCTGTATATGTATATGTGTAATATCTTATACATATAAATATATGGTCCATCATTCTAATTCCATGCACAACTGCACTATAACCATTGTGGTTTATACGATCACACTTCATAGATGCATGACTCACTGGCTTCATTCATGTTTCCATATGTATGTAGAAACATAGCAAAGCAGACATTCCTAGAGACATTGCAGGACAACCTCATTGAGATGGACATTCTCACCTCCTCCCGACATGACGGTGCTTACAATGATGGGTATGTGACACTTATGTGGTCTTTCTGTTTACTGTACAGTCATTATGATCTTTGCATGAAAGCATTTGTCACTTCAATGATGTTTTAAGGGCAATGCCATTTTTTGCCTCTTCTAAGATGGCTTTAAAAAATGAGGTTCCAGAGCTTGGAGCACAGCATCCTGTACATATTAATGGAACTCTCATTAATATGCTGATGATCCATAGCATCTCATTGGCTTTCTTTGCCATTTTGAAAATCATTTCACCAATAAGCTGTATCTGTAGCAATTTACAATCCTTTACAAACGAAGGTTACTTGCATTTCAGTGAAGACTTTAAACTACTATGAGGCTGGCTGAACAATACTGCAAATGTTAAACTGATATTTTCCAGGTTCATTGCCTTACAAAGGAACAGAAGTATCTTTTTGACACTGATAGCAGTGATGATAGGGCATTTCTTTAAACCCAGGCCTTTGGTGTTGATTTAACATCCCATTTTGATGGTAACCATCACTTTTTTTAATTTAACTTTTGATCATATAACTTTTTAAGTTATAAACGGCTTCTAAGAAGATTACACATTACAGCGAACTTGTATGACATGCTGTGTGTTAGTGGTTTCCTAATTAAATAATAATTATCAACTGCAATACTGCTTGTTACATTTGTACACTGCAGATGCCTCTTCAATGGGGACCAAATAAATCTGTATCTAAATAAAGCAAAGAAATAAATTAATAGTGGAGACACTGCTGCAAGAATTAAAGTTTTAATCTAGACGAATAGTGGAAATAATGAGTCATGTTCTAGCAACCATTATTTTGTACAGTTAATGAACGGGTTTGCCAGAAGTAGTATAAACATTGTTCTGAAAGAAAATCCACATCACTTTATACTGCAGAAATTGTTCCATGACTTTTTTTCACAGCAATGTTTCTGCATGTGAGAGTTCGTCCCTATTATTACATGTGTGTCTTTGAGATGGAAACCTTGGGCCACATGCTGAACTGGCATAAACCAGCATAACCCCATTGACTTCAGTGGGGCGGTACTGATTTATCACTGCTCAGGATCTAGCCCATAAAATCATGACTAAAAATACTAGCTGCATTGGGCCTGATTCTGATCCCACAGTAGTGGAGTTACTCCTGGTTTACACTGGCGTAGAGAGAGGAGCATCAGGCCTACCACCCAGGCTACCACTGTTTCTCCTTCCTGTCCCTTCACTCCTGAAGAAAATCCAGGAATAGAGGGATTCAGGTGCCTTAAAGTTCTCAAGAGCTTTTCCTGAAAATTGGAATTTTCATTTACAGTTTGACCCAACTCCCATAGAAGTCAATGGGATTCTTTCCTCTGATTGAAGTGAGACTTGCTCAATGTACTTACATTACTGTGTTCCATAAAACAACTAGGCTAAAATATGGCTGCTGTCAAAATGTAGGGATGGAAAACCGGGGACACTGTGGCAATTTCGACACCGTGAAAGGACTCCCTTTTCCCCATCTCCACACAGCAAAAAACAAACAAACAAAACAAAGCTCTCTTGCAGCAATCAGTATGTTTGGATAAATGTTCATGCTCTCCCCCATCTCCAACTTGCTCCCATTAAAATTCAATTGAAAGTTTCACTGGGAGCAGGATCAGGCCCTCAGTCCTGCTTGCGTGAACTGATCTGTCCTCGCTATCCTTGGGATTTCTCATTTCACTGTAATGTGAGCTTTTCCTGTGGAGACATCTCTTTCTGTCGAAGTGTTCTCTGCAGTATTGTTGGCACTGTGACGTTTTTCCTTTACTTTGTGTGACTTGTCTGTTTTTTATTCTTCTCTTCTGTGCATGGCATCCATGTATTTACAAAACATTGTGTGAAGCTGCTTTCTTCACTCCGGAAGCAGCCACCATCCCTAAGTTTTGAATTTTGCCTCTGCTTTTATTTTCGTGAAGAGTTACCTACTCTTTGTCTTTCTTCCCTCAGGCATTTCCTGTTCAAACCCGGAGGCACCTCTCCCCTCTTTTGTACAACATCACCGGGATATCCCCTGACGTCCAGCACTGTGTACTCACCTCCCCCTAGACCCCTTCCCAGAAGTACCTTCTCTAGGCCTGCCTTTAATCTGAAGAAACCCTATAAGTACTGTAACTGGAAATGTGCCGCTCTGAGTGCCATTATCATCTCAGTCACGCTGGTGATCCTGCTTGCTTATTTTATCGGTAAGCATATTCCACTTTTCAGCCTTTTTATTCTCTACCCTCAGCGCCAGTGTTGCTAACATTTGGGAACTGCAAGACCAAGTTGGTTACACCCATAGTAACTAACAAGTAAGGCCTCTTGGGGCTTGCCTAGATGGAGAGTTAGTGTGTGGCAAGCTGAGGTGTAAATCTACAACACACTAGTCTGCCGTGCGCTAACTGGCTGCATGGACCATGCAACTGCGCACTAAAAGTTCTCTAGTGTGCTTTGACATATTCCAGTCTCAAAAAGCAGCAAGTCAGTGTGCACTAGGGAACTTTTAATGTGCAGGTACTGGGTCCACATGGATCTTTAGTGCGCAGCAGGCTGCTGCACTGTGGATTTACACGCCAGCTCGCTGTGCACTAACTCTCTGTCTGACAAGCCCTGAAACCTGTGTAAGCCCATTGAATTTGGTGGGTGTTGCAATGTGGGGCTCACTTCATTTAATAGTACCACTAAGGTTTAATAGAACCTGTTCCATATGCTGTATGTAAAGAGTTTGAATTGTTCCTTTTCTGCTCGAGAAAGAGTTGGAATCAGCTAGAATGAGACAAGCCCTCCTACAATAAACCATAGTAGCGAGACTGGGGTCCCGACTGTGCTCCCATCAAAGTCAGTGGGAGCCAAGTCAGACTCCAAATCCTGAAATGTTGGCTCTGTTCTTATTCTGGCAAAATCTCCACTTGGCTTGGAGCTAAGGGCACGTCTTCACTACCCGCCGGATCGGCGGGTAGCAATCGATCTATTGGGGATCGACTTATCGCGTCTAGTGAAGACGCAATAAAATCAATCCCTGATCGCTCTGCCGTCGACTCTGGAAATCCACCGCAGCAAGAGGCGGCAGCGGAGTCGACGGCGGCGCGGCAGCGGTCGACTTGCCGCCGTCCTCACAGCCAGGTAAGTCGACCTCAAATACGCAACTTCAGCTACGCTATTCACGTAGCTGAAGTTCCGTATCTTAGGTTGACCCCCCGCTGTAGTGTAGACCTAGCCTAAATGTTGCTTGTCTTACACGAGTAATTTTATTGAAATTAATGGAACTACTTGCATGAATAAGGGGAACAGTCTAGGAGTTTTCGTAGACTGAGGAAGTAGTTCAGGGGCTTTCGCTCAACATTTTGAGGGTTAGTGGAATAAATTAACTTTGAAATACAGAAGATCTGGAAAATTTGCTGTCCTGTTGCAGCTGTGCAAGGACATTTTTGTTTGAGTTTTGTCTGCAATTGGTTTCCTGGATTTCTAAGGTTTCCAGTGCTTATTGCAAGGAGCAACTGAACTAGTAAGGTGAGAATAGTATTCCTCAACTTCTAAGGTCTAGGTATTACCTTTCATTTCTCTTCCTTCTTTGCTGATAAACCTGGTATTAGTTTATATAGGTTCTCTGCTAGACTCCTCTTTTAAAATGGCAATGATGCAAACTGTTGTGTAGCCACAGGTGAAAGATCCTGTTCTGTGTGGCATAAACAAGCTGTTTCTTTGATTTCACTGTAACTTCCTGTAGGCTAAAGATCTGTAAAATGTTGCAATAAGAACTAGCAAATAGTTACCTGGATTGAAAGATTTTTCGCTTTCATTTCATATGTGTATAATTATTCCTACAGTTACCACCAATAATCAGTTTCACCATGTTCCCTTTATGTGTGCTGCTCTAATGACTGAATCTTTTCCACTGCTGACTCATATTATACTTGGTTCACTTTTGTGCTTGCTCTAATAGGAGCAGAAATGATTAATTAACCAGCATTAAATCAGTAACAGTTTGATGGAATGTACAGTCAGTTTTATCATTTGCTACTTACGTTTGAGCCTGTCTGTCTCATTTATCTAGCATTTTCCTTATGCACTGAACAGGGTTCCATTGGACATTGTCTCTCTGTGTCAGAGGTATCTCTTCATAGCTCACTTAAAACGTTGGTGTCCATTAATTATGACTGTGGATGTATATACACTTTGCTGTGTTACAGACAGGTCTGGAAGGCTGACTTGCCCCTTAATGGTCTCCTGTTCAGAAACCTTTTCCAGCAGTTTTGAAGTCCTGGTTTAATTCATAGTTAATATGGTTAAAAATTATGTCCATGGGTTATGCTTAGGTCCTTTTTTCCCCATTTGAATGAATCCTGTGGCATCTGCCAAGCACTGTGTGTTGCTGGCAAGGTGCCAGGAATGCTGATCAGGTTGAACTGTTGTAATTATGGGTCGTTATTGCTAATTTCTAAAGGAACTATCAATTATTAAAAATAAAATTCATCGGTTCAGTACAGCATAAACATATTTAACAAAGAGTATCACTGCCAAGCCCAATGATTTAATCAGCAGGCAAAAAAGCAGTTATTTAATTAGATTTTGATGAAAAATTGTGTTTAATTTCAAGTATAATCAATTATTAATTACTGTAATGAGAGACTCTGACTGGGTTTACTAATTAACTCATTTAAAAATTATGAATAACCTTTTCATTTGTAATTATTTTTTACATCCTGTCAAGTTGCAGATAAGAATTGTATCACCTCCCCCCAAAAATTTACTTTGATCAACTTCTGACAAGAAGGGTTGTATCCTGATCAAAATTATGACATTTTTAATAACAATGCATTTTTTAATTTTCTGGTCTGTTTACAAAATAAGTGCTTATTTATTGTTAGATCACTGATATTTATGTACTTCTGTATTTGTTTGTCAGAGTCTTCAGATATCCTTACTCATGTTGAGTAGTATGTCACTCCTATTGATTTCCCTGAGACTGTTTGAATTGTTAAGGTATTGTTGAACATGAGTAAGAGTGGCAAAATATAGCCCTGATTATGTCTTGTGAATGTTGATAACTTGGCGAGTTGCCACTGGCTCTTGCTAGTTAAAGTAATTATGGAAATTCTCTTTTATGACCATTGACCCAATCCAAAAGAAGTTGAAGTCAATGGAAAGACTCCCATTAAAGTGCGCTAGCTTTGGATCAGGGCCCCTGGCAGTGATTTGGAGTTTAATTCTCTTTCATCCACGTGGCAGTTGATACTAATGCTCCAGTCCACTGGGGAAGGTAGTGCACCAGAATGCCATTCACAGCACAGCCCTCCATTCAAATGAAAACAAAAACAAAAAAACTACTTCAAGCAGAGTTTTCTTAACCTGAAACGAGCCAGAGACTTCATGAACTCCACTGGGGACTTGGCTATTGCTAATATGTTTTATGTGACGGGTGCTCAGATACAAAACAGACACACACAGATATTAGAGAGATGAGGCGGGTGAGATAATATCTTTAATTGGCCCACCTTTTGTTGGTGAAAGAGACAAGCTTTCAGGCTTACACAGAGCTCTTGCTTAGGTCTGGGATGGATGGACGGATACATCGATCAGCATGAAAACAAAGAGCCATTTGGACCTTTTTGAAACTCTTTGCAGGAGACAGTTGCATTTTTTTAAAACACATCTGCAGCATCCACTATGTCATCTATTTAAGACTGAAAAGCCATAGACTAGCAGGTGTATTTCCATTTTACCAAAGAGTTTGTGCTCTTTAATAGTCTGTGGCTTATTTATCTTGCTGTTCTTTCATTTCAAAGATCTGTGGGTGGGGGGGAAAGAAGCAAGCAAGAAAGAAGCAATTGGGAAAGAAGCAAGAGTCCATATAAACTTAATGACTGGCAGCATGTGTAAACATTGTGCTCTAGCTGAAGCTTTTGCAGGATTGAATCACTGGTCTTGAGAGATAATGGCAAACAAAATAGAAAAAAGCCTATTAAGCATCAGAGGCTATTTTTCATTGGAATTAACCAGCTTTAAATTCACTTTCTGCTATCTTTTCAAATATTCATTGAGACTACACTAAGTCAATTGCAACAAAGCACACCAATAGCAGAGCACTGCATGCACTGACAGCTAATGCAAAGGGAGAGCCTTATATCCAAATCCTGAAGACACTTCACAGGCTGGTCTTGTAAGGTGCATACGCCAAAGAGAAAACTGTATTAGGTCATGGCTGCAACCTAAAAACTGCAAGGGCAGTGAAATCAGAGCCACTGAAAGGAAAGATGACTTTAGGCAGCCTGTAACTAATCTGCAAATTTGCTGTTCCTGGAGGTCATGGAAACACATGTTGTGGCTGTAATTTTAACAGAAATTGTTCATTTGGGGACTGTTTGTACAATTTTCAATTATACAAGGTACGGCAGTAACAAGGATGAACAAATCCTGTGCTCCAGAGTATTAAACTGTGTAGCTGGTTGGGGGAGTCAGGAAGGAATTTTTTCTCCCATGTACAAAAAGGCACAAGTGGCAAACTCCAAATCCTGCCTCCTTTTCTGCAGGTGTGGAGGGCGTTGCTTGCACTGGAACGAGTCTGGTTCCACTGTGCAGTAACTGAATAGAATTTGAGGATCCCGCATGCCCCTGCCCGCCCCTCTTCCAAGGCCCCGCCTCTGCTCACTCCATCCCCGCTCCCTCTGTTGTTCGCTCTCTCCACCCTCACCCACTTTCAGCGGGCTAGGGCAGGGGATTAGGGTGTGGGAGAGGGTGAGGGTTCCAGCTGGGGGTGTGGGCTCCAGGATGGGGCCAGACATGAGGGGTTCAGGGTGTGGGAGGTCGTTCCGGGCTAGGGCAGGGGGTTGGGGTGTGTGAGGATCTGAGGGCTCCGGCTGGAGATGTGGGCTCTGGGGTGTGGCTGGGGATGAGTGGTTTGGGGTGCAGGAGGGAGCTCAGGGCTGGGGCATAGGGTTGGGGTGTGGAAGAGGATGAGGGCTCCATTTGGGGGGTGCTGGCTCGGGGGTGGGGCTGGGGATGAGAGGGTCGGGGTTGCAGGAAGGGGCTCCAGGCTGGGGCTGAGGGGTTCCTGGCTAATGGGAGCAGCAGAGTCAGCGCTTGAGGTGGGAGCAGTGCGTGGAGACCTCCTTGCCACCCCTGCACCTAGGAGCTGGACATGCCGTCTGCTTCCAGGAGCTGCCCGGAGCCAGGGCAGGTGGAGAGCCTGCCTTAGCCCTGCTGCGCCACCCACCGGACTTTTAGCAGCCTATTAAAATCTCCCAGATTGCTTTCAATAGCCCCCAGGAGATCGAAGCCAATTCTGGTAGACTCCCGGCCAATCCGGGAGGGTTGGCAACCCTAATATGTGGTAGGAACAAGGGCTGCTAGGACAGCTCTGTGGAGAAGCTCTGCTATCACTCCACATCTTGGGAGAAAAAATTCTGTCCCCACAGAGATCATAGGCATTAGAAATGGAAAAGACTTGTTAGATTATCCAGCTCTTTCATGTCCACCAGCTGCTTGGCTAGATACTAGGAACAGTATTGGTTTCTAAGTGAATTAGGGATGAAGAGTAGTTGCTTTCATCTGAAACAGAAGAAGTATCTTCCTGATCCAGTTACCAGGCCAGATGGATGTATAATTTGATGTAGTAAAGCACTTGCTATTTTCCTGCATTTTAAGCATGTGATGCGGTTGCATTTCACAAACACCAAAAGAGATGTGCATTTGATTCAAATTAAAGATATGGATGGAAAATGTATTACAGAGCCAAAACAACCACTCATTTGATTGGAGTCAGATCGCTCTCTGCTATTTCAGCTCTCCATTTATTTAAACTCCTTACAGCCACTGTTTCACTTAGAGCTGCATTGCTCACGACCGGCAAAAGGCTTCAACTGTAAAACGGTTCCAGCACTGTGATGTGTTTATAAAGCAGCTTTCTTTTTGTTGTTTAAAGATTGTCCCCAAAAGCTAACTTGAGCTCAGTTTATCCTTGATCCTTTGACGCTGTATACTAACCCTAGTTCAGCTCAGCTTTCCAAAATTTCTAGCTATCTGGCTATGCATTTCTGATACAGCAATTACCATGGTGTCTGGGCACCACCTGAGATCAATAGGAAAGTCACTAATGCTTCATTCTTCAGCTTGTGCTGTATTTATTTAGCCTATATTTATACTGAGATATTAAGGCTTTCTTTCACTCACCCTAAAATATAGCCCAATATTTTGCCCTACGAATAAATTTCCTTTTCTTTTTTCACTTTTCTTTTCTAATCCAGGATTAAGGGTTTTGTTTGTCTTCTCCTTTTAATTTACAGGACCCTTTCCATTCCTTATTTCCATCTAATCTCAGCTAAGAAAGACACAAACAACACACCAAAGGATCCTTTCTGGCAAAGCCTTTCTACATTGTGATCTGTTTTTTAGAGCAAGGGACTTGGCATCACAATTCAATTAACATTTGTGTCCTGCAATTATTTCATGGGTAGTGTGAGACTTAATTAATTACTTTGTGCAAAACACTGAGACCCAGTGGTGAAAGGTGCAATAAAAGAGCAAGTATTATTATTCTTCATCCACAACTGTTGTTACGATATAACACCTATATTTAGACCTAGATTCGATTTTTATTGGTAAATTACAGTAAATGTTGACTTTACTGTACACACACACATTGAAAAAATATTAGAAATCTACAGATAAACCAAGTGAGAAAAATGCTGCTTGAAAACTTCTTAGAATCAGAATCCAATGATTTAAACTTTGGAATTAGGCTTTTTATAAATGGATTAGCAAATTAATAGTAAAAACAGGTCGGATTTGTTGCTTTAAGGATACTTACTCTGTGTATTTTGACGTGTGATGTTGATGATTTTGTTTTACCAGTTTAGAAAGCTTTAACTTTTGAATCTCAGCGTCTACTGTCATTAAATAGTTGTCGGGCTCTTCTCCCACCCCTCCCCCCAATTTCCTGCAAATGTGAAAATTTAAATAGTTAAAAATAATGGTTAAAAATGCTTAACATCCATAGTTTTGCACGATTGTGAAATTTTAAAAATGATTATAAATACACAACAATATTATCTGTTGAAGTTATAAAAAACATTGAATTCTGCCAAGCCTACTTATAATGCCTAAAGAGCACAATCAGGTTGGGTCCCACTGTGCGCAACGTTGTACAGACATATAATAAATGACAGTCAATGCATCAAAGAGCTTACAGGCTAAATGAAATGTATTCCTTTCTGTCTTTCCAGTTTTTCATACAAGTGCCCATCACCATAGCATCTGAGCACCTCCCAAAGACAAACTTCAAATGTATTTTTAAAAGTATTGTAATTCATAGACTCCTATATTATCAGCATGAGAACGATGGCCTGATTCTTCTCTGACATACATCATTATTAAACAAGATCAACTTCATTTACATTAAAACTGGTGCAGCTGAGATTGAAATCAGTCCAGAGTATACTAACCATGCTGTCTGGTCCCATTAAAATCAATGGGAAAGCCCCCATAGATTGCAGCAGGATCTGGATGGGGCCTTAGGAAAGTTTACAAACAAAAACTGTTGTGATTCTGGAAAGTGATCCGACTGAAAGCATAATATATCAACTGGATGCTGACCCTTCAGTCTGGTGTTAAGTGATCTTGGTGATAATCTCACCCCTGAGCTCCACATTTTGCCCATGTGAATTACCTCTGGGAACCGGAGACATGAAAAGAACTCTAACTAAATGGAAAGATGCCATCAAAATGGAGCTATTGACTGACGCTTGAAAAATGCTTGATTGAGACAATTCAGAGGAACCCCTTCTGTTTTTTTGTCCTACAGTAAGGAAGGTGGGGAAACTCTGAGCTCTTTCTTCCTGTGGGCGAGCCTCCTTTATACTCTGCTCTTATTAAGGAACAACGCTTAGGGCAGCTGCTGTGTGTAACGTGTACAAGATACATGTTGAGTAGCACTGAGCAAGAGCATGCTGCCTGCAGGGATCTGGCAATGGAAGTTTTCATCGGGCAGTTCTAGGGTGAATCACTTTAATGTTGAAGTCACTTTACCAACTTTCCCCTAAAGTTATATAAAAAACATAAGTCTCTCTAAAGTGCAGAGCAGTGCCTCACTATCTCTGCGAGAGCAGAGGAGGCTGCACTTTAGGACTGTACTTGTAAGCAAGGCAGCAATCATTAGGGAGAAGAAGCAAGCGAAGGACAAACATTTGTCAGGGCAAGTCATTGTCAGTCCTTCCCTTCGCGCTTTTTCTTCCTCTGCTGCTGCTTTAGTCACATTGTGAAATAATTATAATTGAAATTGTTTCTTGCTTTCCACTTCCAGAAAGAGTCTTTCTTGTTATAAGAGAGTGAGGATCCCGTTTTGTTTTTATGTGGGGGGGTTGGCTTAGCATTTTGTCTTTGGACAGCAGCCACAGTTAGCTTTATAGCCCAAGAAACAGGAAGCGGAGACGCTTTAATGGCAGCTTTAAAATAAAGGTGTTAAAGATACAAGATCCGACTTTTTAGCTACTCTTGTGGAGATCAGTTCATTCAAATGGGTGTTGGGGAACTAACTGTAGTCACACTGGTATAGATGGTTCCCTTAATTTCAGCCCTAACCAATATCTGTAACCTGACATTAACAGCATTGGGTCAAGGAACTATATGGTTGTATGTAAACTGTTGAAAGACGAAATCTCTCTTTGTCAGAAAATATGGCTTAAAAAGAAATAGAAATGATCTTCTGTTTTAGCAGCAGCACAAAACAACAAATATAGAAATCTTTTTAAATGAATCTAACAATGGAAGTGTTGTCCAAGAAGCCAAATGGTTCCAAGTATAAAACCTAAAAAGCACTTTGAACTTTCATAATTATAATGCATGCTCATTTTATAGCTCAGATTCCAGAGTTTTACAAGGATAAAATCTTGGCTTTTTCCATGTTCATGAAAGCCACATACGTTCCCAGCTGGGTTTTGCAAAATCATTGCACTGGAAACTGATAGTGCTCATGTAGTCACATTTTTGTGGGGCTCTTCATGCGAGCATGTTGAACTGCTTACCAGATGCTAAAAAGCAATACATTTTATAAAACAAACAATGAAAATGGAGTTGTAATATGCAAGGGCAGCAAGTTCTGAAACCAGGTCATTGAATTCCTACTTGCAGAAACAGTCAACAGTCCTTCAGAAGTACACTGGGAAGAATGCTGATTAATCTCATCTCATTGAGCCTGACCCAGTGCTTACTGAAATCAGTGGAAAGACTCCCTTCTTCTTTAATGGATCCAGCTACAATGGGCTTTTCACAAAATTTAAGGTCACAAGGGATCATTACATAAACTAGTCTGATCTCCTGTATATCACAGTCCATATAATTTCACCCAGTTACCCCCGTATTGAGTCCAATAAGTTGTGTTTGACTAAAGCATATCTCCCAGGAAGACATCCAGCCTTGATTTGAAGTCATCAAGAGATGGAGAATCCATCACTTCCCGGTATCTTGGTTCAGTGGTTAATCACCCTCGTCGTTAAAAATGTGTGCTGAATTTCTAATTTAAATTTGTCTGGCTTTAGCTTCTAGCCATTGGTTCTTGGTATGCCTTTCTCAGCTAGATTAAAGAGCGCTTCAGCACCCAGTGTTTTCTCCTCATGAAGGTACTTTTACACTGTAATCGAGTCACCACCAAATATATCTGGTCCTGCTGATTTTAAAAGGCCTGTGCCCAGTAGAACTTGTGTAACATCCTATTTAGTTATTAATAGACTGAAAAATACTTCGTCATCCTCATGTGATATGAGTGCATCATCCTGCTTGTTTTCAAATACAGAACAGAAATATTTATGGAATACTTCTGCCTTTTCTAAATAATTATTAACAATTTTACCTTCTTCATCTAATAGTGGGTCTGTTCTATTACTAGTATTTATTTTGTTCCTAGTATACTAAAAAAGCTCCTTATTGACCTTAGCCCAGCCAGCCATGGATTTTTCCTCTGCTATCTTTAGCTTCCCTTATCAATTTTCTGCTTGTCATAACTTCTGATTTATGTTGATTGGTAACTATTTCCCCCTTTTTTCATTTTTTTTTATTTCTAATTTCTGCGTTCACTTTGCCACTGAGCCAGGATGGGCTTTTTAGCCAAAGTTCTCTTGTTTCTTGATTGGGGAATTATGGCTTTTTGACCATTTAATAAACTCTTCTTAAAGAACTCTCAATTTTCATGCATATTTTTGGGTCTAAATTTATCCTCCCAATCAATTTTGCTCATAATTTTCCTCAGCTTTGGGAAATTAGTCCTTTTGAAACACCAAATATATATGATAATGTTAGGGACTATCCTCTGCTTGCTCATATTGAACCTAATCAGGTCAATACCAGGTTTATGTGAAGGAGAAACACTTTACAGTTTTAGTATAATAAGAATATGGTCCAGATCCTCCAGCCTGGTCAGATGCGCTTGGGGTCTTGGGGGAAAAAATGGCACTAAGTCACCTTTAACATTCCCCAGTATTGGGACTGCAAGGTGCTGGTCTAGTTCCTCATACACGACACATCAGCCATTTAAAAATTAACCCTACTTTCAGTTACCTCCTGATTAATTAACATACTACCTCTGTCTCAAGCATTTAGACTGCTGATCAATCTGTCTGTTTATTTATTTATTATATGGCCCCATGCTTAGCCTCTGTAGCTTTTTATTATTATGACACATGACATCATTATGAGGCTCCCATCACACTTAGAGCATGAAAAACAATGCATAGTGCAGTTTTCACCAGTATAACAGAGAACACAATTTGTCCCAATATCAGCAATAGCTAGAGCCTTGTGAAATGACTTGTTTTTGCTTAATGAGTATGTGTGTGTGCAAGCAATTATTTTTGTGAATGCAATGGGCCCTTGCTAATTCTTAGCTATAACAGAGAGACCCATTGCTAATGATCAGATTAGAAAATATATACATACATAACATGAATATGTGAAAATGCCATCCCTCCCCCCACTGCCCACCCCTGTTATATAGGCAGTAAGAAATTCTGTGCACAGACTTAGAGAGAATGGCTTCTGTTTAGAAATAGCTCAAAACAGTCAAGTCTCTGGCTGATCAAAAGCTGGGCTACACATCCATAAAGATCCCACTGAGCTTGGTATTTGCACGGTGGCGTTGTGAAACTCAGCCAGAGGTTATGGCTGTACTACAGGAGTCGGTGGGTGAGGTTCTGTGGCCTGCAATGTGCAGGCCATTTACTAGATGATCATCATGGTCCTTTTAAGCCTTAAAAGTCTATGAAACCACATGTCAGTGTCACAACATGAAAGTCAGCCCCTTGCATGCTTAATCCTCCCCTGGGTTTAGGATTGTTTAATAAAAGGGGTTACCTGAATGTAATTTCCTCTTCTTGTATTAAAAGAAAGGAAATGGACTCTCAGATTTCGTCACTAAAGTTTACTTGTAGTGAGTTTTTATAGTTGTATTACCATCTCCCCCCTCCCCCTCCGAAAAATACACATTTGACACGGCGAGTGCTGGCACAGCATTTATGACAGTGACGTAGACGTGCCGGCGGACTCTTCATTGCACAGCTCAGACTGACCTTTGCACATGAACGCTGAAGAGGAATCAATTTTACAGGTCTTAATATCTCCTGAAAGGAGTTCTCTTCAAGTCTCTGTTTTTATTTCATACTAATTACTGGGGAATAACGTAATTTAATTACAGTTAAGAAGAGAGAGAGAAACATTTCCCATAATGGATTTTCTTTCACTGTTTTTAAACACTATACGTTGGTGTGGGGGTAACTAGTCATAATAATAGGCTCAGATAAGGATGTCGGTGACACTGAAAAATACTCCTGAATTAGAGTTCAGTGATTATTCCCCCACCCCCCATCCCCCGCCTTCCTTTTCTACTATAAATTACAAAATATCTTCAGAACCTTATGTGCAGGGTTTGGTATAAATTTCTATTGGGCTTTGTGATGGGTAGTATGGTGCCTAGAGGTCAGCCCACCCCTAGCAAGTGGCATGGCCCTTTAAAATTTTGGAAGGCCTGATGTATATACCAGGACCTAGAAGATACTGGTAAAGAGAGGAAGCGATCCCCCAAATAAGTGGTTTTGGGGAGGAAATCCCATCACTGATCTTTCAGTGTGTGAGGCCAGGAGCCTTGCAGAGGGGGCAGGGCAATGCTCCCATCTCACCCAACCAGTTGAGATGAGCTTTAAAGAACCAGCATATATGCTACCTCCTCCTTGGTAGCAGGAGAAGACTGCCTGCTGAACCCTCTGAGCATGAGGACTAATTAGAGGAAAAGAGCCACCGAAAAGAGAAGCAGGCTGAGGCTCTACAGCTGGCAAAATTACAGCCTATCTCCAAGGAGGAGAGGTGGGGACTCCTGGCCTAGGAATAAAGGTCTGAGTTACTAGCTCCATGAGGAGGGCTGTGATTCGTGCCTTAAGGAGAGACAAAGTGACGGTTTGAAGTAGGAGGAGAATAGGGGATTCCTGTTCTGAGAGAGTGATCATTTGAACCATAGCCCCAGCTCCAGGAAGAGGGTAGGGGGTAGCTCCTGAACAGGGGCATGAGAGTTGACCAGAACTAATGTATGGACCCAGAGTGGGGTGACCTGCGGTAACTAACAAAGTGTGTTACACTTTATTGAAAAATGTATGCAGTAAGGCATGAGGTAACGTAAGGATGGCAGAATCTGACCCTGAATGATTAGGTAGCAGAATTGATTTGTTTTGGGAATGGCCCATGATCTTCAAGTTAAAAATTAACAGCCCCTCCCCCAATTACCAACCTTTCTGACATACCTCTTTGCTTGACTTCGTCGTGCCCTGTACTAAAGCCCATCCACATTGCGATCAGAAACATGCTAACTACACCCCAATTTAAAGAGACGGTGGGAGCAGTGCATGGAAACCTGTTTCAAACATGGTAGTACATAATATAGCTGGAGCATGGTGCATTGTCCAACTCATACAGTTGTAGCATGGATGGTTTCAATATCCAGTGAAAAGGGACACTGTATTTTTATTTTTTAAAGAGTACCAGAGGGAATAATGCCCTTGCCCATATTAAGGTTATTTCTCAAAAATTTCCCGCTATTGCTTACACTGGTTCTACCACAAGGTGGAGCAGAACCATTGTTAGCAAAGATGGGAAATATTAGAGAAATACACCTAGCGTGGTGGTGTAGAAAAGGCTTTATGTGGCTCCTGACATTTTACTGCCAAGTAAAACACCTAAGCAGTGTTAGATTACCAGCGGTAAAAAATTGAATTGACACTTTATTTATCTAGTGCTCATTCCACTGCTAACACTCAGGGAGCTGAACCAGTATTAGTAACCACAGCAAATTTTGGGGAAACGAGGCTAGTGTGGAAAAGGCTGGCATGGACTGCATCCCAGGACGACCCCATTGTAACTGGTTCCTCTGACACAGTTATTTTGCAGAGTAGATGGGACCAAAAGGGTAGCCCAGATGGCCTCAAACACAATTATCTAAGCATGGATAGTCATTCAGCTGTGTGAAACGCAGTCATTCTGATTTGCTACCAAATTACACCCACCCGTCACAGGTGTAGATGGCATAATGTTCACGGCAGTGGAGAATCAGGTCTATATCGGTATGTCTACACTATACCTGTGAGTGAGGCTCTATGCCTGGGTAGAGAGGCTCACAGTAGCTTGGCTGTGGCTAGTGTGTTAAAAATAGCAGTGTGGACAGGGCAGTTCAGGCAGCAGCTAAGGCTCTCAAGCTCACCCGACCCCCTGTATCTGAGCTCGGGTGGCTAGCCCCAGTCTCCACCAGAGCTGCAATGTCCACGGTGCTGTTTTTACTATGCTAGGTTGGCTTGAACTACCATGAGTCTCTCTGCTTAGGCTGGGAGGCTCACTTCCAGCTGCAATGTAGACATACCCTAGATGTCCATAAGTCACACCTGCTTGTAAGCGGTACAGGTAGCAATGAGCCTTTTGCCATCTCTCTGAAAATTGGCCCAAATTTGGCAAAATAATAAGCCTCTGAAAAATCTCTGGTCACACATGTTCAGTAGAGACTTGTTTGAGTCTGGTAGCTAAAATCTTGGAAGATTCCACCAGCACTGACCATGCTCCAGCCCCTCACAGCTCCTGATGCTGATCAGACCGTGCCATTGCCACAAAGCAACTAAACATGCTCCATTTATGAATGGACTGCACATCCGGCATCTCCACAGAGTGCCTGAGTATTCTCCAACTTGGAGATGCAGGGGCTGAGTAGGCTTTCCTTGCAGTTACTCCTCCTATCAGGATTCTTGTGGGAAAAATAATATGTGATCATGTCATTAAAGACAGTTATCTTGATGCATATGCACAAGGGAGCCAAATTAAAGTTGCTCGGGCAACCTTAATTCTGACATTTTCTACCTTTTACGTTCATGACTTTGCAACCTTTGCATTCTCTTAACATTGTTTTTGGGATGTAATTAACTAAAAAGGTGGCTGTGGGCCTCATTATAGAATGCTGTGGGTTGCATTTGACCGGTTTTTGCCTTTTTCTGTCTGCTGGATTAGACCTGAGGCTGGAATTAACAGATTGGCAGGTGTGTTAAATTTTGTTATTGAGAGAGTTTTTAGCACTGATCTGTACCATTCACTTAAGATTTATAGCTCCCTTGAGTCCTGTGCTGGATTTTGCCCAGGGTCTCTAGGGAGGTGGAGAAATTCCAGTATCATTAATTGTGCTGTGTCATCCATTTAATCAGCTTTCCCAGATAGTACATTTGTATCAATTTGCCAGGCTTTTGTACAGAGGAAGTGGGGTTTTCTGCCCAAATTAACTTTCACCATTAATAGCTTGTTTTTTTTTCAAGTTTCTTTGGAGAGAGATAAGAAAGTAAAATAAAGTGCACCTTCATCTCCTAAGTCTCCTTAAAACAGTGAAGTGCCCCCTTAAAACATCTACATAATGAAACCTTCATTTCCATATGCTTAATGATAAGGCCAGAGGTAAGTGAGGAAGTGGGATAACTGGAGGAAACACAAGGAAGAGGGTGCAAAAGGGAAAGCCTCCTTATTCATACTGAGAAAGTAGGGCAATCAGCTACTTATATTAGGTGCCTGTACACGAACGCAAGAAGCCTGAGAAACAAGCAGGGAGAACTGGAAGTCCTGGCACAGTTAAGGAACTATGATGTAATTGGAATAACAGAGACTTGGTGGGGTAACTCACATGACTGGACCACTGTCATGGATGGGTATAAACTGTTAAGAAAGGACAGGCACGGGGGAAAAGGTGGAGGAGTTCCACTGTATGTAAGAGAGTGGTATGATTGCTCAGAGCTCCAGTATGAAACTGGAGAAAAGCCTGTTGAGAGTCTTTGGGTTAAGTTTAGAGGCGAGAGCAAAAAGGGTGACATCGTGAAGGGCATCTGCTATAGACCACCAGACCAGGAGGATGAGGTAGACGAGGCTTTCTTCGGACAACTAACAGACGTTTCCAGATCACAGGCTCTGGTTCTCATGGGGGACTTCAATCACTCTGACATCTGCTGGGAGAGCAATACAGCAGTGCACAGACAATCCAGGAAGTTTCTGGAGAATGTTGGGGACAACTTCCTAGTGCAAGTGGTGGAGGAACCAAATAGGGGCAGTGCTCCTCTGGACCTGCTGCCCACAAACAGGGAAGAATTGTTAGGGGAAATAGAAGTGGGTGGCAACCTGGGTAGCAGTGACCATGAGATGGTTGAGTTCAAGATCCTGACACAAGGAAGAAAGGAGAGCAGCAGAATACAGACCCTGGACTTCAGAGAAGCAGACTTTCACTCCCTTAGGGAACTGATGGGCAGGATCCCCTGTGAGGTTAATATGAGGGGGGAAGGAGTCCAGGAGAGCTGGATGTATTTTAAAGAAGCCTTATTGAGGGCGCAGGAACAAACCATCCGAATATGCAGAAAGAATAGCAAATATGGCAGGCGACCAGCTTGGCTTAACAGGGAAATCTTCAGTGAGCTTAAACACAAAAAGGAAGCTTACAAGAAGTAGAAACTTGGACAGATAACTAGGGAGGAGTATAAAAATATTGCTCGAGCATGCAGGGGTGTAAGCAGAAAGGCCAAAGCACGGTTGGAGTTGCAGCTAGCAAGGGATGTGAATGGTAACAAGAAGGGTTTCTACAAGTATGTTAGCAACAAGAAGGTGGTCAGGGAAAGTGTGGCACCCTTACTGAATGGGGGAGGCAACCTAGTGACAGATGATATGGAAAAAGCTGAAATACTCTATGCTTTTTTTTGCTTCAGTCTTCACAGACAAGGTCAGCTCCCAGACTGCTGCACTGAGTAGCACAGTATGGGGAGGAGGTGAGCAGCCCTCAGTGGTGAAATAACAGGTTAAGGACTATTTAGAAAAGCTGGACATGCACAACTCCATGGGTCCAGATCTAATGCATCTGAGGGTGCTGAGGGATTTGGCTGATTGCAGAGGGATTTGGCTGATTGCAGAGACATTGGCCATTATCTTTGAAAACTCATGGCGATCAGGGAAGGTCCCGGGCGATTGGAAAAAGGCAAATATAGTGCCAATCTTTAAAAAAGAGAAGAAGGAGAATCCAGGGAACTACAGACCAGTCAGCCTCATCTCAGTCCCTGGAAAAATCATGAAGCAGGTCCTCAAGGAATCCATTTTGAAGCACTTGGAGAAGAGACAGGTGATCAGGAACATTCAACATGGATTCAACAAGGGAAGTCATGCCTGACCAACCTGACTGCCTTCTATGATGTGGATATGGGGAAAGCAATGGACATGATATATCTTGACTTTAGCAAAGTTTTTGATACAGTCTCCCACAGTATTCTGGCCAGCAAGTTAAAGAAGTATGGATTGGATGAATGGACTATAAGGTGGATAGAAAGCTGGCTAGATCGTTGGGCTCCCTGGGTAGTGATCAACAGCTCAGTGTCTAGTTGGCAGCTGGTATCAAGCAGAGTGCCTCAGGGGTCGTCCTGGGGCCGGTTTTGTTCAACATCTTCATTAATGATCTGGATGATGGGATGGATTGCACCCTCAGCAAGTTCGCGGATGACACTAAGCTGGGGAGAGAGGTAGATATGCTGGAGGGTAAGGATAGGGTCCAGAGTGACCTAGACAAATTGAAGGATTGGGCCAAAAGAATTCTGATGAGGTTCAACAAGGACAAGTTCAGAGTCCTGCACTTAGGACAGAAGAATCCCATGCACTGCTACGGGCTGGGGACCGACTGGCTAAGCGGCAGTTCTGCAGAAAAGGACCTGGGGATTTCAGTGGACGAGAAGCTGGATATGAGTCAACCGTGTGCCCTTGTTGCCAAGAAGGCTAATGGCATATTGGGCTGCATTAGTAGGAGCATTGCCAGCAGATCGAGGGAAGTGATCATTCCCCTGTATTCGGCAGTGGTGAGGCCACATCTGGAGTACTGCGTCCAGTCTGCAGAAGAGAAAAATGAGGGGGGATTTGTTAGCAGCCTTCAACTACCTGAAGGGGGGTTCCAAAGAAGATGGAGCTCAGCTGTTCTCACTGGTGGCAGATGACAGAACAAAAAGTAATGTTCTCAAGTTGAAGTGGGGGAGGTCTAGGTTGGATATTAGGAAAAACTCTTTCACTAGGAGGGTGGTGAAGCACTGGAATGGGTTACCTAGTGAGGTGGTGGAATCTCCATCCTTAGAGGTTTTTAAGGCCTGGCTTGACAAAGTCTTGGCTGGGTTGCGGTTGGTCTTGCTTTGAACAGGGGATTGGACTAGATGACCTCCTGAGATCTATTCCAACCCTGATATTCTATGATTCTATGGCGGTAAGGACTGGGTTTTAAGGCTCAATATGTGAGTTACCGCGCATGTCATCCTGATTCAGTTAAGCACAAGAGTAGTTCTGTTGGAAGTCAGTGGAACTACTGACGTTGTTAAAATTAAATATGTGCTTAAAGTCCTTTGCTGGATCAGAGGGACCAGCTTTTTGTTCTGTGATTGTACCGCATCTATCACAACCGTGACTGGGGCTCATAGATGCTACCACAGTACAAATAATAAATAACAAGTGCTGAACTGTAGCTGATTTAACTTGGTGAATTACAGTCCTTCAATTAGGGTTCAGCAATTATAGGTGCCTAATGAAATGGTATATGTAAAATTATATTGTGCATAACAGGCTAACCCAGAATTTTAGTAGTTGCAAAGCAGGGTGGGAAGCCCCCTGTCTGTGCTCATTTCTCTAATTGAAGTGAATACTCCAATGGGAAATTTCTATTGCTAATATTCTATACACAAATTAAAACACCATTTAGAGGTACGGTGGGGACCATATTATAATTGACTTTGATCATGAAGAAATCTCAGTAATATATATTTTAATATGGCCTCTGTCATAAAGGGAATCTGGAAGGAAAAATGTTATTTTACTGAGGAAGGCCTGAGCATTTATAACACCAAATTTGCTAGCATCTGTGGGAGTGGAATAAGCTGCACAAGTGCAGTAAGCTGCCTACAGCAGCAAAACGTTGCTGAGGTTCATCTTTCGACTTCCTCTTCTGCTTTCTCATTGCCGCAAGTGTGGGGAGGAAATTATAGATTATACATAAGCCAGGACACCTTTACATATAAATCGTTTATTTTTTTTCATAGGTTGACACTTGAAAAGAGCCTCCTAAGGAAATGAATATAAATATGCTAAGCATTTAAAATGCATCTTGTCCCTCCGTGCAGGAAATGACAAGCCTGTGAGTGTGCCACTATAAACCTGGTGGGGGCAGTGATCATCTATTAGCACTTTGAATGAACAAGCAATCACTTGAAATTCTTTGATCCCCAGGGTAATTAGGGAGACCTTGAATAGGAAGTGCTGACTCTTTACGTTGAACAAACATTGAGTTTAACCACTTCATTTCATAGTATTTCTTTCTAGTCACTTCCTTGAAGCTTTCAAAGGGTGCTTCATCTGGAAGCTCCGTTGTTGCTTTTAAGAGCAATTGACAACTAAATGAAAATATAAAATATTCTGCTAAGAAGGAACTGTTACTATTTGCAGGCCATTTACTTGCACCTTGGAAGTCTCTAGTGTAGCTGCAACACACAGGAAAGACACATCTTGTTTAGATAAAAATGTTAAGTCAGAAGTGTGACGAGTGTGGTAGGTACAATCAGTGCAAGTGACCTCTTGGGGGGGTGGGTTGTGGTTTGTGGAAACAACATCTGGTGATGTTTCCAGAGAAGATCCAAAAATTCTGCTCTGATTTCTTGTTGAAATGGTAGCTTGGAGCCCCAACTCTTGCTTCTGGTCCTGCATAAGTTAAGGTTATCCCTGCCCAATAGCTGCTCACATTTTTAATTTGGGTGAATGGTTCATACAAAGAACAGATTCCAACAGGCAGTGCTCTATCATGATAGGAATGCAGGGCAGCTTCAACCAAGGTGAAGCCTCATACCCCAGGTCCTATCCCTTCTCTCGTAATTAATATAGAGGTGTAGCCCTCTGTGGTGACAGTTACTTGTGTTGCATAGGCACTGTCTTTATGAGTCGACCCCCGATCCACCCCAGACCCCACCCCCACTCCTCCCTTTCCCCCAAGTCCCACCCCACCTCTTCCTGCCCCTGCTCTGCCCCCATCCCATTCCGCTCCCTCCCCCAAGCATGCCCTGCCCTCACTCCTCCCCTCCTTCCCCCAGCAACTCCTGCATACCGCTGGACAGCCGATCGCGACGGGCAGGAGGTGCTGGGAGGAAGATGGAGGAGCTGATCCTCAGAGCTGCCGGTGGATGTTGAGCACCCACTATTTGTTTCTGTGGGTGCTTCATCCCCGGAGCACCAATGGAGTCAACCCCTGTGCTGTGCTGTATTCTCTTCAGTTCAGGATAGAACAAAACATGGAGGCATTACCTCCTGGGAATTGACCTCACCATGCGCTTATCTTTATATTAACCATGTGAGGAGCCATGATGTGCTGCATTTTATATGGAGCCTAGTCTTGCAGTTGCCACCCTTACTCCCTATTGACAGTGCCATGAGAGTCACTCGGCTCTTGAACTTCTGGCATGTTGCCAGCACACCCCTCCAGGCAAAGTAGCGTTTCCCCTGCGTAAAGTGTCAACAAGCACTGAGGAGAGGTGTGTTTGTTTGCTTGCTTCCATTAATGTCTGTTTTGCTGCTTTTATTCCCCTTAATCTTATGGGCCTTTTCCATGACTTATTGAAAGATTGACAAACTGGGTGATTATTTCACTCTGAAAGACTCCTTTTCATAACAACATTGAATGGCAGAAAAGTATGATTAATTCTGCAGCAGTCAATTCTTCCACTTCTTCAAAAATCATATAATTTCAGTCTAGAGAGAGACAGTTATTCAGATAATTACAGTCAAGTTTATCCCAGAGATAGGAGTGAAAGCAGTAGATTTACTTGAGTCAAAATTAGCCCTGAGTAATTTACTGGTGGAATCCAAAGTATTTGAACTTTTAAAAAAAATACCAGTTCTCACTTGAAAGGTGTAGTTACTACGAAGGGCCAGCGTGATGTTTTGGCCCAAAGGCCAGACAGTCTGAGGAGTACATTAGAAGAGGCTACATCCAGTTCACTTCCGGAGAAAAAGAGAGAGAGAAATGGAAGACAGAAGGAGAAAGAAGGATGGATACAGGGATTGTTCTAAAAGCCTTCCCATTCCATGTTTGAGCCCCACATTTTTTCCTGGCTGTTGTCCATCACTTCTCTTGCTCATTCCGTCCCTTACTCTTTTCTAACATGTTCCGTCTCTTAATGGTCTCATCCTTTTTTGCTGTCTTTCTCTCTATATATATACATATATATTCCCTCAGTCCCTCTCTGGCTCTTTGTTTCTTCATTCTGTTTCCTCTTTATTCATTGTTTTTGTCCTAACTCCCTGTTCCTTTTCTTCCTGTTCTTCTCTACTCCCTCCCCTTGGGCTGCTCCTGGGGGAAGAGAGTCCTAGCGTTCGAAAAGTGCTCCTTTCTCATGTGCTTTGGCTGAGCTATTATTAAGCCCAAGAAGTGTTCCATAGAAGCCGAAGGAATTGCTGTGCTGAGTGGGCCCAGTCGAGGCACTTCCAAAGCCTTTGCTGTTAGTTTTCCAACGTAGAAGAAAAAGGGGACATTGTGATGGAAAGCTTGGTTTTACCAAAGCTTGCATGTGCGCTCTCTCTATTTCCCTGTTTAACATAAGAACATAAGAGCGGCCATACTGAACCAGACCAAAGGTCCATCTAGCCCAGTATCCTGTCTTTTGACAATGGCCAGTGCCAGATGCTTCAGAGGAAATGAACGGAACAGGGCAATTATCAGGTGATTCATCCCCTCTCATCCACTTCTAGCTTCTGCCAGTCAGAGGTTTCAGAACACCCTGACTATCTTGGCTAATAGCCACTGATTGACCTATCCTCCATGAACTTATCTAGTTCTTTTTTGTACCCAGTTATACTTTTGGCCTTCACAACATCCCCGGCAATGAGTTCCACAGGTTGACTGTGCATTGTGTGAAGTAGTACTTCCTTGTATTTCTTTTAAACATCTTGCGTATTCATTTAATTGGGTGGTCCCTGGTCCTTGTGTTATGGTGAGAAGGGGTAAATAGCACTTCCTTATTTACTTTCTTTACACCATTCTTGATTTTATAGACCTCTATCATATCCATGGATTTATATAGTGGCATTATGATATTTTCTGTTTATTATCTATCCCTTTCCTAATGGTTTCTAACATATATTAGCTTTTTTGACTGCTTCTGCACATTGAGCAGATGTTTCAGAGAACTGTCCAAGATGACTTCAAGATCTCTTTCTTGAGTGGTAACAGCTAATTTAGATCTCTTCATTTTGTATGCATAGTTGAGATTATGTTTTCCAATGTGCATTGCTTTGCATTTATCAACATTGAATTTCATCTGCCATTTTTGTTGCCTAGTCACCCAGTTTTGTGAAATCCCTTTGTAACTCTTCGCGGTCAGCTTTGGACTTAACTATCTTGAGTAATTTAGTATCATCTGAAAAGTTTGCCACTTCACTGTTTATTCCACTTCCCCAATCATTTATGAATGTGTTGAACAGCACTGGTCTCAGTACAGATCCCTGGGGGACCCCACTACTTATATCTCTCCAGTGTGAAAACTGATAATTTATTCCTACCCTTTGTTTCCTCTCTTTTAAACAGTTATTCATCCTTATTCTCTGACTGCCTGCTTTGCTCAAGGGAGACAAGGTGGGTGAGGTAATATCTTTTATTCGATCAACTTCTGTTTGTGAGAGAGAAAAACTTTCGAGCTACACAGAGCTCTTTCTCAATTCAGATATTACCTCACTCACCTCGAGGACTGACATGGCTACAACACTGCATATTTTGCTTAAGAGCCTTTGTCAAAGGCTTTCTGAAAGTCCAAATACACTATAACCACTGGATCACCCTTGTCCACATGTTTGTTGACTCCCTCAAAAAATTCTAATAGTTTGGTGTGGCATAATTTTATTTTAAAGAAGCCGTGTTGACTTTTCCCAAACAAATAATGTTCATCTATGTATCTGATAATTCCTTTCTTTACTATAGTTTCAACCAATTTGCCTGGTACTGCAGTTAGGCTTACTGGCCTGTAATAGCCAGGATCACCTCTGGAGCCTTTTTTTAAAAATGGCATTATATTAGCTATCCTCCAGTCATCTGGTACACAGTCTGATTTAAGCGATCGGTTACATATCAAGGTTAGTAGTTCTGCAATTTCATGTTTGAGTTCCTTCAGAGCTCTTGGGTAAATACTATCTGGTCCTGGTGACTTATTACTGTTTAATTTATCAATTTGTTCCAAAATGTCTTCTATTGACACCGGAATCTGAGACAGTTCCTCAAATTTGTCACCTAAAAAGAATAGCTCAGATGTGGGAATCTCCCTCACATCCTCAGCCATGAAGACTGATGCAAAGATTTAATTTAGCTTCTTGCAGAAGCCTTCTCTTCCTTGAGTGCTCTTTACTTGAGTGCACCTTGATTGTCCCGTTGCTCCACTGATTGGTAGGCTATCTGCTTCTAATGTACTTTTTTTTTTTTTTGCTGCTAGTTTTTATTGTCTTTTGCTAGTGGCTCTTCAAATTCATTTTGGGCCTGCCTACCTATACTTTTACGCTTGACATGCCATAGTTTATGCTCTTTTCTGTTTTCCTCAGTAGGATTTTATTTCTAACTTTTAAAGGATGCCTTTTTGTCCCTAACCTCTTCTTTCACTCTGAACTTTACCCATGGTTTTGTTTTACTTGCTGTTTTGTTTTTAATTTGGGGTATACATTTAGTTTGAGCCTCTGTTATTGTGTTTTTAAACAATTTCCTTGCGGCTTGCAGGCATGTCACTCTTGTGACTGTTCCTTTTAATTTTCGTTTAACTAGCTTCCTCATTTTTCTGTATTTCCTCTTTTTGAAGTTAAATGCTACTGTGGTTGGTTTCTTTGGTATTTCCCCACCTACAAGGATGTTAAATTTAATTATATTATGGTTGCTATTACGAAGCAGTTTAGCTACATTCTACTTTCATAGAGGGGAGGGATAACTCAGTGGTTTGAGCATTTGGCCTGCTAAACCTAGGGTTGTGAGTTCAATCCTTGAGGGGGCCACTCAGGGATCTGGGGCAAAAATCAGTACTTGGACCTGCTGGTGAAGGCAGGGGGCTGGACTCAATGACCTTTTGGGGTCCTTTCCAGCTCTATTAGATGTGTGTGTGTGTGTATATATATATATATATATATATATATATATATATTACTCTTTGCCCAGATCCTGTGCTCCACTTAAGACTGAACCAAGAATTGGCTCTCCTCTTGTGGGTTCCACAGCTAGCTGTTCCAAGAAGTAGTCATTTGTGGTGTCCAGAAATTTTATCTTTGCATCCCGTCCTGAGGTGACATGTACCCAGTTAATATGGGGATAGTTGAAATCTCCATTATTATTGGGTTTTCTGTTTTAACAGCCTCTCTAATCTCTCTGAGCATTTCACATTGTCACCATCCTGATCAGGTGGTCGGTAGCATATTCCTACTGCTTTACTCTTATTATTTAAGCATGGAATTTCTATCCATGGAGATTCGATGGTACAGTTGGATTCATTTAAGATTTTGAATCTATGCTTTCTTTCACATATAGTGTCACTCTCCCACCAGCCTAAACTACTCTAGCATTCCTATATATTTGGCTCAGGTAAAGTGTATTTACCTTCTGAGATATAAGGCAGAATATAAATGCAGAGCATTTGGCTGGTGTTTTCAAGGGGGCTATGGGAATTAGGCATCCAAGTCCCATTGGATTTCAGTGGGAATTCGGTGCCTAACACTCTTACCCTCCTTTGAAAATACAGGCCATTGTTCCT
This sequence comes from Malaclemys terrapin pileata, assembly GCF_027887155.1. Lineage (NCBI taxonomy): Eukaryota > Metazoa > Chordata > Testudines > Emydidae > Malaclemys > Malaclemys terrapin. The sequence continues at coordinate 335,976,276 of NC_071505.1, forward strand.
CCTGCTATTATCATTATTAGTATTTATTCATTGTTCCCATTGATCCTCTGTATATTCTGAGAAATGCTTTTTTAATCATTCAGGGCCAAATCCTGAAACAGTTGTAATTTTTTATGCATTCATTGGCTTTGGTGGGAGTTTTCTCTGAGCAAGGAAACAGGGAGGCATGGCCCTGAGTCTGACCCTCAGAGAACAGTGCAAGAAGTAGCGTGAGATTGTGAGCGTACCGTGTAAATGCACTTTGCAAGTCCCCCTTTAAACACAATGGAAAGCAGCTGGTGTCTTCAGCCATAGCCTTTCAATTGGGCCTTAATTTCAAATATCATAATTGATTGGTTTGGTTATTTATTACACTTACTTTGCCAGCTTGGGCAAGTCAACAATCTAATAAAGGGCAGCAGTGTGTTTTTCAGTGTTCTGCTGACTTCTGTGGTTTCTGGGGGTCTCTTACGCTTCACTAAACATGTCTTGTCTTTTCTTCTCCCTGTAATCTATCACAATCATCTGCCTCTTTCTGCTAACTCGCTCACTCCATCAACCTGTCCCAAGAGATGTCCATTTTGTTGACCATGTGAATTACTATCCTTCTTTGTCTTTTTTTATCTTAAATGTTATTCCAGGTTTTCTTTTCTCTACTCTGCTGAGCATGATTTTTTGACTGCTTTGTTTTGCTGTGTCATAAGACAATGGCTGTAATGGAAACATATCCATAAGACCGTGCCTCTTAAAAGCAAACTTTACCACTATCTTGGGCGTTACAACAACAGACAATGAAGCTCACAGCCATAAAGAAGCGCAATGTAATAGGAATAATGCCATGCAGAAAAGGGATGCTATTGCTTAACATAAAAATTATGAGCCGGCATCTTCAGTTCCACCAACATTGTGTTTCATTTTAAAGGTAGCATTTTTCAACTATGAGAAATAAAAGGACCCCATCTGAAGATTCATGCTACTGGCCTCTCTTAAACGAGTGTGATGTTAGTGCCTACAAGCCCACAGACACATCACCGCTGTATTTTGGCATTAATTGACACTCTTCCTGGCATAGTCAGCTGAGTAGCGAAGGCTTGAAAGGGCCATGGAGATTGAACTCTTTGCCACCTAAAGGCACCCCTTCAGAACATAGAATAGAATCATAGAATATCAGGGTTGGAAGGGACCTCAGGAGGTCATCTAGTCCAACCCCCTGCTGAAAGCAGGACTAATCCCCAACTAAATCATAGGGTTGAGCAGCGTTGAGGCTTGCTGCGGATGTGGTGATAAAGAAGCTTGCCCTGCCACTGTCTGTGTGCTGTTACCTGTTCAGAGGATTTCAGCATCCAGGCAACTTTCACCAGCACTTATTTCATTTAAAAGTAGAGGATTTGATTTTAAAACTCAAGCATAATGGGCCATCTGCCTCGCTGGTGTGTCTTGATCTATGGCATTGGGGTTGATTGGGTCCAATGAGCATGTACACTGTATTCCCCCTCCCCACTAGTATTTCAATTCCAAGAAAAAACAGAAGAGTTTTTTTAACTATGCAAAATGTAACCAAAGCTTCTCAAAAGCACATGCCACATGGCTTCCTAGGCGGTGAAAGCTACATGCTAGTGCACTGAATGGTACATTTTAATGACTGCTAATTGCACTGTGCTCTTTTAATACCCAGGAGCCTTCGGTATTAGAGCATATATTGAACATCCCATTTGGGGGGAGAAGGAAATTGTCATGATGGAACGTTCACTGTGAGAGCCACATCTCGCATCTTGCTGAGCAGAAAAAAGCCAGAGAAAATGTCAACCATGGGTTCAGATTGACCTGGAGACTAAGAACATAAGGAGTCTCAGCATCTTTTATGGCTTCACTTTGCTTGTAGGAACCATTAACATTTCAAAGCGTGTGATTGTGTCTGTTGTCCAGGGTTCCAAGACCCCATTCTTTGCCCTTTTTTATTCAGAAGGCCTTTGCATCAATTTAGTGAACAACAAGATTAAATTTCCTTTCTTTGTGCTGCTCTCAAAACATTTAAACAACAGTGTGCATCAACAATTATAAATATCCCACTGAGATTTAGAGACCTAAAACATCCATTGCTGTTATTACTTGACATTTCAGCAAGAAGGTGGCCTTTATGGGAGAGCAGATGAGAGGTGGAATCTTCTTCCAACATCATAAAGTTTTGGTATTTGTAAAATAGTAATAATAATCGCATAATCACGTGGTGAGATATTATGGTTTCATGAGAAAGGACTCGAATCGGAGCCTTTCCAAAGCAAACACAGATTTTCTGTTTTGGTTTCAAGTAGAGTCTTATGGTTGGTGCCTGTTTTATGCAGAAATTGCGTTATATCTACCCATCTCATGAGTCTGTATATCTGTCCTGTCCAGATATTTATACTGCACTCAACAGTATTGTATTAGAAAGCCCCAGGACAAGCTGAATGGCCCACTGCCAATCTGTTGTGCTTACTCAGGCACTCTTACTCTACCCTAGTACTCAAAAGGCTATGATAATAATAATTACTTGTTAATTAACACATTTTTATTTCATTAGCACTTAAAACATCCGTATATAATCCTCACATGTCATCTGTGAGGTGCAGGGATCAGCACGAGCCAACAGCTACCACAGATATTTCCTATTTTATTTGAGGGGAAATCTGTGTTAACTAATGGCAAAAGCTGACTTTTTAATGAAAGCCTCTATAACAACTCTTCATTTCTAACAGACTTTCCAGCCAAGGACCTACTTTACGAACATGCATGAACTAAGCTTCGTAACATCTATGTGAGGCAGATAAACATGAATAGCCCCCTTTCCTAGATGGGAAAACTAGAGAATTCTTTCCCAGGTGTCAGGCACATGGGTCTTGCCCACTTGCTCAGGGTCTAACGGATCGCAGTATTTGGGGTCGGGAAGGAATTTTCCCCCGATCAGATTGGCAGAGACATAAGAAATAAGAACAGCCATACTGGCTCAGACCAAAGGTCCATCTAGCCCAGTATCCTGTCTTCCGACAGTAGCCAATGCCAGGTGCCCCAGAGGGAATGAACAGAACAGGTAATCATCAAATGATCCATTCCCTGGGGGGGTTTCATCTTCCTCTTCAGCATGGGGCATGGGTCACTTGCAAGTTTAAACTAGTGTAAATGGTGGATTCTTCTTCGAGTGAGGCTCCCTATTGTATTCCACAGAGGGTTATGCACATGACTTTCTGTAACTTGAAGTCTTTAAACCATGATTTGAGGACTTCAGTAACTCAGCCAGAGGTTAGCAGGTCTGTTACAGGAGTGGGTAGGTAAAGTTCTGTGGCCTGCAATGTGCAGGAGGTCAGACTAGATGATCATGATGGTCCCTTCTCTCCTTAAAGTTTGTGCGTCTATAGGGCATTAAATAACCTGCTGACATGCCCAGGGACACAGAAAAAATTAGTGTGCAAGGAAACCTCAGCAGTTTCTGGCTTCCAGTCAGTCGCTCACGTTTGTAGAACAAGGTTTTCTGGTTCTTTTCTTGAAAATAATCTTTTCAATGCGCCCAAAACAATGCTCGCTTCTTCATTTTAGCTTTCTCACAATTATTATCCACAATAAATAAATTCCTACTGGGGGACAGCGAGAGAAAAGGAAATAATGACCCTTAAGTGTATCTTAACTAGTAGGCATTCAAATACTGTGGCAATATGCATGGTATAAGGCAGGAAGGATGGTCTACTGGAGAGAGCACTAGACTTGTACTTAGATCTGTGTTCAGTTCCCCACTCAGCCGCAGATGACCTGTGTGAACTTGGGCAAATCACTTCATCTACACTGTGCCTCAGTTCCTCATCTATGAAATGAGGATAATACTTTCCTACCTCATGCAATGTTGTGAGGATAAAATCCACTAATGATTATGAGGTGCTCAGATACTATGATGATGCGGGCCATGGAAGTACATAAATACATAATGGATAAGCAGATTGATATCTAAGGCTCTCTGAAAGTTCTTGTCATCCATCCTTGGGCTGCTTGATTTTTTTTTTATTGTACCCTCATGTAGCATTTCTGGAGAAACCCAGGTGCCCCCTTCAAATCAAAACTACATGCCAGTCTGTGCTAAGTTTCCTGTTTGAATTGACAGCTATATCTGCAGCTTTCCTGTTGCTAGTAAAGTTGCATGTGTGCCTGCATAAAAATGTCCTGGTTTTGAACACATCCCTGAGCGTCTCTCCTTTCTGATAGGGAGTTTATGTGAGTTTTTCTTTCTTAATAGATTAATTAGGGTTTTGATAACAAATCCAGTCTCTGTTTACATGGTAAAGTGGGAATTCTAATTTCAATCAGCTTAGTTATCTTCCATTACCTGTTAGTGTACGACACTCCTGTTCATGCTAGTAGATGTCCTAATTGATTATGAAATAGAAGCAAGTGCTAATTTTGCTATGTATGTCCAAACTACTTATTTTAAAAGAATTGTTCAGATGCCTTTTCAAGCCACTTGAAATGGATCCTTTCCGATGTAAAGACTTTACTAAACCCAGCACTCATCATTGGGATGTTTGACAAACTTGGACATATTTTTATAAATAAAATGACATCTATAGGCCATGAAAATGTGCTGTTCTCGTCCTCTTTGTTTATGTTAAATAGCTCTGATGTTAATATCACTGAACAGTTTCTTGGAGAAACTATTTTGTGAAATAGGAGTTGCTCCCTTAATAGGAAAATGTCATTACTAGTGCATTGAATATCGGATCATTTCGCCATTGAGCGCCTGAAGGTAAATTGGATGGTGATTAAATATGAAATGTTTATGTTGGGGAAGAAAGGAATGATACAGGAAGCCACATTGTTTTCCTTAATGTTTTCAGGGGGCGCGTCTTAATTGCATAAGCATGCCTCTCTCCATACCCGTGTTTGCTTTTTAAGTGTTCTGTCATGTTCCTTAACTTTACTCGCCTTTCTGTAATTTCATGGAACAGATTCATACACTGGATGGCCTTGTGCAATCCCAGAAACCTACAACAAGCTGTGTCGTGGACTCATGCAAATCCAATTGGTGTTACTCACTTTTAAACCCCCAGGATGATTAGCAGAAAGCTGGAATTGTACCAGCGAGAGCTCGGTCACATGAATTTGCACTCAATCCACATACAACTAAGACCGTAACAATAACAGAATGAATTATATGTGGCAGACCTCTAAACCATGTACTCAGTCCTTACTCAGGCAAAATTCCCACTGTCTCTCCCTGTATAAGGACTGGATAAAAAAATGATTAAGGGCCTGGACAATAGCTTGTGAATACAACAATGCACAGCAAAGGCTCAGTTTCTCTGGATTTATTGGTGCATATAACATTGACTTCTTCTTAAGTGTTATCCCTAAAACTGCTCACTGAATTTTCATCCCAACTTCAGGTGTATTCTGAGACCTGGGGTCCAATTATCTTCTCACACTGGCATAAATCAGGAGCAATTCCATTGAAGTAAACAGTGCTAGACTAGTGTGAAACTAGTGTGAGAGGGGAACCAGGCCAAAGAAATTGTCATATTCTTGATGGTATTGCAGAACCAGTGTGGGCTGTCAAATAACATAAATCCCATGCTTTTCTTTTTAGCAGTGATTAGTATAAAGCAGTAGGGTGAGAGTCTACTAAGTGCCCCTGCCATTATGAAGCTCTCCCCAGCAGAAAAAGATGACTTTTCTCATTGCTCACTACAGCCATGCACCTGTTTGGCCTAAACTGGCACCTGCAGCCGATGGAAGGGCAGATGTATGAGATCACGGAAGACACAGCCAGCAGTTGGCCAGTGCCAACGGACGTCTCCTTATATCCCTCGGGGGGCACAGGGTTAGAGTTACCTGACAGGAAAGGCAAAGGATCCAGTGAAGGTATGGTTGGTGTGTTTCCATGTTGTGAGTCCTCTGTGTCTGCCTCTAAACTCCAGCCATCCAGTCTCATACTCCATCACCCCCATACCGCCTTTCCTGCAGCACCATAGTCTGGTGCTTTTCCAGTCTTTCATGTCTAGAACTAGTTGTCAGTCACGTTTCCACATGTTTCCAAATGTCACATCCTTTTAATGTCCATTAACATGGTGATAAGGTATATATCCTCAAGCATACCTACAAGGCCATTCACAAGGAGGGGATATTGGCACCACATCTCGTATGGGTACAGTATTCCACCACAAAAGCCCTGCTTCATGTCATCTATGAGCTATATTCCAGAGAAATCATGCTCATGTCTTAAGAACTAAAGTGATGCCTTGAGGATTGTCACTGTGCTTTCTCTACAACAATACAACAGTGCTTATCCTAGTATTTCTTTTGGTTACTAGATGGCATTGTTGTGAGTACCAAAATATTCATTAAAAGTTGTTGGCATTGCAAGCTTTGGCATTGTGAAGATAGCCATGTACCCTCAAGGACAGCCAGATGAAGGGGCCTAATCCTGCAAAGTCTGCATGGTGCTGACCGCCTTCAATTCCCACTGAAGTTAGAGGCACTGAGCCTGCTCAGAACCATGCAGAATCAGGGTCTAATTTCAAAAACAATACACTATTCCACAAGCAAGCAAGGGTTTTGCCACTTTAATTGTGTTTTCAGTGGAGACATCAGTGCCAGAAATACCTACGGGGCTGCAAAGCACAGGGTTGTCATCACTCTTAAGATTCACGTAGGGGAGATGGAGAAATGAGGAATTCAGCTTTGAATTTAATAAAGCTCTTTATGCTGCACCATCTTTTCTTGGTATTTAAGTGACCATGAGATCAAAAATCTCCCATTCCAGTAGAATTATAGTTATTGGCTGCTTTTGGTGAAGTTGTAGTTGGGGTGGGGAGGCGGGGTTGGATAAGAGGCAAGGAATGTGGGCCTGATCCAAAGCCCACTGAAATCGGTGGAAGTCTTTCCACCGATTTCATTGAGCTTGGGATCAGGCCTTATATAAGTAAGCTTATTTGGTGTCTGTTAATTACAGCATTTTTACTTAATGGGATTATCTGTCTTTATTAACGCAAACAAAGGCCATATTTACATATTCCTTAAAAGCAACATAGTTACTAATGACTGGTCAGTGTCAAATAAAATTGTTACAATGTAAATCAATTAATCCAGAACTGTAGGACCCTGGACAAAGCTTGCTAGACAATGTAGTAAACTACAAAATGTTTCTGCATTCAAAAAGGCCTCATGATGAAGCGTATTTTTCTTTTGTCTTCTGTTTAAATTGCTAGGTTTAAATCCCTATATATTGCATTTGATCTCTGCCTTCCCTATTCAATGATCAAAATGAAAATAAAAATGATATATCTAATAATCAAGGGGCCAAATCAAAAGTCTTTCCTCAATTTTCTCTCAGTCCTTCTCAGACAATCCCCCCTCTGAAATCAAAAGGCGTTTTGTCTGAATAAGAGCGTGGATCTCTCTTTCTCTCTCTGTCTGTATGTGCATGCGTATGTATACGCTCACACAGTCTGTCAGCTTTTATGACCAACCCTCTTTGCACTGGGGAGATTTACTCAGAGGGGGGTCTCTGGGGACTACTTTAGATAGAAAGCCATGCAGAGCCTCAGCATGATCTTCTTGCATGTCTTGGGGAACCTGTGGCCATGTGGGCGTGACCTGCTCCTGATTAAAAATTAAATAAAGACCTTGGTATGTGTCTCTACAGGGTGACTATGTCCACCACTGAAATGCAACTATCTCTGCAGGGTGGTAACATAGTAGCCAGTCTGTGCTTACACAACAGCTTTTCTAAATAAGAATGTATGTCATTGGAATTATGAAAATTGACTTAAAAGTATCCTCAAAGAGACTACCTTTCCTATGGTGGAATTGGCCGGTTGGGGCTCACATTTCCTTAGTGCTGAAATGAATTCGGTATTGCTAGCTGTAGGCAGTTACCAGCTCTAGTCTGCCTCCAGTTCAGCAAAGCACTTTAGCATGTGCTTAAGTCCATCCCTATTCAGCAAATTTAAGTTTCTGCTTAAGTGCCATTGAAGTCAGTGATGTATAAGCATGTACAAAAGGCTTTGATGGATTAGGTGCTTTACTGAATCAAAGCCTATATCAGAACTCAAATCAAACTCAGTTGGGCCCAAAAATGAAACAGTTCATTTTGATAACCGAATAAATTAGGAATAGTTGATAAGGAAACTAAAGTGTTGCATGTGCAAGGTAATGTGTTGAAAGAGCAAAGTAATTGGCAGCACAATTAGGAATTCAGATCTGAAATTAATTTTGCTTCAAGTTAGTTAGACAAAGTTTCTGATTGGAAATTGTACTGAAATTGTATTCTTATTTGAGTTTCTTTCTGGATATCCAGTTCTCAGGGCCTGCTCCTTTTCTGTTTGGAGCCATTGACAACTCCTGTTGATGTCAATGGGTGACATTTACTCCCGTGCAGAAAACCTTGCGGTGAACTTTTGCACTGGGGTAAATCTCACCCAATGGGGACATGAAGCAGCTGCTTTGACTAGCTCCAGAAAAAAAGTACATCAGACCTTTTCCTATATATTACTGACAGTCAAGAAAAGACATGTACCTTAAATCTTCACAATTATTTCTGTGGAATGGCCATTTTTGCCTCAAACACAGAACTGGTTTTGTTTGTTTGTTTTTCATTTGAGCAAGCACCGCTCACCGTACTACAAGGAATCCATCTTATGCTCATTTCTCCTGAGGTATCTATTGCACAGCAGCATTTAGTATTTTAAACTCACCCTGCCTCATTTGTTCTGATGTAAGATCTTCATTAATGACCAATCAGAAAGCACACAGTGTGCTTTGACTTTCCATTTTAATTTCCATGTGTGTATCAAATACATCAGTAATAATCCCAGAAATGTATCTTTGATGTGGACCAGAACAAATAAAGTCTTTGCATCTTTTTTATAGCTTCTCGCAGCTCTCTTTGCATCCCGTGGTGATAGAATAGGAAGTTTTGAAACAGAGCCTTACACACACAAGCTGTCTGTCTTAAGACTAACATTATCCTGAAAAAATTACTTTTAGGATTCACACAAATTCTAATAATCCAATTTACAAAATAAAACTGATGGAATTAAACTAATTTGATCTCAGTTATACTATTCTATGCTATTGGCAGTGTTACAAATGGTTTAATTATAATTTCCTGTTCCCCTGTTTATTTTTGTTCATATTAATCTTGATTTTTAAACGCGGATAAATAAGGAGTCTAGACTTTTCCCTGTTCCTTCGAATGCAAAGGACAAGACTAAATTAGGCTTTGATAATAATAGCAGATCCATGTTTCTGTGAATGTGGTTTTATTCCTTTGTTGGTGTTTTCAAAATCAGACTTTTATTAATGAACTTTATGTAACACAGTGTTTCTGAAAAATAATAATGATAATGAGGCATATGTGTTCCATAAGATTCCAATCCAACAAAGCCTTAAGTACATGCTTAACTTTAAGCAAGAGTAGTTTCACTGGGACTGAAAGTTAAGCATGTGCGTAATAGCATTCCTGGATTAAAAAAAAATTAAATGCAAACTCGTCTCCATAATAAAGATAGAAACAGCATTGGGTACTTTTTAATGTTAACATGAATTTTAACTTTTTTATCTATTTTTAATTAAGATGACATTTTAACAGTTTGAACCTGATGTTTCTGCTGCGGAGTTTACATTAGGATGATAATATATGGAGAAATTTAACATTGAAATGGATTTTTATTATTTAAAACAGCAAAATATTTTATTTAATGACTGCAGAATTTCCCTATCAACCACCAGTTCAATATTAAATGTGCATTGTGAGGGTATCTGAGTCGAATTCGTAATGGGTAGGAGGACATTGTAGTGTCTTATTCCCCAAATGCAGAGTATATTAAAAAAAAAAAAAAGTTCCCACAAATGTGATTTTGTTACAAATGACTTTATATTCCTGAAAGATTCTTTCTCATTTTGTTAGAATTATTTGATCTGTGAAACATACAGTAATGGGTTTTAATAGCAAAGAGATGAAATAGTAGGTTGATTTGAATATCTAAGGGTAATAAAGACAGCCTATGATGGTCCACATGGTATTCTCCTGGCCCCTAATTGTTCCTATAAAAGCTGAAATCTGGGAGGTGATGCTAACATATACTTTTCAAATACAAGTATGTTTAATTATAAAATAAAGGCAGCCTCCTAAGCAATGACATTTTTCATCTAAATCTCTTTTCCTGTTTTGCTGTAATTTCAGGTGAGGTATCATGAGCCAATGATTAAAGCAAAGGCCTGGGAGTCAGCAGTCTGGGGTTTTATTTCCCTCTCTGACCCTAATTAATTGTGCTTCCCTCGGGTCCCCATTTTCCAAAGTGCCCATAATTCTGAGAGCTTTAGTGTATGGATGCCCAACTTGAGATGCCCAGGGCCTGATATCCAGAGGGGCCGAGCACCTTGTTGACTTCATTTGGAAGTGTAGGTGCTCGGCACCTCTAGATATCAGCCCAAAGTGTTTCAAGGTGAGCACCCAAACTCAGTAGACTCTTTCAGAAACTGATGCCTTAATCTTTGTGTCTCAGTTTTTCCATCTGTAAAACAGGGATAATAATCATAACCCACTCCACAGAGTTATTTTGAAATCTAATAAAAATACCTTTGAGTTCTTAAATGGGAGACACTATAGAAGTGCAGCATATTATGTCCCCTATCTTTGCTGTATGTCCCTCCTTCATTTAGGCATTTTGTAATGGGGATGCCATCCCAAGTGTTCCCACAATTGCCAACCATTAATTTAGCAGTGAATTTTACCATTAGTTTCCCCCTGCATAATTCACCATCACTTAAACAGATGTTCTTGACATACTCATCCAACTCCATGGTGCATGGGAAACTCACAATCACTACATTTTTTGATAATATAATCATTACTTTCTCCATAAATAACATAAATTAATGATGTGATGTGATGTAAGATGATTTATTTTTAACATTAAAATGTAATTTAACAAGCTCTGTTGTTATGATTTAAGCAGAGGGCCATTTGGGAATCCATATTGCTCTTCCAAGATACCTGTTTTCAATAGAAAGATGGAGCGTAGCCAGGAGTAATCCTATCCATTTTTCTTTCATAGTCATAATTGATGCATAATGTATTCTGAAGAAGTCAGCACATTGGTAGATCAATGTCAGAGATACCAGTTTGATCAGATTACTTACAGGACGCTAGGCTAATCCAAGGGGTTTTTTTGTTTTCTTTCTATGTCTCAGCAGGAAAGCCCAGTAGTTTCTTTCCAGAGGACACTTTTATAGACTCTGGAGAAATTGATGTTGGACGACGAGCCACACAGAAGATTCCTCCTGGTATCTTTTGGAGATCTCAGGTGTTCATTGACCATCCAGTGCATCTGAAATTCAATGTGTCTTTAGGAAAGGCTGCTCTGGTTGGGATTTATGGCAGGAAAGGCCTTCCTCCTTCACATACCCAGGTAACAGGAGCACATTTCAACGAACCAACTCTTACCTTAGAATTGATGTGCTTGTAGCTTGTACCTTGAAAAGGTAGATGGCCCCACTTTTTATTTCAGTTACCTATCTCAAGAATTCTGTGGGTTCATGGAAGGTATTGAGACTCAAATATTCAAAAATAGATGCCAACGTGACAACTGCAAACTATGCATTCACCAACATGAAGCACCAATTCAGATCCTGAATAAGGATGATTTCCTGGGTTGGAGCCGTAGACAGATAATGTTATACACCAAATATACAATTTTATTTGCACAAGTGCCTGATTGCATGTGTCCCAAAGTACTTGTATACACCCAAATCATGCATGGTGTGTGTTTATAGGCATGAAGCCCACTTTCGTTATTAGCGCTTATTATCAGGTGCTTCTGATTTGCCCATGAAACTTACTTTTTATGCTGAAATTTCCTATCCTAAAAGTGATTTTGGGAGGTATAGTTTGAAGATTATTTTCTGTGAGTCGTAAAAAAATGGTGAGTCTTTTTATTTTAGTTGTTAATACAAGTTGTAGATAACCTACATTGTTTGGATTTGACAAACTTGGAATGCTTGTTTTGCTAAGAACATGGCTAAGAAATAAGGAGTGAAATCTTGGTCCCATTGAAGTCAGTGGAAAATCTCCCATTGACTTCAATAGGGCCAGGATTTTACCCAACATCTATATAAAGAATGAAACAAGGGAAAAAAAATGCAAAAAACTAACTTTATGGTTAAGGTTCTATACTCACAAAAGTCAGGCGATTAAAAATTATTGTTACCGTATTAGATGCATTTAGACTTCATTGCCTGTATATGTTAAGAAATTAAAGTTAATATCATATAAAGTATTTTTAAAAAATTGCATTTATACAGTATGGGTCAAGTTGAAAACAATGGCTGATTCAACAACATCAGAATTTAGCTTTACATGTGCAAGAAATGGTCTTGTACTTGAGGTGGGAATCTCATTTTTTTTCTTTTACTTTTTTTTTATTGGTTTTAAGGTTTTATGAATTAAAAAACGTGTCTATAGTGTGTTGGAAGCATTAGAAGAGCTCCCACAGGTATGTGAGGAGCTGTGAGAGAAACAAGAGGAGAGGAATGGGTGGAGAGAGGAGACCAGAGAGAAGCAGATCAACAGATAGATAAGGAGATCTGGCAAACTACTGGGAACAGACACAATTCCAGTCATCTCCTTATAGGTTGAATCAGAACATGTCATGACTTACCAGAGGAAATATCATGTATGATGTTCCATAAGTTTGGGTGTCTTATTTTTAATGCAAAGCTCTTCTGCCCATCCTGAGATAGATCTGGACCAGGAAGCATGATCATTTTCTGGCATCCTGAAGTATACAATGAACATCTTTCCTTTGTGTTTCAGTTTGACTTTGTTGAGCTCCTTGATGGGAGACGGCTACTTACCCAGGAGGTGAGGAGTCTGGAAGGACCTCAACGGCAACCTAGAGGCTTTGTGCCAATGTCCAGCCATGAGACAGGGTTTATCCAGTATTTGGATACAGGAATATGGCATCTGGCCTTCTACAATGATGGGAAAGAGTCCGAGGTGGTTTCTTTTCTTACTACTACCATCGGTAAGGATTTACCATATTATTTTACCTAATCTATGTACCTTAAGGCTAGTTTCTCATACCCTTACTCACACTGAAGGCAGGTCTACACTACAGCCAGGATGGACGCTCTGAGATCGATCCACCCGTGGTCGATTTAGCGGGTCTAGTAAAGACCCATCAAATGACTGCAGATTGCTCTCCAGTCGACCCCTGTTCTCTACCCCCGACGAGAAGGTAAGGTGTAACTTGACGTAAGGCACGTCAACGCCAGCTGTGTTATTCACGTAACTGGAGTTGTGTAGCGTAGGTTGACTTACCGCAGTAGTGTAGACATAGCTTCAGTACCATCTTAGTCCTGGCCCATCTCATTGATTTTAATGAGACTACTTAGAGACTAAAGTACTATTCAGCATAAGTGAGGATATTTGGGCAATGATTGTTCCCTTGGGAACAAAACTGCACACAACATTAATGGTAAATACTGTAAGGATTAACAGATCTATGATGGCATGGACGGGGCATAACTGTATTAAAGCCCTATTTAAAAATTATGTTCTAGACAAGCTCCCTGCCACCGCAGATGAGACCAGAGTTATTGATTACAAAGGTGGCCCCTCCTCCCTGATCCTTCTATTTGGGAATTTTGATTCTGTTTCTGTTGGGCCTATATTTTTTTTCTGGCATGGAATTGAGCAGCTGTTCAACAGCACATAGCAGCATCAATCAGCAGTTTGGGACAGGAAGTGAGGAATACCGTATCTGATTGAAACTGCTGGCATCACATAATTACTCAAATTGGAGTTGGAGTAGGACACCAAAGTTACTAATTATTAATAAAGTTAATAATCTCTCACAGAAAGCACTATGGGAGGAGGGATAGCCCATTGTATGAATCTGTTTTATGCCTCATCTAAAAGAAAGAGGCTGAAATTTTCAAATGGATGGGAATTGGGTGTCCAAATCTCACCCAGGCTCTCCATCAGTAAAGCAATCAGTTAGCACCAGGCACTGAGTAACCACCACCTCTTCTCACAGCACCCTGGGATTCTTCTTCCAGCATATAAATATCACTCTGTCTGACCTGTCCCAGGTCTATATCCCTCTGTTTACAATCAGTCCTTTACCAGAACCTATTTCTGACTCCGTCATGTTTAATTTTATATTTGACTGACCTACTGAGCAGGTTCATACCCCCATATCCATTTTGTTGTAATTCAAATACTCCTCCATAAAACCAGCACTTAGCTTTCTTCTATCCACAATGATTGTTTAATGGATCTTTTTTCTTTACTGCATAAAGCAGGCTCATTCCAGTGTTGCCATTAATTCCTCTCCCCATTGAGTCTCAGCTGTCTGCAGTAGCTACCTGAGAGCTATGGGTTGCAATTTGTCTTGGCAGGTTAATTAAAGCAAAATCGTTAAGGTCCAATATGTAGTTTTACTTCTCAAGTTTATTTAGTAAACCGCTACTGTAATATTGTGTTACAATGAAAACTTAGAACATAAGCAGGCCTTCGCTGTCAGAATTCAATGTATTCAAGGCTGTTCACAATTAAGCAACACCAGAAATAATTGCTCTTTAACTTATTAAATGGAAGACTTATTCTGCAATGTGGTTTTATTAGTTTGCTTAGTTTACTTTAGCAAATTATTGTAATTGAAACAAATTTTACCTTTATCTGACACCTCTCATCCAAAAGGATCCCCAAATGCTTTTCATATAGTGGGTTCCATTTAAAAACGTTTCTTCTGTTCTGAAGGATTCTACCAGTTTGAGAGAGATTCCCCTGCAGATGGCATATGCCACTCAACCAGTAATAGCTCTCGCAATGGAAGAGAATTCTAAAGCATAATCACTGTACTTTTCAAACTGATTGCAAAGTACAAGCTGGATTCAGGCTCTTCTCCCTGCATCAATACACTCACACGGTGTAAGGGCAAGATACTGTGCTAATACACCCGTCAGGACTGGGTAAAGCGCCTTTAAGTGCTCTGCAGCTTCAAGATGGCCTGGTCCTCTGTGGTTAAGCTCACCCTAGCGCGCACCGTGGTTAGCCACATAACATGTGGCGCAGGCTGTGATCTTGTTTTAGACCACCTGTAAGGTGCCACCCACTACATTCCCCCATCCACCTTGAATTATTCTGCCCATTGCTGGCAGGAAGGCTCAAGGCTTTGCACTTCCAGCTCTGCCCCGCTTCCCCCATCCATCATGGCTAGCTTGTCTACATGGGTGCACTAGTCTGCACCAGAAGGGTGTAAATTCTAGGGTGCACTAGTGCGTTCTGCACTAACTGACCTGTGTGGACCCTGCTGGCATGCGCTAAAAGTTCCTTAGTGCAGGTTACATAGTACTGTTTGAAATGGGACTAAATTAACGCACATTTTCAGTATGCGCTAGCAGGGTCCATATGGGCCAGTTAGTGTGTGACACACTCATGCACACTAGAATTTACACCCCCTGGTGCAGACCAATGCACCATGTAGACCAGCCCTACTAAGATGGTGCAGGCAGGATTTTGCGCTGTCTGAGGAATCATTTCACCCACCAGTTGCCATATAATAATGCAAAGCCACAGTACATAGAAAGGACACAAATGACCCACTTTGACACAGGATGTGAAAACCACTGTGTCAAATGAGTTTAGAGTCTGAATTTTAGATAAGCACAATGTGACTGCCTGACAGGAATTTGACCAGGACACCACAGCTAAGCTAACGCCTTACAAAAAGAGAACTTTAATGGCCAGAAGCGGTCAGCGCCTTGCTTATATGGTCGTTTTCAACAGCAGCCTTTAAAAATATCTGCTGGAGGTTTCCTGTGAAATCATTAAATAGGACACTATGTATAGGAGAATCTCAGAC
The DNA here is from genome assembly GCF_027887155.1 of Malaclemys terrapin pileata. Lineage (NCBI taxonomy): Eukaryota > Metazoa > Chordata > Testudines > Emydidae > Malaclemys > Malaclemys terrapin. The sequence goes on from NC_071505.1 coordinate 335,992,145, forward strand.
CCTTTTCAGTGTGTTCATGAGCTCTGACAAGACATGATTGCTACCCTTTAAGTCCATAAATACTGTAGCACCTTATGTTGCAATTTCTGTTGACACCATAGTAAAGAGGATGCAGCAACCTGACATTCCAGGTTTATGAACCTGGGTGTAAAATTCCAGTGCCATATAAATATATCAAGTCATATGTGATGAGCAGGTTACATTTATGTGCAGGGAGGGGAGGTTTGTGTTTGGGTGGTGTTGAACTCTGATGGCTGTCGTTTGATTTTATTTTTGTGAGAGTGGCACATGGAAAACTCTCTGTTTGCTTATTGCAGAAATCCAAAGAAATAATAAATACAGGGAAGAAACATTTCAAATGTATAAGCATTATCAAGAAAGAGGCAGGATCTAGCAGTCTGAGCACAGGATTGGGAGCCATGACTCTCTATTTTTATCCAGGTGCTGACATTGACTCCCTTCAGGCTTGTGTATGTTGTTTAATCTCTCTGTGCTTCAGTTTCCTGCTCTGTAAAATGGAGATAATACTATCTATCTGGCCCACAGAGGTGCTGTGAGAATGAATTGATTGAAGATGAAAAGTGCTATATACCTACTAATTGTTCACAATAATGAGTAACAGTTAATAACAACCACAGACGGCCAAATCCTGCAGCCTTTTCTTGGAAAAACTCCCCTAACGTCAGTGGGAGTCCTGTTTGAGTATGTTACATGTTCCAGAATCAAACATTTTGGACGGATTCCGCTAAGTTTACCTTCTGCTTTGTAACTGCCCAAACCTTCAGTAAAATCAGTCAGCATAGGTCAGTTTCTCTATATTGCAACACTGACTGTAATTATGGTACACTACCTGTCTGGACTGATCATACTCTCCATTATTCATGTGAAAACAGGAGCAAAATGCGAGCAATCTGCATTCCCAGCTCGATGGCACATTTAATTTAGTAAAGCACGAGGCTGTGCCTAGTTAGAGTTTTGGAATCCTGCAAAGCTAGAAGGAAATCCACTCACTCAGTAGTATTGTCATTTGCTTTGATAGCACTTTCATCTTAGCCCGTTTCCTATAAGGAGGTAGATTTGCCTACCATAGAAACATCACAGCCAAAAGGATTGGACTTTGTCAACATCTTTTCCTATATATGCACCCTGGCATCACATGTAAACCGTGGGAGAATGCGGCATTATAATTCCCATCAAAACTCATGCTGATGCTAAATAATTGCAATTCGGGGGAGGGGGGAAAAGATTATTGTGGCATAGTTTTCAGCTTTTAATAACCTTTTTTCATTTCGTTCCCCTAAATTACAGCGCAAAACATCATAAAGGAATGGAGAATCAGTGTCTCTCAATAATGAATTAACCTTCTTGTAAATGACATTGGCAGCACGTTCTGAAATTTTTAATAGAAACACTTCTCTGAAAAGTGCCTTGTGGATTCACCTCTGCCTGACAGCAGTGATTTAGTCAGAGCAATCTGCTGTAAGTGGAATAAAATAGGAGGCTAAGGGAGAACTGGAGTCAGCACATCTGAGACAGAGATGTTGGCCAAAAATCTGTTCAGTGGAGGCAAGAAACATCTGAGAGCCTGAAAGCAGCCTCTGTGAAGTCAGAGAGGGAGCCTGTCAGCAGCTGTTCCCACTGAGCTGTAGCAGGATGGGCTATGTAGGGCCATGGAAAAATCAAAAGGAAGAAAGCATCCAGCTATGCGCTAGAGAGGGAGAGAGAGAGAAAGCATGTGGGAGGAGAGGTTGTCTGTTTACCGGTGCAACTTCATACCCCAGCAAGCAAAAGGAAGTGCATGTAGAACGCCCATTATGGGATGTGAGGTTTTAGCTAGCTTTTAGCTTCGGCAAGAGGCATGATTTAAGATTAAGAAAAGTACTGTCATTCCTCCTGCCCCCTCCGCTGCCCATAAAGAAAACTGCCAGTGAGTGCTTTTCTCCATCAAAGTACAAAGAGACCTAGAGGTTGTATTTATAGAGCCCAGTAAGTGTGCCCAGCACTTTACAGTACATATCAAAAGGCAGGCTCCTTCCTGCAGGAGCCTAAAATATAACCAAGCCCAGTACATTCCCTGGGACAAGAGTTCAAATGCAAGAAGGTGTAGAGACATTGTCAGCCAGGAGATCGACATAGGCATACGTCACAATAGTAGAGTATAGACTAGGAGAGAGAGGGTGCATGACTTGTCCTGGGTGCAGGAGGTGGCGCAAGAAATGATATGAAGAGTTCTGACTTAACCCTGTCTGAAAATTTCTCTGCACAGATTTCGGTATTTAGGTTGCTCCCAAGAAAGTCTAGTGGGAGTTTCTGTAACTCACACTTGTTTCAGTACAGTCAGTGCCTATGTTCCACCGACTTAGCCTCTTACAGAAACTCGGAATCCATTAGAGATTCTCACACCCTCTCTGTTGGTGTCTGAGAGAGTCTAAATGTACATGCGGAGGAGCCAAAAGAAGGTACAAGCTAAAATAGGATGACATCTGCTTTAACTCACCCCTTCTTCCCGCTCCTCAAATTCTGAGTTACACTAACTTAGACTTCCTTACACATCGAGAGAGTGGGTGTAAGTAGGTCTAAGGGAGCCTCGGTAGATGAGGATCTAGCTTACACCATCTGATCCATTCTTTCGGAGTTTGGCCCTGAGGCTCTCCTCCAGCAAAGCACTTTAGTGCATGCTTAAAGTTAAGGGCCCTTGAGTCTAAAGACATTGACTGTTTTCATCCACCTCACATTGCCTGGATGGGCCCAGCTATTCAGAAAAGCTATTTCCCTTTTATTTGCATGGTCAAAAATAAGTGTCACTTTTCCTGAGTCACAGCAAGACTTCTGAGCATTTCTGCCTCCTGGGGCCATTCTCTGGGCACATAGCTAAGAATCCTTCACTTCCTAGGCTCAGAGACATTTCCGGCTGCTCAACCTGTACAGAAAAACAATTGAAATTAAAGAAAAATGACGGGTGAGGAAAGTCACAACTTTACTTTTGCTAAACTATTAGTGGTACTTCGCATGGTCTGCAAATAGGTTTTGCCTTTAGCTCTGTGATTCCCCTTGTATGCCCTTGCTAACAGCTACTCCATTGGATGGCCTTTTTTGATTAGCCTCAAGCCTTCAGTGCCTTCTTCCTGGTACTTCGGATTCCTCCTGTTCGGTTCAGATACCTCCCACACAGGTTCCTCACAGAGTTTTAAAGCCCTGTCAGATTATAGTTAGGAGCTCTGTTCAGTTAAAAGACCAAAAAAACCCACCTCTTTTTTGTTCTCTTGCTGCCCTGTGATCAATCCCCTTCTGTGAAATCACAGACTCTGTATCCTGGGTTACCCCTCAACACCTTTGTTACTTCCACCCACATGGCATCCTGTTACTCTTTGCACAAACCCAGAGTCATCCATTTGTTTAGGATTTTTCATGTGAATTCAGTGGTCATGAAAGATTGACAGCTGTGCACACTGAAATCTTACATTTATCCTGTTACTAACAGGTTCATAATAGGCAGCAGTATTGCAAGTGTCTCTGCTACTCCACCACTATGTCTTAAACTAAAGCAATTACCAGAAACATTTTCGTCTAAGTCCCATTTTCAAAAGTGACTTAGGCACTTAAGCCTAAATCTAATTGAAAGTCAATGGCACTTAGGCTTCTAGGTGCCTAAACCTCTTTTGAAAATAGGATTTAGGGCATGTCCTCACTAGAAACGTAAGTCAGCCTATTTTAGGTCGACTTACTGCGGTGGTACATGTCCACACTACCCTTCTTCAGGAGCACTTCCACCAACCAAAGAGGGGCAGTGTGGGGGCTGAGACCCTGGGCCATCAGCTCCATATACTGCCTCCTGGGCTCTCGGTTCCCTGACGCAGCTAGGCTCCTGGCTGTGAGCTCCATGCCCAGAGTCTGAGCAGCTCCTGGGAGCCTCGGTGCAGCCTCTGGGCTCCCCGCAGGGAGCAGAGAGCCTCCGGGAAGTACCAGGGTTCATGGAGAGCCACCCTGCTGTACCAGGGCTCCCCATGGGGAGCTGGGAGCCTCCAGGCAGCAGCCTGGCTGGGAGTGGGGAGCCCGGGGGCAGCCAGGCTCTAGCTGGAGCCCTCCACCTGCCCCAGTGACAGCCCAGCTTTCTTGCCAATTTAGTCATCAGTGCTGGAGCTGTGAAATTGACAAGAATGACATGTAAGTAACACAGTTCTACACAGACACTGCTTCGCCCTAACTACACCGACATAAGCCACACGCCTCTCATGGAGGTGGAGTTATGTCGGCATAGTAGGGCACTTACATCGGCGGGAGCAAGGCTGTAGTGTGTACACTGACATAAATACGTTGACATAAGCTGCCGTATGTTGACCTTCCTGTGTGGTATAGACCAAGCCTTAGTTTCATAAGTTACTTAGGACTTTGAAATTGCAGCCTAGGCTGAAGCTCGGGCTCTGAAGCCTAAGGATGGGGAGTCAGCTTCCGAACTCAAGCTCCGGCCCGACTCGCAACTTCCAAGCACTGCCTTCACCGCTATTTTTAGAGTGCTAGCATGAGCCTGGCTAACCCGGGCCTGTCAGCCTGGCCTGGGAGGCTTATTGCCGCCAGCTGTGTACATGTACCCTGAGGCACTTTTGAAAAACTTACCCCACGGCTAGAGCTGAGACGGCAACTTGCTCTTGGCACCTATTCGGTCCTTGCTGTCTTTGAAGCATCACAACTGGTGCCAACTACAGTGGTGGTTTCTGTGAGGTAAATAAATATTTATGAAGAATTGGACTGACAGCCGTCATTTACACAGGCCACTGAGCAGCCCCTGATGGTACCCGCTTTTGGTCATTTCTAAACCAGGTTGAGTAAAAACTCTGGAATAGACGCTTTCTGTCCCATTACCAACCCTCCTAACCTGTTAGCTCCTCAAGAGGCTTGTTCCTTTGTGAATATTGTTATCCATCTAGGTATTATTACTGTGTTTTAAACTGTAATGGATGAATTTCAAAAGGTTCACAGTCCAGGTCTCAGATCAGCTGCTTATCCAATAATGACCCAGATCTCTTATCTCTGCAAAATTCATCTTGAAGCCTTGCAAGAAAAGACTTTCCCACACCGTTATAGCACTTCCAGTTACCCCTGATGGGTCAAAAGTAGCTGGGGGGAAGGGGTGGAATTAAAATGTAGATCCTTTAAAAAAACCTTTGTCTTGGGTCTAGAAATGGAGTTTTGTTCAGGAGGGAAATGTGGGGAGGGGCTTGTATTTTTCACACTGGCTTGCGTTTCCTTAGTTGAAATCCTCAGTGAGGTTCTTGTATGTTATCCTCAGGAAATAAGTGCCTATGTGTCTATCCAGGTAATTATATGGTCTTCCTCACTGTAGCATCTGAGTACCTCCTGTGACGGCACCACAGCCACCGTAACTCCCTAAATCCCCTCACTTGTGCCCCAGTCCTGCAGGGCTTCCAAAAACTTCCTAACTGTCAGGGTGGTTAAGCACTGGAATAAATTGCCTAGGGAGGTAGTGGAATCTCCATCGTTGGGGATTTTTAAGAGCAGGTTGGACAAACACCTTTCAGGGATGGTCTAGATAATACTTAGTCCTGCCTTGAGTGCAGGGGACTGGACTAGATGGCCTCTCGAGGTCCCTTCCAGTTCTATGATTCAGTGATTGCTGAGCATTCTGATTTACCACTGAAGTGAGTTGAGGATGCTCAGCGTCTCCGAATATCAAAGCCCATCTGTCTAGTTGCTCCGTGTTGCCTGTGATTTCCTGCAGACTTAATACTTCTCCCGGTTTTGAAGTCCTTTTCAGTTTCAGTCAGTGGCCAATTCCCATCCTGCCATTTGGCTAGTGTCACTGCCAGACAAACAACACGGAAAGCAGATCCCACACTGTTTCATTATTATTTCTGCCAGAGTTGTCATAGGACATGTGCGGCATTCTAGCTATACCGTGCAAATTGAAGTAGGCTGGCTGCGCTCTTGTCTAACACCTGTTCCGACGGTGCGCCATTCTGTCTGCTAAATGGGGCTTTCTTAAACAGCTGGGGCCCAAGGTGCTTCCAAAAACCTGAAATCAGACCAGTCAGTCCAAATCTAGGTCTTACATAGGATGACCTTTTTTTCCTCTTTGCAAGTGTCCAAAAGAATTCTTGCATAACAACCCTCGCTCCCAACTGATGGTGTGCATAATGGTTATTTGCAGGATCTTTGAGTCAGAAACTTACAGCATCTCAAATAAAGGGGAAATCTGTGACACATCTCAAAGATAATTAAGTAGTAAGAAACTGTAAAGGTCAGACACGTGGCACTAACAATTTTCACAGCCTCTGTTTCTGCATACAGTGTGTCTCTTCCTTGATTCTCTGAGTGGAAAGGCTACGTTTCAAAGTAACTTTTGGGATTGTCCCACTCTGTGTAAAGCTAGATTAGCAGTAAACCACAGATGGAATAATTAATTCAGCATCTGCTCTCAGGACAATTTTTTTGGCATGAATTCCTCTTCAGAATAGTTCTTGTAATTTCAGAAGACACTGCAGGAATGAAAAATAAATGTTGGTTAATGCACAAGGAATGTTCTCTCTATTTTTGATTAGTAGTTTGCAAGAGAAAAAAAGAGTTGTTTTTTTTAACGAGCTCTGTCTACATCTGTACTAACATGGGCTGGTATCCTTGAACTCCCTCAGTCACCCACTGCTTGTTCAATGTGCTGTTTGCAGCAGACAAGTTCTTTTGATCTGATAGAGTTTGTACTAAAGGTTTATTGATTGGGGTAATTACCTCAGCTTTAGGGTCAAGAAAAGGTTTATTTAATTCTAAAGTTACTTTTTTTATTTTGTTATGTTTCTTAGAACAGTGGAATTCTGCTTTAATGACAAGGCTTCTAGTGTTATCTGAAGCCTTCTGGAGACATTTGCAAATCAAGGAAACTCCAGGACATATGGTTTTAGTTTTTGCATTTTTGTATATAGCTCTGTCTGTATGTCCCAGGCTGCAGGCTAATGTAAGCACAGCTTGTTTTATTCCTGTGTCATATTACAGTGCTGCTTGACTTTTAATTCCATTTATGCTCTAGCAGTAAAGAGCAAAAATATGGGTTCTGAGAGTTGCTTGTATATTTTGGCAAACAGAAGGAAAGCCCTCTTTGTGTTGGAACAACGGGCTTCTTATTGCTTAATTTTCAAATGTCTGTGCTTAAAAGGTACCCGTAAAATATGTGCTTGGATGCACGAGCAGGTAATTGAGCACATCCGTCGGGTAGAAGCCAACAGAGGGTCAACTTCTCCCAACAGTTACAAGAGATTTCTCTTGTTCTTTGTAGAGGGGGAAATGGTCACCACCCTGCTCCCTGCCCCTCTCATTCCCCTCACTGTGTGGTAACCGTTGGCCCATGGTGATGTTTTAACAATGACCGCTTTTCTGCATGCACAAATGCATACGTAGTGAACTCATGACTCCTTTCTTTAATCCTTACAGCACTCTCTGCACGGTAGATACAGTAAGTGGTGTCGAACCCATTTTATAGATGGGTAAACTGAGGTACAAGGTTAAATGATTTGCCCCAGTTCACACGGCAAGCCACCTGGAGAGCTAGAAACAGAACTAGGAATTCAGACACCACCACCCCCTCCCGCTTTAAAAATGTAACCCATTAAATGTTTGCCATTCTGGGTACTGCATCCATAATGTATTGGCCCAAGTCTGTGTAAAGTGAAAACGAATTTATTTTTAATGTACCTAAAATGATAGCACTGCTTTATTTAATGACATTTATTTAACTGAAGCAGTCCACATTTGAGGGCGTGAGTGCGTGTGGGTGGGTGTGTGTTTTTCCTAGAATATGTACACACATTCACAATATCCTTTCAAACGAGTCTCAAAACCAGCTTTAGCCTTGCCCCAAGCTACAAGCACAGAAAATGTAACATACTGAACTTCCCATTTGCTAGTTTAAACCTTAAGGCTGAATAATTGTTGTTTCCTATATTAGTTTGCAACAATTTATATGAGTGAGAAGGGACAAAAAAATTTCAGTAGATTTATGCTTGCAATCCCTTAGGCAAATCAGGGATATGAGAATGTCATTTATTGGACCATAATTCAGATTTTGAAATACGCCATTCGCAGAAAGAAAGGAAGGAAAAGAAACATTCCCAAGGTATGGTCTAGAAAGAGCAGCAGGTCTCAAACTTTAGCAACCCGAGGACCCCCATTTTGATTTTAAAATTTTCGCAGACCCCCAAACCCCTCACTCAGCCCCAGGCCCTGCCCCCACTCCACCCCTTCCTCCAAGGCCTCACCCACACCCCACATCTTCCCGCCCCTGCTCCACTCCTGCCTCTTCCCCTCCTCTTTCTGCTCCCTCCCTCAAGCGTGCCCTATCCCCACTCCACCCCTCCCTTCCAGAGCCTCCTGCACGCCACTGAACAGCTGTTCCCCAGCATGCAGGAGGCACTGGGAGAGAGGGGGAGGAGTTGATCAACAGGGCCAGCGGCCCCGGATATGATTCCGCCCCATCCCCTGAGCGCGCCCGTCCCCGCTCCTCCCCCTCCCTCCCAGTGCCTCCTACATGCTGGGGATCAGTTGATCATCAGGACCCGCAGACCCCCTGGAGTGTCCATGGACCCCAGTTTGGTCTAGAGCACCATTGTCTTACATGCTAGTTGCAGAGGTGAATGTGGTACCCTCATTATACATAGGAACTGCACTTTAAAGATTCCCTTTCACCTAAGTAATGTGGGAACTGTGTTCAAGTAAGTGGGCTTTATTACACCCCAGGAACTCCATTTGCTGAAAGTTCCTTCCAGCTAGTTTATGACATATGTGATAAATGAGTAGGTAAGAGCGTCTGAGATAGATCAGAGATTTTGAAATGGTCCCATGCAATTCCTTAAGAACTGTAATTTGCTGTCCCTTCTGTGTCTTTCTTCAGTGTTCGTGTGTCTCTTAAGGTACCAGAGTAGAAATTGTGTTTGTTGTACATCACTAAACAGCAGAGGCACACAGGGAGAGATTTTCCAAAAGCCTGCAAGGCTGCCCTAACTCTGGTCCAGGTCAAGCCGATGGGAGTTTGACCATTGACTTCAATTAGAGCAGAATTACCAATGACTTCAATGGAGGCAGAGTTAGGCCAATGCTCAGTGCTTTTGAAATCCCACCCGTTGTGCTTCCAAGCAAACAGCGGCCTTCATCTATCAAGCATTCCTCGCTGGCAGGATTTCTCTGAAAAAGGAGAGTGATGAACAGGAGAGATAAGCATTCTCCCAAACCAAACCTTCCCCTCTTTCCAAAACCAGACTCAGATCAAACCTTCTTTAAGCTTCTGAAGTGATTGGGCTTCCCCCATCCCATTTCCAGATTCCAGCTGGGAATAGAACCAGAAGTTCTAAAAATATGTCACGAAAGGCTGTTTGTGCAGCTTTTCCAGCTGGTTTGGAACTAGATGTGCTGAAATACTGTGAAGAAGGTTGCTCTTGCACTAAGCTGGTATGCTGATGAGGGCTCTATAAGTAACTAGAAAGTATTTGCAGCCAGGACTAGAAGCAGAAGTGCTGAAATCTCACATGATGTGCGGCCTTCGGTGGACTCAGACAGTCCAGGTAGTTTGGATAAGCAGTCCAAGCTTTTGGACGTTTATCCAAACTGATCCCAGACTCCAAACTTTATGTACTTCATCATTCTGCGTTTGAAACAATCCAGACAGCAGAGTCACTGCTGCATTGAGCAGGAATGTGCTGCCAATAGGCTGATGGAAGTATGGGGTACCTGCCATTAAAAATGTGTCTCATTGGTTCCAGCAGAGAAGGAGTGTAGGGAGATCAAAATGAAACTGGATGGTGTGATTATGGTACTTCACATTGACTTTCTGGGGAAGCATTTTAAAGGAATGTCTTCCCAATCCTCTGTTCCTAATGTAGCTTCCTGATACCTGCATGTGGAGGTTAGACCTCCAGTGGGATTTGAGAGTAAAAAGGGGGGTTACATACATGGATCTTTAATTAAATCAAACCTCCCAACCTTCAGAAAAAAAATCAAAATCTGGCAAACCATCAAGTGGCATTGTAGTATCAGCATCAAATTAGGTGTCCTGCAGAAGAGGAAACTGAGAATGATCACTCAGAAATAATGACTGGGTTTCCATGATGCTGTCAAGACATTCACAATCCCAGCTGCCAGGTGTGGATGATTTGAACTAGAAAAGTAAAAGGATTCTAAAATACAGATGAAGCAGAAGAATTGAAATTTCTGCAGGTGCAGAGAGGAAGGAACCAATCCTTTCAGACTTCAAATTGGGAAGGAAAAGGAGGAGCAAGAGAATATTGGATCCAGCATGTCTGCATTTGCTTTAGTTGTGGGGTCTTTTATTTACCCACAGTATCAATTTTGAAATTTCCAGGTGTCTGAAACCTGTTTTATCTCCTCTCGCCTCCATGATCCTGTGTTAGTGTCATTATCAGAATTACTGTAGCAGTTGACAGTCCTTTCGATTTATAATTCCACCAGAATGAATTTCATTGAATAGCATTGTTTCCTTAGAAAGCAAATGAACCCCCAAGAGGTCCCGATGTGCTGGACAGATGAAATTATGGGTTGTGTTCACTGAGGGTCAGAATCTTCTTCAGCTTTTGCTGTCTTTTGCTTCCCAAGGGCTGTTATAGTACTTGTTAAACAGGGAAAGCAGTGATGAGGCTTACTGTGGCTGAGAGCAATTATTGCAGTGAGAATATTGGTGTGAATATTCCCCTGGGCCAGAGGAAGGTCAGAGAGAAGGTGGTTTGCTGGGGCTGGCTGGGACCCGGGCAGCAACACAGGGTTGCTGAAACATAAAAATGACCACACAAACACACAGAGCACAGCGCTGTGCCAGGGCCTCTGGTGGGAGAGGAGGGCTGCGGAGACCCTCTATGTCAGTGTTACTCCACTGGAGAGTGTTGGCGGCGGGGTGGGGGGGTCTTATGCCTTGGCATCACAGGCATAAAAGAGTTCAAGGGGCAATGATGAACTGGGCTCACGGGTCTGACTCCCTGCTGCAGTCATTCACACTGGTGCAAAGCAGGGGTAAAACACAACCAGATCAGAATGGACATGTTTGTTGCTCCCTTTACTCAGGTTTAAAGGACTAGAGTGGGGGCAGTGCTTGTGGAGAGTCAGTCCTAATGGCTTCCTGCCTGGGCATAACTGGGTTTATTTACTTAACTTGTAAAAATCCATCTGTGGTAACCCTTGGGATCACGTACAGCTGGTTGGTTGGTTGGTTTGTTTAATGAAAGCATTCATGTTTGTAGCAAGATTTGTTCAACAGGAATAGGATAGACAGGCCAAGCTTAACAATCACTTTAACATGGGAAAGGGAATTTAAAACCTAAGCCGAGATGGGTTTTCCTGCAAGTTCTGTGCCGTGGTTTGGTTTTCTGTAAATGCTCTCTCCGCCCCCGGTTGGTTGGTTTTTGTTTGGCAGTCTTCTTAAGCATCCAGGGCCAGCACAAGCAAGGGTTAAATGAACACCTTTTTCTTTGAAGGTGAGCAGGTTGACATGGTAATTCACTCAGCCTGCTGGAAACCTTAGAGGCAAGCACAAGTCTTTGAGCCCACTTTTTCTGGAGAGGCAGTGTGGACAACTAGTTAGAGCATAGGACATGGAATCAGGATTCCTAGTCTTGTACTGGCTTGCAGTGTGTCCGTAGGCTAGTCATTTAACCTCCCTGGATATGTCTACACTGCAGCTGGGAGCGATGCTCAACGCAGGTAGACACATTCACACTTTAAGGGCTCAAACTAGCATACTAAAAATAGCAGTACGGACATTATGGGACTGGCAGGGGCTTGGGCTAGACACCCCAGCTCAGACCCCTCCTGGACTCTTCAATCTAGCAGAGAAAGACAGTCCAGTGGCTGGAAGTTGAACTAAGATAAATTCAGACTGGCAGTAAGTTGTACATTTTTAACAGTGAGGGTGATTAACCATTGGGACATTTTATGAAGTGTTGTGGTGGATTCTCCACTGCCAACAGCCTGGGTTCAAGCTTAGGTGGCCAGCGCAAGTCACTGCAGGTACCCCAGTGTCACACTGCTGTCTTTACTGTGCTAGTTTGAACCCCGCTAGCGCAAGTCTGTCCACCACACACAGGCGCCGGCTTCTAACTATCCCTGGGGGTGCTCAACCCCTGCTCAGCCGCAGGCCCTGCCCTCACTCTACCCTTTCCCCCAAGCACCCACCTCTTCCCGCCCCCACTCTACCCCTTCCCCCAAGCTCCAGCCCCGCTTCTTCCCGCTCCTGCCCCGCCTCTTCCCGCCCCCACTCTACCCCTTCCGCCAAGCTCCAGACCCACTTCTTCCTGCCCCTTCCCCGCCTCTTCCCGCCCCCACTCTACCCCTTCCCCCAAGCTCCAGCCCCACTTCTTCCTGCCCCTGCCCCGCCTCTTCCCGCCCCCACTCTACCCCTTCCCCCAAGCTCCAGCCCCACTTCTTCCTGCCCCTGCCCCGCCTCTTCCTGCCCTGTTCTGTTCCCTCCCCAAGCACGCCCCATCTCTACTCCTTCCCCCTCCCTCCCAGCACCTCCTGCACACTGCAGTAGGCGGGAGGCACTGGGAGGGAGGGGGAGCAGTTGATTGACAGGGCAGCCGGTGGGTGGGAGGTGCTGGGGAGGGGGAAAGTGAGGGGAGGTTGGCTGCCGGTGGGTGCTAAGCACCCGCTAATTTTTTTCTGTGGGTGCTCCCGGGCTGGAGTACCCACGGAGTCGGCGCCTATGCTACCACAGCTGGGCAGCTGCCACGTAGGCATACCTGCTGTGCCTTAATTACCCAGCTGTACAAAAGTTTGATATTATTCACTGTATCTACTTCACAGGAGTTGGCACCAGGATTGATTCATTAAATCATGTTTGTTGTGGATAAGATTATGGTGTTAACAGTGCAAAGTGTTATTACTAGATATAACAAATGCTGGACAGCCCCAGCTCAAAAGCGCAGTCTAGGGATGTTACCAAAAGAAATTGCTGGAGTATCTGCATTGAGTGGAATTTAATCAGTAGTTAGAAAACAGCCCTGGTACTTATTAACTCCTAGGAAAGTGACTACTTTCCATTGCCTGCTGGATAACTAGTTTTTCTTTGCCAGTAGATAATTCCCTCTAACTGCCTAGGGAGCGATGATGCTTGGTGGCTATCATAGCTATAAAATATTTAACTTTAACATGTAATTGCGTTACTGCAGCCTCTAATAGGATTTGGTGTCAGCTAGATGTCTGCCTTGGCCTCTGGCCCAAAGATATAGACCCGAGTTATTAAGCTGAATAAATAAATAAGCAAGATATACAGTTATAGTAGCAATACTGCTGACCAACGAGCACGGTAATTATCTGAAAGAAAAATCTATCTGGAGTCTAGCAATTTGTCCGTCTCTTTAATATATTTATTGTATTTCATCCGAATAAAGGTAATTCACATAGGTAATTGTAGGCCAGAGTGATAGATGTATATAGAGCTCACCACAATACATTTGACCTTTGCACATCTCTTTGTCAGAAGCAGTCATCCACTGAGCAGACCACCAGCCTGGGAGCTAGCAAACATCAGCTCAGTTCCTGCCTCTGTCACGCTTTTTTAATGTTGGTATAATTAGTATAACTGGTCTGTGCCTCAGTTTTCCCATCTGTAAAATGGAAATAGTAACCTACTGACCTTTACTAAAGCCCTTTGAGGTCCTTGGATGAAAGACATATATAGAACAAAGTATTATTATTGCTATGGACAGCAAAATGGCGTCTAGATTTTCCCGTTTAATAAAGAGAGGCTGCACTGGAAAGACGAGTAATAGGATGAAGTTATACAATGAAAAATTTAGTTTGAATTTCCAGTAACTTCCTAATTGTGAGCTCGCTCGGACTGACAGTCTCATATGAGACCTGATCAAAAAACCCGGGCCAAATCCTCAGCTGATATAAATCAGTGTGGCCAATGGAGTTATGCCGATGTACCCCAGATGAGGATCTGGCTTCTTATCATTTGAAACAATTAACACTTTACTATAGAAGATGCTGAAAGTGTGCAGTAGGGGAGCAGTGTAGCTCTGGAACAGGTGTGTTCTTATCTAATAGATTTTTTCCACCTCTTGCTTTTATAGATCTGAGACACTTTTGCAAATCCTTCCCTTCTCCCTGAGCGAGGTGGGTTTGACTAGTGTGTATTGTGGGGTGATGGTAACTAATGTCTCAGAGACGCTATTGCTTGTGTTCTTTCCCAACATGAGACAATGTGGAACTACAGGAAGTGAGTCTCATTATGTCATTTATTCCTCATCTCAGAGGAGATCTGCATGTTTACAATGTTGATTCAGGAAATCACTTGTTTTTCAGTGGCTAATTAGGTTTGAAGCTGGCAGGATGATTCAGCGTGCTTCCACTTTCAAGTTCCTGTGGTCTCCATTCCAAGGCAAGCCATTTAAGTTTTGCTGCTTTGCCCCTGGTAGGATCTGCTCGCTTTCTCAAAGTCACTCCTGCTGCCATTTGATTTTGGAAGGAGGCAAGGAAACGTTTTCAAAGATCTCTTTGGCCATTATAGCAAAATCATATGTTGGGGTTATGCAGGCTTGGCTGAGCCTGCAGTTGGTAATCTTGGTCCTCACTAGCTGCTGTCAGTAAAATTTTGGGGAATCACTAAAAAGACTCAGAATCCAAGAGGAAAATATGGGAGCCAGACTAAAAACAATAAATATATATATATATATATTTTTAAAATGTGGCCAGAGTATCATATTGAACTTGGACACCCTTTAAAGAGAGCATTGCTACAATCTTCTACACCAGTTGCATAGAATTAGTTAGAGCAGTGGGTTCTCAACCAGTGGTACAGGACTTAGCTGTTTTATTTTTCATATTTCCATGTTTTCCGCATACTTTCTTAAAACGCTCTCACTTCACCTTGTTTTCATTTTCCAGGCTATGGATAGAACAATGTGTATGTGCAAGCTGTAAGATTGTCACACTAACGGGATTCCAGCTGGTGCAGTGGCTCAGGACACACACTTCTTATGTTTTCATGCTGTCGGCAGGCTGGCTTTAGGCAGGAGCATTTAGGTGCTCTGTGATCTTGTTCTGACTTGGGAACTCACATGGTCAGCCAATCTCCTCTGGCACTGGAATCCGAAAGAGATGCAGAGGGTGGCTGACATACCTAGTTCAATCCTTCAGGAGCTATGGCTCCTGCAAACATTAAGACAATCCCTGACTGACTGAACTTAGTAAAACTTTACTTTAGGCTACTAGATTTTTCATGTAGACTTCTAACCCCTGCAACCAGATCCAGCCTTTTGATGCAACTGCAGGATTTTCTTAGGAGCTTTTGGTAGATGTGGTTTTGTTGTTGCCTCCAAATTAAAAAGAGCACCCAGTTGAGGAGAGTTTTGGAGAACCAGAGTAGGGCCACATTCTAGAATGCATAGAAATTAAATGAATAATGAATATCCCACTGCCAGGCAGCTCTTAGACTTCTGCTCCTCAGCCCCCCAGTCACAGTGCTTGTTTGGTCTCAGTGGCTACCAGAGATAGTGAAGGAACAGCATGTCCATTTAGCACCCGCTGTTTGAAAATATTTTTTGAGCTACGTGGAAGCAGCTTCCTTTCCTACCCTGACTTGGGCAAACAGGATGATCATGTAACATGGATCTTTCTTGTTGCCGAGAAGTTGGTCTCAATTGTCAGAGAGCTTTTGGAAGAATGTAGGGACCTTAATTGCCCTGTGTTACACCAGCCAGGTTTATATTCTTTGCTGTCAAGCAAAAGTTACATGGCACCAGCCACTGGAGGAACAATATTTTAGTCTTCTCCAGTCCTTTCTGTCTCCCTGGAAGGGGTTACTTCAGGACAATGATGCAGAAAAGCAAATGTGCATAAAATGAGGGCATTATAGTAAGTGTCACTCTCAGACTCATTAGAAAAATTTAACACCTCAGATAGCATTTAACCGTGACAAAGTGATTTTAAGGACCTAGCTTCTTATTAGTGGAATGGGGTAGTCAACACATAATTAAAAACTGAGGAGGTACTCTACAGAGTATTTGCTATTGTGAATTTTCTCCTAAGTGTTGAATTCTTGTCTGGCTTTGATTGCAATTATAAGGCCCGTGTCCTTTCCCTTTGAAAACTGGAGCAGAATTTCAGTAAATATGGTCAGTGACAAAGTCAAGATGTAATTTGCGGCAAGGCCACACTTGCAGAGTACCATTCTGGGAAATCAGAAAGTGGGAAATAATTTTACCACTTTGAGTGTACATGAGAGGGAAAGGTTGTATCTAATACATGGGTCATTATGTATGTGTTTCCCTGCCCTCTACTGTGTGGAATGCCAGGTCTGTACAATTGTACGTGAATACTACATGCTGCCTATTAGTGTCAGTCACAGAGAGAATAGAAACTCAAAATACTACTGTAACTAATGGAGACTGACCTTTAATTAATGGGTAATGTGGTGGATGCCTGTGGTTTTGGAGCAAAGGTCATGGGTTCTAAGCCTAATGGTGCATTGTGCTTTAGATGCTGACTGTGCTCTTCGTTGTTTGTATTAATTGTTTTCTTACATGCAAAAGACTCCATGCCCCCTCACGGTTGTAAGGACCTCCGCCTCTGCAACTTCTCTGTTCAGTCATTGAAAATCATAACTTGAAAAGAATGGGAAATTTCTGTATTCCGTGGGCGTTTTATTAACATTGAGACTTGTATCATGCTGAGTAGTACTTAAATGAGTATCCCTGTTTCCCATTACCTTCAAGGGAAATGCATGTGTAAATACTGCTCAGCCTGAATGAGATTTACAGAATTGGGCCCATAATGGTAAGCTAAGACCTCTCTATGGGGCCCTTATATGTATATAAAATATGTGAAAATCATTCAACCTCTGTCTAAGAAAATTTTACTGAAAACAAAAATTCCTGACAAGGATCTTTTGCTATGGCAATGGAATCGCACCTGTATGAACAAGCATCATAAAGTTATGAAAAGCAACTATTCATAGGCTAAGTTGAAATTTTAATTGGGGTCAGGATAGATCTATAAATCCATCTGCTAATAGGTAAAGGCTGCAGCAGTGTCAAAACTGATAAAGGTCCAGAGTGCCTGCATTACTACTGCATTGGATGAACACATGGTGAATCAGACCCAGAGTGTTAACTAGAAACTGTGGTGTTATTTCCGTACACCATAAAGTGGATGTCTGCTTAGCATGAGAACCTCAGGCCTTGGCTACACTTACCAGGTAGTTCGACGGCTGGAAATCGAAGTTCTGGGTTCGACTTATCGCGTCTAGTCTGGACGCGATAAGTCGAACCCGGAAGTGCTCGCCGTCGACTGCGGTACTCCAGCTCAGCGAGAGGAGTACCGCGGAGTCGACGGGGGAGCCTGCCTGCCGCGTGTGGACCAAGGTAAGTTCGAACTAAGGTACTTCGACTTCAGCTACGTTATTCACGTAGCTGAAGTTGCGTACCTTAGTTCGAATTGGGGGGGGTAGTGTAGACCAAGCCTCAGTGTCAGAGAAGTAAGAAGTCTTTCTTTACCTGCACAATAAAGCTCAGGACTTATTGGAACTATATGCGGAATCCTAAACCACAAATGCCTAAAACTCAGTTTTTATTATTTAAAACTGCCATTGCACTCTATGGATGATTAAATTACACCTTGTCCATTACTGTGGCCTTCAGGAGCCCCTATCAATCAGGGCAGAGCCAATCAGAAATAGGCTTCCTTTCTGTGAAGTTCAGAAACTAATGCCACTCTTGGCTCCAGATGTTTCAGCTCATTAGACGAATAGGAAGTTTACAAATAGGTTTGCTACCACAAGGCCCTATGAATTAAGCACCTGAGAGTGCAGAGTTATTGTCCAGTGCTCTACCATTCCCAACCTGTATAACCGAATCCAATTTTAATATAACATGCATTTCACTTTGAGGAAATCTGAAATAATAGCCTGGGATGAACCGTAATGTGTTATCATCTTTCCAAGCTACACACAAAAAACTACCCTACCTTTACGCAAACTTCACTTAAGAAAAGAGAGGTTTTCATTCCCTTTGTCATTGAAAAATAAGGTTTAATAAGTCATGTGCTTCTTTTTATTAAAGACAAACTGTAAACACTATGCTCTGAGCTGGCATTGGAGCAAAACAGAGAGCACTAGACATAATTTTCCTCACCTATTAACTGTTCTTGGAAGATGATTATCTAATCTTTTGTCACAGTCGGGGAATTTGTGGAGTTAACTTGAAACCATATCAGGCATGGAATTGTCTCCCAAGGGAAATAGTGGTAGTCCCATTGTGTGGGACTTTAAATAGCACCTTACACAACACACTAGAAAACGGACTATGGGAAGCAGGGAGATTGACAAGATGATCCGGCAGGGCTTTACCATCTCCAACTTCCACATTTGCATTTGTAGTGCACTTAGTCTAGGGGAAATTCCAGTTTCAGATCAACTCTGTTCTTTTCAGATAAATACGTCCAAATTCAAAGGTTCTTGAATCTGCAAAATTGGTCTGGAGATCTTCCAAGAGAACAAGTTCTGACAGGAGGTTTCTAGTATTTCTTGTCTCCATTCAAATCATAAATAGGAAGTGCATAGAAAAATAATAGAGACCAGTTACCAGGAATTGTTTAGACTCTGGGTGAAGTTTTGACTCGTTTTAATGGGTTTGCCGGTCCATATTTTTTATAGTATTATAGTATCTGTGCTATTGTGTACACACTTTAAGTTATCAGACTGCTGATGGGCTCTGTTGAAGACAGAGGATTTCTCTTGCCTAAAGAAAGTAGCTTAATTCTCTTTTCATCTTCTAGAATCAGTGGATAATTGTCCCAGTAACTGCTACGGGAATGGAGACTGTGTTTCTGGAACCTGCCATTGCTTCCTCGGTTTTCTGGGTCCCGACTGCGGCAGAGGTAGGCATTTGTATCTGTTTCAGTAACATCTATACATGTTGTTTCCTCCGGTTACAATTCTCAGAGCGTGTTGGAAGTGTATGCTCATGGTTCTGTTATTCATAAGTAAACCTGCTGCAGATTGTGATGGTGCAGTAGAGTGGAAACTGATTGGCTTTGTGGGTTTGTTTGTTTATTACTTGCCATGCTTGCGGTAACCTTAGTGACACAAACCTCTAAGCCCCCCCACCTCACCCCGTAGCTGCATGTGAGCAAACAATGAGGATAATGACTCACCAGGAGCTCTCTCTTTGGGAATGTGTTGAGAAAAGGTGGCTTAGAAAGGCTGTACTATTGTTTCTCCAACAGACCACTTTATCTGTGGATTAGCAGGACTTTATAACGATCCTTTGTCTTCAGCCATCAAGAAGGTGGTCTTTAAGCACCCTTGTTCCTGCCTTAGGCCTCAGAGATCTCCCTGGCTTACCATAGATGACCTGCAGCAACCAAAGTGAGGGGGAAAACAGACAGGGGTAGATTAAGGCAACCCATGGCACTAGGAATGTGAGACCACATGTGGCCCCACCCCTGTTTTAGGAGGTTGTCACAGGCATTGCTCACACAAGGAACCCACCTCTGCCCGTGGGCCAGTGCTCCCTGTCTTAAGGCTGGTTAGAGTCATTCCCAAAGGAGGGTGAGCAAACCCCCACCCACCGGAGCACAGGGCTCTGTGTGAGACTCCTGTTCACACCACCTCCTCACAGTCCAGGGGAAGGGATGACAACAAGGGTCCCTTTCCTTCTGTGCACACACAAAGTTCTCTGCTCGACTGGTTGTCCGAAGTGTGCCCCAGTGGGTTTCAGAGTTCACAATCCAGTAAAATGAATGGGACAATTCACACCTCTTAGAACTCTTGTTTCAGGCTGCCTGCAGACTCAGGTAGATGCCAATGTATAAGTTACAGTCGGTTCACATTAGCTTCTTAACCACAAGGGCTAGAAACATCACTGGAGTTTCTGTACCTCCACCATGGCAACTGCAGAGTCTCCATCAGCAGATGTGCTTAGAGAGGTGGACATCTTGATTAATCTGGTTGTTTTGAGTCCTTCTTATTGTCAAAAAATTGTGTGGCTAAAACCCCGTAGATCCAGATCACACTGTCTGCCTCCACATGGAAAGGAATATCTGGGGGGACTGTTGCTATTTGTGCATATGTGTGATGGGGCATCTGCCCCACACTGGGCTCTAAGGGGTTACTAGAGCCCTTGGGAGGCTGCGCAGGAAGCAGCCAATCAGAGAGGGGCAGCCAGTCAGGGCTGGGCTGGCCCATATAAGAAGGGCTGCAGAGCAGAGGAGCTTCAGTCACTCCCTGGAGCTTGAGGAGGGAGGTGGACTGGCTGCCTTGCAGGCTGAAGGCAAGAAGCTCCCTGGACAGAGCAGACAGAGACCCAGGAGCTAAAGGCAGCTCCTGGCAGGCTGCAGGGATTTGCAGGCTGAGGCCCTGAGGCAAGGGCAAAGAGGGTGCTGGGGCCAATGGGAAGTGGCCCAGGGAGATCTACTGAGGAGCTGCAGGGGACGCAGCAGGTGGCTGCCATATACAGGGTCCCAGAGTAGTGGGCGGGCCTGGGTTCACCCCCATCGCCACTGAGGAAGTGACCAGACATCAGGTCACAGCTGAGGGAAGTGGATGGTCAGCTGACTGCAGGTCCCCCAGAATAGGGGAGCACAGAATGCGGCACAGCTGGAGGGCTGGGAGTGACCTGGGTCCCTAGAGCAGAAGTGATGGTGGCGAGACGCCACCAGAAGAGGGCGCACCCGCTAGCAGAGCTGATCCCCAGGACAGCCAGCAGGAGGCGCCTTAGTGGGGTGAGTTGCACCACATTACAATGTGTTTTCTGTTGGATTTTCAGCCAGTGGTGCTCCCTGAGGTACTTGTTATGTTAAGTGGGAGCATCTTGCTGTGAGTCATGGTATCAGTGCTCCGGGATCTGGTTGGCTGCCTGTTGGTTTCCGGTTGGAGTTTAAGGTGTTGGTTTTGGCCTGCAAATCACTCAATGACTTGGGGACCTGCCTATCTGAGAGACCACCTCTCTCTGTATGCCATACTGCTGCTGTGGAGATCAGTAAAGATGCTCAGGCTGTAGTTCCATGGGTTTATTTCAGCTTTGGCATTTGCTTTTCAGCTTGGCCTAAAATTGTTGGATCTGTTATTGCACGCTGCAAGGCTCATCTTTTGGGGAAAGAGGCATGATGAGGCCTCAAAGCTGCTGGAAATGGGGATCAGGGGCTGAACCAAGGGTCATTATTAACTTTTTCCTGGCTGGTTAGTTTTAGCCGCATGAGGGAGACAAGGCTGCTAGATTTACATTGCTGAGCTAGAATGTTGGCTCGATCCCAGGGTCTCCTAGAGCAAGGGAGAAGGGACTCTTTTATTTTGTAAAGATCCAAGCAAACAAATGAAGTATTTTGCAGTGATATTCTTTAATGCTGCGCTTTACAATAAGTGGTGAGTGTTTGGGTCATTGCAATCGTATTTGTTCAAGGGAATTACCATAATTTAAACAAGAGCACATAAAACCATCCTTAACTTTGTTTGTTTGGCTAGAATCTGAATTATAAAGATTCCACATCTATAATGGTCCAGCTAAAATACATGGTTTTTAAAATGAGGTACGAAGGGAAGGGATTAAAGAATTCAAAAAATCCCTGCATTCCCTATAATTATGGGATGCAACAAAGGAGACATTGCAATCACTGTTGCCTTGTCATTCTCAGCAGCTGTTTAGAGACAGTCATGGACGTGTTCTCACACAGGCCTCTTTAGCGCTCTAGCCTTCTCACATGTGGCCTGCAATTTATCTGATCTTGTACTGAGTGATCAGCTGTCTTGTCAGAACACATGTAAGTCCTTCTCAGCACCTGTGTAGTCTCACTGGTTAAAGGGGATTATTCTTTGTCCTTGTTCAGGAAAACCGTGGCTCTATCTTCTCCCTGTACCTTGAAATAGGCTCCATTATTCAGTGTTTTAAATTTTAGACAGGTGAATGAAACCTTCAGTCAGGTCAGCTAAAAAGTTAAATTACAAAGCTTCTTTTGTTCTGGGCAGTGTGTAGCACCTAATACATCTTACCCAATTTATGCCTTGTGCTGTGCACATAGATATCACCTTGCAAATGATGCACTTGACACATATATTCTCAATGTACCTTATTTCAGGCAAATAAAGCACTGTTTTATAACAAGCAAGCATTTCCAAGGTCCTTTCCCCTGTAAATCTCTTGTATTTTAATCAGGAAAATATGTTCCATTGTAGATCAAGCAGGTTTAATACAATGTCAGTGGTGGTAACTTATTATATTGGGCCACTGCTGTCATGGTGCTTTCACATACTCAGACTGGCTTGCCTGTAATGAGAGGCATGAAAGCAACATTGGAGAAGCATTGTGATACTATCCTGAGAGGATAGTAACAGATAGAGAGATTATTTCTTTAGCTACAATGAATATCTCTTCCTGTGTGCACTGAAATGCAGGAATAATGTAAAATGGGGCATTGTATCCAGCCCAAGTGTAGCGCAGGTGGGTTACAATAGAGACTGCAGTATTGTATACAATTTCTGGATAGTGTTCTTCACTAAAATGTTCAGAAAATGCTTTCGTGAGTGACAGACATGAAAGCTAATGCTTATCCAGCTGCTCTCATCTAGGATGATGAGGGCAAAAGAAAACCGGGATATACACATGTCCTTGCAGCTGAATTTCAGGAAGAGAAAATGGAATGATGCAGTAATGTGGCAAAGGGAGCCTGGCTAAAGTGAATAGGTTTTGAGATGTGCAGTGGTATGCTAAACTATCTGTGCGATCTTGTACAGTATTTAGCTGTGACACTCTTAGTACCTTTCCCAGACCTGAAGAAGAGTTCTGTGTAGCTCGAAAGCTGGTCTCTCTCACCAACAGAAGTTGGTCAAATAAAAGATATTACCTCACCCACCTTGTCTCTCTAGGTTTTGAGATGGTATTTGAAGAGAGGAAGCATCTCATTTCCAATTAGACATGGCAGTAAAGGAGAGTCATGTTGAGGCGCATAGGGGAGTCCATGACTGGAGCTGTGGAATTCGTGAGCAGCGAAGTAGCAGGACATATATTCAGAGAGAAGCATTTTGAAAAACCAGAGGACAGTTTTGAATTGTATTTGGAGATGAAGAGCTAGTGAAGCTGATGGCCATAAAGGGTGGCTGAGGACCGGGCAATGCGCTATCGTGAACTGAAGTAGGAGAATAATGAGCTGCAGATTTCCGGTTGCATCTCAGCAAAGAACTTGAAGACCATAAAACCAGGAATTATACAGCACAAATGGGGGAGTGCTTAATAAATAGCTAATGTTTGCAGCAGAGGCAGGGTCAAGGAAATGATGAAGTATTCGGATGATCTAGAGACAGTGCAAAGCAGATCTAAAGGCAGTGAAGATATGGAAGGGGAAAAATATTCAAGGCCCTGGAGGACTCCAATACTTCTGATCTCGGGATTGAATGAAAGGTCTGACTCCAGATTGCTGTAGGACACATCAGAGACCCCGAATAAAGAGGCATTTTCACCCAGAAGCATGATTTCATGTTTTAAGCATTCACTTGTAGAAAGGTCTGAGGTAACCAAGAGCAAAGAGATTCCAGGCAGACAGACAGATGGGAAATGCAGAGCTGAGTGTGATCCATATAAAAGTGTTGCCCTTGGTGTTAAAGGCAGAGTTGAGGTACCCCAGTGGGAGAGTACATATGAAGAAGAGAATAGGTTCTTTCCTCACCCACATATAACATAGGTATGTTTTAATGCTGTTTCTTTTCCATTTCCCTCAGCATCTTGTCCAGTACTGTGCAGTGGAAATGGTCAGTACATGAAAGGGCGATGTCTATGCCACAGTGGCTGGAAAGGGGCAGAATGTGATGTTCCAACAAACCAGTGCATTGACGTATCCTGCAATAACCATGGCACTTGCATCATGGGGACCTGTATCTGCAATCCAGGGTACAAGGGGGAGAGCTGCGAAGAAGGTATTTGCAAGTTACATTCAATTAGCCTTTTTTGCTTTGATTGCTGATCTATAATTACATATGTAGAGATGGTACTGAATAGTTCTGGCACTTAGACACCATAGTAATAGGCACCTTAGAAATACAACAGATGGATGGAACACGAAAATGATATGTTGTAATAGCTTGTGGTTATCTGTCATATTTGTGCAGTAATTGGGTGAAAAGCCATCAAACGTTTCAGATAGACAGATCTGGTTGAGGGGCCAGAACATCTGATCACATGTTCAAATGTTCTTATTAAAGCATCATTTCCATTTACACATCCAAACATATAATTACTTTAAGAGGGTATTTTTCTGGCATGCTATGCTAAGTGATCGTGGTTGCTTCCGTATATAAAACAGTGAAGTATGTGAGAGGCCCTGCTTCCTTTCAAGTTTAAAAGCATAGATGTGTTCAGGACATGAATTTAAGCTCAACTTCAGAACCAGATATCGTTTCAATGGATCTGCCATACATTTCTTTCACTTCCTATTAGCCCTGAAACATTTTTTCCATGTACAGTTATTTTTGTGTCTCCCAAGTATGGTGCCAATAAGTACTTTAATTATTTATTATTATTATTTATTAATTAATCCTGTTCTTTTTACGGTTACAGACTAACATGGCTGCTACTGTGAAACCTTTAATTAGTTTGTGCAGGTAATCATCCTGTCTGCATCTTGGAACACGAACAAAATAAATGTTCATCTTCCCCTATTCGTAACCACCTCTTAATGCAACAGTTCTTTACAAACACAAACAAACAAAACCAAAAAATGGACAATTGTTTCCATATTTACAAATTATCCCTCAATCAGCCAGTTATAGAGATATCTCCAGAAGGGCCTGATTTTCAGAGGTGGCATAGCTCCTGCTGTGACTTCATTTGAAGTTGTAAGTGTGCAGCACTTCTGAAAATTTAATGCAGAAAACCCCAAAGACAGTTCATTCTGGGTTTAATTAATCTCTCCACAAACACCAAGCCAACCCCTTAAATGGTGCATAGGCTTCAGACATGACCTTTGGACAAGAGTGAATGTCACTCCATAATTTACCTGCAATTGCTACAGTGAGTATGAGATAAAGAATCCCCTCAGCTGGTTACTTTTTATACAATGGCAATGAGAATAACCTGATTTGGATTCTGGTACCCAAATGGCACTTCTTAGAAGCATAAAATGAATTCTGGGTTGAGCATCTGGCATTAGATGGCTTGTGTCTCAGTAACAGTTAGTTGGATACAGTGATGGTGTCAATTCCATGCTACTAAGCCATCTCTTGAGAAAATTTACCTTGGCTAAAAATGCTAACAGTGTAATAGATCTGGGAAGCAGAGAAAACTCAAAGTTATTATTACTGAAAAGATTCACTAAGCAGGTCACTGTATCTCTTCATTATTAAATCATCGCTGGTATCTAAACAAAAGTGACAAAATGGAAACTATTTAAAAGTCAGAGTCAGATTCTGCCCTCAGTTAGATGCATGAGTAACCCTATTAATGTCAGCGAGGTTTAATGTACGGAACACAGAGCAAGATCTGTTTTTTTCCTAATATGAACCTCCTTTCCCCATCCACATTTGAAGCAGTAGAATAAACCCAGTTCAGTTGTTTTATATTATCACTATGGCAGGGGACAGTATCACAGTCCCACTAGGTGGAAACGTGAAAAAGAATGAGGAACAAAAAGAACACGTTTTTTCTTATGAGGTTTTAGTATTTTTCTATTATACATTTGTTTTTCATATGCAAAATATAATTTGTATTATGCCACAAAGGGGCGTGGGGGAGAATCAACCTAGCAATATGCCATGTAGGAAATCTGCAGGGTACTTTTTAAAATCTAATGATATACATTTTTAAAAATTGAGTTTAGTTTTTGATTTCTGTTTCATGAAGGGACTTCTGGTATTGATTCCTTCTATTATTTCTCAGTTTCTTTGGTGTCCTTGTTTATAATGGGTTTTCTTATTGCATTTCTTCTTCCTATGCCCCCTCTCCCCCCATAGAAGTTCGGCAATGTGCATAAAACATCAGTTAACAATCTTACATAGGTTGTTCTTTTCACTCTTCTAAAGTTTTATTGCCCCATATTTTATAAGGCATAGGCCAAGCCAATAGGACTTAAAGCAGGGGACGAACAAATTTAAGCAATGAAAAATAAGAAGTTACTTTTTTGGGTACTAAATAAGTCTAATAATTTGTATGACCAATGAAGCATATCAGGGAAAGTATAGTTTCTGCAATAGCATTACTTGCTGCATGATTTATCTCACTGGCAAAGGTTATGCAAAAGGCTTAAGCTACAAATGGGACACTTTCTAAACAGGAATTAGACCATTCTGACTGTTTTCCTACCTGTAAAACAAATATATGTGCAAAACTCAACTGTTCTATGTTAGACTTTGTACCCTCCTTCCCCACCCTCCTTCTCGTCCTGAGCTAAGTGGCTACGTTTATCAAGCAGAGCTCCCTGAAAAAAAAAGTCCCATTATCCTCAAAAACCACCAAAGCAAATAAGAAGAAAGCACAAGTCCCTAATCCTGTCCCAGGGTCCTTGCCACAGTGTAGAACGCTTAAAAGAGAGATGGCTACTAAGGGCAAGATTAAAGTTGCCATTGTTTGTGACATCTTTTGAAAGGGCTCATTTCAACATGAAAAATGGCCTTGGGATTATGATAAATGGGGGCTTCTGACACACACACATTCCCCCTCTATAATCTTCTGTGTTAGAGCTGAGGAAGCAGAGTGCTGGCCTTCTGTGATGGAGCCCCATTTAAAACTTACCTTTTTTCCCAATCGACCTTCACAGGGAATGATTAATTGCTTGGAGGTAGCCTCTTGTCAGTTAGCCTGTGATCTTTGTTCTCTGTGTTCAAACCATCTGCTGAGAACCTAGGATTCTGTTAGTCTGTTTCATAGTCTCTTTTGTACTTATTACTGCTGAGCAAGAACAGGGCCAGGGCTCCAAGGGTCTCAAGCTAAAATTGGAACCCTAGCTCCCAGCTCACTAATAGTGGAAGAGATTTATAGGCTCATCCTTTCCAGCATCTTGTGATTCTCAAAGGTTGTTCCAGCTATAAGCAGAGGGCCAGGAACCTATGAAACAGAAAATACCCTCGCATGCCTCAGGATAGTAATTGCTGAGCCATTGCTTGTCAGAGTCAGAAGGCTTTGTGAATCCAGGGAATTATCAGAGTAGCTTAATGGGCTGGTGTGTTTCCTTTCAAGGTGTCTGGAACTTAAACAGGTCATTGGAATTCTCATGAACCCTAAAGGAATAACACAACCTCAAACCTGTCAGTATATGCTGTGACCGCATTGTGTTCTGCTGTATTAGAGCCAGCAGTTGGGCAACTCTGCCCTCGCAACTTAGCCTGATACTTGTCATTGATCCGCAGGGCACTGCCACCGGCAGTTTCAAGAGATGGGAATAGTTTGAAGGGACTTTTCTTCCTCTCACGTGCCCTGTGTGCTTTTATATAAATAGATGATCAGTTCCTCCATTCCTTGTGGTTTTGTATGTTTCAGTTGGTGGATGAAATTCACCCAGGGGCAGTCAGTCAATAGAAGGCCTCTTTGCACCACTTAAATTAAGAGGCACTTTAGTGGTATAGAATTCTCGTGCAATAGGATCTTCTTAAGTAGGACGCCCAAATGGATTGTCTGTCAACTCTATTAAGAGACTGACCTTATTAAAACTAACATTCAAAAAGACTAAAAATTAAATATTGTATTAAATAAAAGTACAGAAGTAAAAGGTATTCAATAACATTTCATCTCTCTTTCTTCTTTTATACCCTTGATCAGCAAAATAAGCAAGCATGTGACTTAACTCGAAGCATAATCTCAAATCCCACTGAAGTTCACAGGACTTAAGCACAGGCTTCAAGTTAAGCACACATTTATGTGTTTTACTGAATCAGGGTCTTAATCTTTATTTGAAAATTTCTCTTAGAAGCCCAAAGCTCAGACTTCCACAACAATGTAATATCTGATGGAGTATCGTCAACTTAATGGCACCGTTCAAAAGCATTTCCATTAAACAGAAATTATGTTAATACTGTCTCAAGTAAGATGCTGTTCAGGCCATTCACTGTCACTGCCAATGGGCTACACTGATATCTCGAGAGTAATAGTTAAATTGGAAATCCCTTTCAGTGGAATGGGTTTTAATATACTTTCTGAAAATTACCCTATACCAGAAAACAACATCTATAAAGTCCTTTTAGTATTAACGTGGCATCATACTGTTCTGTTAGCATCAGTATAAATGTTCTATCTTATTATTAATGGCTACTAAACACAAAGATTAACCTTTCTGTCTACTAGCCCATGCTGATCACTGCAGCTTCTGAGCATCTAGCCATTCATGACTTGCATTAGAAATGGTGGGGGAGAAGCATTGTCCATTTTATAGAAATAGATACATATTTGGAATAAAGATTGTAACCACTGTGTCAGACAGGTGTGTTGTAACCACGTATTATAATACATAAGTGAAACAGAAATTATTTTCATCTTGGGGTAAAGCTGATAGTTCACTTGATCTCACCTTTCATGGAGGTGAGTGGAGGGAGTACCTGTTGGGTAGACAGGGAGGCAGGATGTGTGGGTTCATATTCCCAGCTCTGTAATGGTCTGAGCAAGTTGCTTATTCTCAGTCTCCCTATTATAAAATGGGGCTAGTGCCTAATTCACAAGGGTGTTGTAAGGCTTACTTCATGTCCATAAAGTGCTTTGAGATCCTTGAATGTATTAATAATATTTATTATTATTCATATGATTATAATACAATCAAGTAAGATGCTATATAGTTCCAAAGTATTTATTATTATTTTATAATTATAAATATAATTGATTGCCTCCAGTTGGTACTAGACATACAATTTATTAGTATGAGCAAAAGAATGGATTTCACCATGTAACATTCCTTTGTTTTCATTTTAGTTTTGTTCTTTCCAGAATCCCATCCTATTTCTCATGCAGAAATTTCTGAAGTGCAAAGCAACTGTTGAGTGCTTCCTGGGGTGGGAGCTGTCTTTGTCTCATTCGACTGCACAGCCTCAAGATGCTACTGCATTGTAAACTATAAATATCAAAATGGGTCATTCCGGAACTTTCTATCTCTGCTTTCCCCCCCAATGTAGTGGACTGCATGGATCCCACCTGTTCTGGGCGAGGAGTATGCGTACGGGGAGAATGTCACTGTTCCGTTGGCTGGGGAGGAACGAATTGCGAGACACCAAGAGCTACCTGTTTAGACCAGTGCTCTGGACACGGGACCTTTCTGCCTGATACCGGGCTCTGCAGCTGCGATCCCAACTGGACCGGACACGATTGCTCAATCGGTAACTGTAGCAGTGACTTTTTTTTTTTTTTTAATTATAAAATATTAGCAGTTGGGTCTGTAAACATGCACTGCAAACTGGGCATGACTGGAAGCATACCTGCTATCACTCAGCCACATAAATAATTCTGCTTCTGTTGGTGAATTTATAGTAATAGCCCCATTAAAGCTACCTAGGCCTGCTATTGTTCATTATATGCTATGAATTTAATTTACAGGTTGCGTATAGCTGCCTGTTGTGATGTTAATTCTTGATGAAACTTTGTAGCCTCCAGACTTTGTAGCGTTTGGTGTTTGACTAAAGAATACTTAGTAATCTCACAATCATATAACAGTGAAAAGACAACAGAACCCTTCGAGATGGCAGTTCTACTTCGGGTCTGTTCTCCCTCTAGTGTTTGAATGAAGGCCATGTCTACACTACAGGGTAAGTCGACCTACGCTACAGCTGGAGTCGATGTACCTTAGGTCGAGTTACCACGGGGTCTACACTGCGGGGGGTCGACCGGAGAAACTCTCCTGTCGACTTACCTTACTCTTCTCATCAGGGGTAGAGTACAGGGGTCGACTGGAGTGTGATCTGCAGTCAGTTTGGTGGGTCTTCACTAGACCCGCTAAATCGACCGCCACTGGATCGATCTCAGAGCATCAATCCCGGCTGTAGTGTAGATGTAGCCGAAGTATGTTGTAGGCCAGGGGTGGCCAACTTGAGCCTGAGAAGGAGCCAGAATTTACCAATGTACATTGCCAAAGAGCCACAGTAATACATCAGCAGCCCCCCATCAGCTCTTCCCCCGACCCCCGCTCCCAGTGCCACCCACCCACTGGCAGCCCCACCAATCAGCGCCTCCACCTCCCTCCCCGTACCTCCTGATCAGTTGTTTTGTGGCATGCAGGAGGCTCTGGGAGGTGGGGGGAGGAGCAAGGGCACTGCAGGCTCAGGGGAGGGGGCAGGAAGGGGTAGAGTGGGGGCAGAGTCTGTGGCAGAGCCAGGGATTAAGCAGTGAGCATCCCCCAGCACATTGGAAAGTTGGTGCCTGTAGTTCCAGCCCCGGAGTCAGTGCCTATACAAGGAGCCACAGGTTGGCCACCCCTGTTGTAGGCTGTGAACTAGAGAATAAGCCTTAATATGAAGAACTGTAGGCACTTGTAAAAGATCATGCAAGAAGGGACATAAATGACTGCAAGTATTTGAAAGGTGCAAACACCTACCAGAGAAAGTATTTTTTACGTGACATCTCCAGGTTTGTTAACAAATTGGAGCTTAGACTTCTCATTCCCCAGCTAAACAGGAAGCTTCTTGGAAACCAGCAGTAGGTATCTGAAATAGAGACTCAAGAAAAATGATACACAGGCTTTTTCTCCCTTCTTTTAAGAATAACCCAGTCTCTAAATGGCATCCTGAAAATACCATATGCACGTTAGTCTGGAACTCTGGAGCAATAGTCTGCTTGGCCTTTGTTCTGTATTCCGTGTTCACAAATAAGAAGTATAAAGAAGACAGCTGCAGACCACATCTGTAGTGGTTTCTTTACCCTATGCAGCTGTTGAGGAACTGAGCCACAAATACAGAGTGTAGTTCTGGGCACTGCGGTACAGACGCTCCCCGACTTAAGCAAGCATTCCATTCCGGAACGCTTTGCAGAACTCGAATTTTGCATAAGTCGGAAACGTATACCTGACCATTACACAAAAAAACCCAAAACAAACTATTTCTAGCTAACGGAATTTTTTCCGTAAGTGCGGATTTGCATAAGTTGGGTTTGCGTAACCTGGGGGGCGTCTGTATTGTCAAGCAACTTAAATGAATTTGTAGCAGAGCACACACAAAAAAAACTTTCTTAAGAGAACTGGAAGGATTGATGTGGGAGTAAATATGACAAGTTGAATAAATAAGGATAGTTTAGCCAGGGCTGGCCTTACCATGAAGCGAATTGAGGCGGCTGCCTCAGGTGCCAGACTGTTGGGGGGGGGGGGGGACACCACTAGGACCCAGAGTGTAGAAAATGAAAGACAATGAAAATAGAAGTTTCCATCCAACACATTACTGGCGTGAAATCCCCAATGGTGACAAAGTGGAGAGGGCATGGCTTATGTACTCAAAAACCCAGAATGCTGCATACTGTTTTTCTTGCAAGCTCTTCCAGTCTAATTTCCAGCCACATTGGGTTCTACGGGAACAAAGGACTGGAAAAATCTGGCTAGAAATCTGGCATGCCATGAGAAGGCAGCAAATCACCAGAGAGCATTCCATAGGTGGAAAGAGCTTGAGATGAGACTAAGGTTAAAGGCCACCAGAGATGATCAGCATCAAGAGAAGATTGCATCAGAGTCTCTTTACTGGCAAAATTTTCTAAAAAGGCTCATTGCCATTGTGAGAATGCTTGCTACCCAAAACCTAGCACTGCGTGGCACTTCAGATCAGCTGTATGTGCCGAACAATGGAAACTTCCTTAAAATTGTGGAGCTGATGGCTGAGTTTGATGCTGTACTCCAGGATCATCTAAGAAGAGTCACCACCCAAGAAATGTACACACACCACTACCTTGGAAAAACAATTCAAAAGGAGATCAGACAGTTACTAGCAACAAAAGTTAAACAGAAGATTGTGGCAGATCTGAAGTCAGCAAGATATTACCCTGTTATTCTGGACTGCACACCTGACATCAGCCATATGGAACAAATTACTTTAATGGTGTATTTTGTAACAACAACAAAACCTAGTGAAAATGTCCTTGCAATGGTGAATGTCAGAGAGCATTTTCTAGAATTTATTGACATTGATGATACTACAGGAGCTGGTATGACAAATGAGCTTCTTAAAAAGCTGGAAGATCCGGGAATTGCGATAGCTGACATGTGAAGTCAAGGCTATGATAATGGTGCCAACATGAGAGGAAAGAACAGAGGAGTGCAGGCCCGGATCTGAGAGTTAAACCCTCGAGCTTTTTTTGTCCCATGCAGTTCTCATTCATTGAACTTGGTGGTCAGTGATGCAGCATCAGCTTCTAGTGAGGCTGCTGAATTTTTTAATGTAATTCAAAGCATCTCTGTATTTTTCTCTGCATCAACTCATCGATGGCAAATTTTGAAGCAACATCTGGGAACATCCTCTCTGATACTGAAACCACTGAGTGCCACATGGTGGGAAAGTCGAGTGGAGGCGATAAAGCCTATCAGACACCAAATTGGGAAGATAGATGATGCCATAGTTGCCATTATGGAGGATAATGCTATGACAGGAACTGTTCGTGGGAGAACAGTGGCAGAGGGAAATGGAATCACCAGAAACATACATAACTTCAAATTTCTGTGTGACTTGGTGTTGTGGCATGACATACTGTTTGAAATAAATGTTGTAAGCAAGAGACTCCAAGGTGTTGACCTTGATATATCTGGAGAAATGGAACAACTGGACAAAGCAAAGTCATACCTACAGTCTTACTGGTCAGATGAGGGATTTCAAACCGTTCTGTAGAGTGCACAGAAGTTGGCAGAGGAACTTCACACTGAAACTATTTTCCCACCCATTCAAGAATACAAGAGTCACCGAAGAAGAAGACATTTTCATTACGAGGCATGGGATAATCCCATAAGAGACCCCAAACAACAGTTCAAAGTTGAATTCTTTAACCAGGTGGTAGATTGTGCAATACAGTCAGTTGAAAACAACAAAGAGTCTGGTGGCACCTTAAAGACTAACAGATTTATTTGGGCATAAGCTTTCGTGAGTAAAAACCTCACTTCTTCGGATGCATAGAGTGAAAGCTACAGATGCAGGCATTATATACAGACACATGGAGAGCAGGGAGTTACTTCACAAGTGGCGAACCAGTGTTGACAAGGCCAATTCAATCAGGGTGGATGTAGTCCACTCCCAATAATAGATGAGGAGGTGTCAATTCCAGGAGAGGAAAAGCTGCTTCTGTAGTGAGCCAGCCACAGTCAGTTGAAGAACGTTTCATGCAGCTCAAGGGACACAGCAGTATATTTGCTATGTTGTGTGATATTCCAAAACTCCTCACTATACCTGAAGAAGATCTACACCAGCAATGCAGGGCACTAGAGACAGTGTTGACACATGATGACGTGCGCAATATTGATGCGAATGATTTAGGTGAGGAACTTTCAAGATACATTTCATCAGGATCAACTCCAAAGGCTGTTCTGGAATATCTGTGCACAAATAAGATGACCGCCCTTTTTCCAAATGCTTTTGTTGCTCTGCGCATAACTTCTAACACTTCCTGTAACAGTTGCCAGTGGAGAACACAGCTTCTCCAAGCTGAAGTTTATAAAAACACATCTACACTCCACAATGACACAGGAAAGGCTGGTCGGCCTTTCTTTCATCTCAGTAGAGCATGAGCTGGCCCAGACTGTGGACCTTCAGGAAGCAGTTCAAATCTTTGCAACGAAGAAGGCACAGAAAGCACCACTTTGATTATTCAAACAGATAAAAATGCCAGTGTTTACTATGCAGACAAGAAAAGTTACATTTGCTGATCAGGCATTTGAAAGTTAAGTGCTACTTAAAATTTTTGAACAAGGGATTTTAAGTAGTTAGTTCTCCTTTATTGGGGTAGGCAGCAGAGCAGTACCATGAGAGGAGTAGAACAGGAAGAAGGCAGAATTGACACCTTTCAAAGTTTTGGCCCAAGCGACGGGGTATGGGGGCGTCATTTGAGCTCCCTGCCTCAGGTGCCAAAATGTTGTGGGCTGGCCCTGCGTTTAGCTAAGGGATTACTGAAGTGTGTGGAGAGTAGGACCATGTTAACTGTCTACAAGTATTTTAAGAGTGTAAACTCCAAGGCTAGGGAGGAACTATTTAAGGTGGTTCATGGGGGTATAACCAGGAGTGATGGGACATAATTTAAAAAACTGACATTTAGACTGAATAGCAAGAAAATCCT
Organism: Malaclemys terrapin pileata; assembly: GCF_027887155.1. Classification (NCBI taxonomy): domain Eukaryota; kingdom Metazoa; phylum Chordata; order Testudines; family Emydidae; genus Malaclemys; species Malaclemys terrapin. The sequence goes on from NC_071505.1 coordinate 336,026,341, forward strand.
CTTAAAAGTGAAATTGACTCGGTTGAAGAATATTCTTCCAAAGAAAGATTTGGAAGTCTATTCACCTGAGACATTTAAAACTAGATTAGCCAAAGGTCCTGCATATGTAGTGTAGGGAACAATCTTGCACTGGCAAGAGGACAGACTGGGTGATTTACTCTGGGTTTTTTCCTCCAGCATTGACATCTTTGATTCCTTATACTGAAACATGTGTAAGTGGGAGGGGAGAGGAGAGGAGAGCTTTCAGCAGTTTTGCAGCATGATTCACAACTGAATTCTTCCTCTGAGATTACATAGTGGTTTTAAGATTGCAAGGATGAGTTTGGAAAATTTTTGCTTCTACATGCAAACACGCACACATCCCTACTTCGGTTACATATGACCACCTGTAAGATCATATATAAACACACAACCTTTGCTTCTACCACATTCATAAATCCTTGTAGTGTAAATTTTCTCTGGCAGAGGTTATACAGAAGAAACTTCAGCAACATCACTTCAAGGCTTCATTCTTCATAGAACCACATGTAACATTAAGGGTATTGTGCTTTGCCTCACAGCTACAATCACAGCTAAGGTCATTTATAAACACCCATTTATAACCTGGACCTCTCTAGTGGATTGATGCCTGGATTCTGAAGGATAGATTTACTCACTGAAAGAGTGTGAGATTAAAATGTAGTGTGAAAGAGTATTAGTGTATGTAACAGCACATGGCCACAACCAAGAAGATGTGTCAAATTCTTTTTTTGTTTATTTGTTTAAATATTGTTTATAGTTCTATAAAATAGAAACAAAAAGAACAGAAAAAATATACAGACCTGGGGCTGTATTCTGTGGTCAGTCACACTGATCTAAAACCCTAACGCAGCAAAACATTGAAACATGTGTTAAATCAAATCCCTATTCAGCAAGGCAGTTAAGCATGTGGTTAGGATCCAATGAGATCCAAAGAACTTTGTCTGCAGAGACTGCTAATTCCTAAGGATAGCTTTTTTTCTGAGACACCACAGTGAGTAACATGGGGTGAAAACAGAGAGAGTGATTAACCAGTGGAACAAACTACCAAAGGAAATGGTGGATTCTCCATCTCTTGAAGTCTTCAGATTAAGACCAGATTTCTTTCTGGAAGAGATGCTTTAGTCAAACACCGGTTATTGCACTCAACACAGGAGTAACTGGATGCAATTCTATGGCCTGTATTATGCGGAAGGTCAGACTAGATGATTTATTGGTCCCTTCTGGCCTTAAAATCTATGAATCTCTACGATTAAATAGGTAGACTCAATCTGACTTCTGTGGGAGTCTTGGGCCACAAGGAAAGCATGATGAGATGCTTAGTTCCACATAAGTCAGCAATGTTGTTAGAATGATTTGTGTTGCTCTGTTGTATATTTATTTATTTAATGGTATTTGTCGTTTGTTTTTGCTGACGTATATAAAGAGCGCAGTACAGTTTGCAAATTCTGCCCTGTTCTACATCTTATGGGGAAAATGAGGACCTTAATGGCTTGTTCGGTGCCATATCTTTTGAAGTCTGTGCCAGCTGCAGGAGCAGTCTTTGGAAGGGCAGCTGCCACACTCACTTGGGCCATTAACCATTTGGGCGGGGGGGATGCAAAACACATCTTAACCCAGTCCTTTTCTCTTTTTGTGCTGGGGACAATCATTCTGGGATCCCTTTCTTCCCAGGCAAGCTGGCAGTTTATTTCCCTCTGCAGGAGGATCCCAAGTCAGTATTTCTGTTTCTCCTGGGAAGGGAGGTAAACACAGGGATTCCCTGTTGATAGGGCCAAAAGGAGAAGGAAAACAAACCCAGACATCCTCTTCCTTCTCAGCAGGATAGCATAAACAAACGTAAAAGAGTCCCTTTGCAGCATTGTTCAGCTAAACAGCTCACTGCAGAAGGGAAAATTTAAAAACCGAGTATCAGGGCCTCGCCAACTCTCTACACTTCTTAACGAGCCCCAGCCAAGGGCCCTTCCCTCCAAGCACAGCAGATAATACAGCTTTCATAGAGCAAGGTCTCTTAACCTCTTTGTTGTCTAGCCAGGGGAAGGGAGAGAGGAGGGAGGCACTTATAAGCTAATGTTCTATCACAAAATTGAATTTGACATCCAGTTTTCTAAGCTACTTACACATCATCAGATATGTTTGGATAATCAGGATTTAGCAGAACAGGGAAACATGGTGGCAGTTGCTTGAAAGTCAGATCCAAGTTATGGAGGGTCTACGTAATGTGGCTTCCACTCTTCTTGTAACCCTTTTGATATCTATTCAGATCCAGTTTTCTCTGAGAAATCTGTTCTGCCTCTTGATAGAATTCATTACACATTTTAAAATGAACCGGATGAGAGATACTATACTATCATATGTATCATGTATTTTCCAGGTGGCACCTTCCCAGAGTCTTAGTATTTAGACTTCCAACATTTGTATACAAGCACTTATAAAATCTGTCAATATTTAGCTGTCTTCATGCAGTGTAGTTGAATGGGACTCGTTTTTGTTTGTTTCTCTTCAGTTCCTACCTGTGGTTTATCAACTTCTGTCTTCTTCTCTTTACTGGGATACAGAGTTTTCCCTTTAATAAATACTCCCATAAAGGAGGTCTCTGTCTGAACCGTGTGCTCCTCCACACCCGTTGGCTTTCCCCCAGCCCTTAGTTTAAAAACTCCTCTATGACCTTTTTAATTTTACATGCCAGCAATCTGGTTCCATTTTGGTTCAGTTGAAGCTCATTCTTTCTATACAGGCTCTTCCTCCCCCAAAGGTTCCTCAGTTCATTATAAATCTAAATCCCGCTGCTGAACAACATCATCTCATCCATGTATTGAGCCCCTGTGGTTCTGCCTCTCTAAGTGCAGGAGCTTGGAAGCATTTCAAAAATGTTAACAAGAAGGTCCTGGACGTTCATCTCTTACCTAGCACCCTAAATTTGGCCTCCAGGACCTCACCTACCTTTCCCTATGTCATTGGTACCTGCATGTACCATGATCACAGTCTCCTCCCCAGCACTGCACATAAGTCTATCTAGATGTCCTGAGAGGTCACCCAGCAGGCAATTCCCCAGGAGGTTCTCCAGGTTATCACAAACCCAACTATCTATATTTCTAATAATTGAATTCCCTATTACTTTTATCTGTCTTTTCCAAATAATAGGGGTCTCCTCTTCTTGAGGGGTAACTGTAGTGTTAAAGGAGACCATGACATCATCTAGAAGGAGGGTCACAACTATGGGATCATTTCTCTCTGCTCCAACTTGATATTCTCCTTCCCTGAGACTTTCATCCTCCTCAGTGGCACCAGGGCCGGCTTTAGCAGGTGTGGGGCCCCATGCCGGGACGTGAATTGTCTTGTGCCCCCCCACTGCCCCGACTCCGCCCCCTCCCTGCCCCATTGGATCCCTCCCCAAATCCTTGCCCTGGCCCCGCCCCCAGCCCAGTCCCCAGCCCCACCCCTTCCCTGCCCCATTGGATCCCTCCCCAAATCCCCACCCTAGCCCCGCCTCTTCCCCAAGCACGCCGCATTTCTCCTCCTCACCCCTCCCTCCCAGGCTTGCACTGATCAGCTGTATGGCGGCGCAAGTGCTGGAGGGAGGGGGGAGAAGCAGGACATGACTTTTTTTTTTTTTTTCCCGCTCCGCCAGCAGCCCCGGACGTTGCGGGGCCCTCTTAGGCGCGGGGCCCCATTCCGGGGAATCGGCCAAATTGGCTTAAAGCTGGCCCTGAGTGGCACAAAGGCTGTCAGACTGGTGGTGGGACCACTATTCTGTGTCCCTGAAAGTCTCATCTGTGTACCTCTCTGTCTTTCTTAGCTCCACCAGTTCTTTCACTCTTTCTCTGTAAAATGTGTAATGCAGTGATTTCCACATTGTTTCCTGATCTCTAGCTGACATCTGTGGGCTTCACTTGAGACATCTAAAATTAGACTGTAAAAAGCACCAATAAAAATGATGCTCTCTAGTCCATTTAGTTACTCATCTACAGAGTTGACGTAGTTGACAATGACTGCTACATATCAACTCGCATACAGTCAGTGGACTCAGTTTCAGTAACTAGTACATAATTGACCCATTGACTTGTATATGGAGTTGGCATCTGTCACAATTATTTGAGATCGTTACATCTGGACTGGGAAAAGTGATACGAGAAATTATACAACTTAACCTCACTGTACTTCAGTTTCATCGTCTGAAAAATTGAGGTAAAAATGTTGCAAAGCTTAGTTACTAAAAGTTTGTAACAGGTGGCAGAGCTTTTTACTGACCCAGCCTATTAGAAACCTGCAGTCCTGGGACATAAGGGAAGTGTGGGGAGGGGAGCGGGGGGAGACAGACAGACAGAGACACAACTGACCTGAGGAGTTAGGTCATAAGACGTCCTGGAGGGAAACAATAGAAACAGACAGGTATAGGAGATAAAGTGGCAAGTTCAGATGCTAATTCAGAACCTGTATTCTCTGTTGAAGAAGAGATGGCTTGAGAACATAAAAGAGTGGACAGGAATGTACTTTGCGGAGACTCAAGCACTGACACACAATCGTCAGGGGTGGAGACAATTGGTTGATTGCTTATCAATGATGGTGCCCCAAGGACCAATGCGGTTATGGGAGTGATGATAATGATGATTCTCTATTGAGGGCAGGCTAGCAACTTAAAAGCTGATGCAAAGGCCATTGAAGGCAATGGAAAGACAACCATTGATTTCAGTGTTCTTTCTTTGCCCTTTTACAAACACCCTGAGATTATTGGATTTAAGAGTCTATATAAGGTGAAGGTATTATTGAAATATTGATTGGTTTCATTTATTATAGTTGAATCATACAAGTTAGCGATTCAAGGACCTTTTGGGCAGCGGGCTAATTGTTTTTCCCTCACCTCTGACTTGTTTGGTTCATTGAAATACATGTATTTTTTTAGTCCAATTAGGAGAGCTGGAGAACAGGAAAGATTAAGTTTAAAAGAAGAAAAGCAAATAAAATGTCTCTTTATTTTCCCTAATGGCTTTTTCCATCAGAGACTGCGGGGGATTATTACAGACAGATATTTTATGTATACACACACATACACACATGCGTGCTCTTCTTGGAATATCAGCAGCTCTAATATATTTTATCAGGAAGTGTCATATCTCATTGGTCAAACAGCACCGGGATTAACACAACGTGTGTGATAAAAATTGATTCCCCCAGGCTCAGTGGTGTCAACCTTACAAAACAAAACCTCATGTTAAATTCACATTACGCCCAAGGCCACCAAAATAAAAATCCGTCTCTGCAAAATGCTTGCGTAATTCCACCTTTAAACCATCATTCCCTTCATTAAGGAGCGAGAATGTGTCTGTATGAGACGGATGTTACATCAGCTGTCACAGAAAATAGGCCTACACATCACTGTGGTGCAGAGCTGTTAGTGCTGTGCCCAGGAGGGCACTGGTTTGACGTTTCCCCCTCTTCTTGGCTCCAAGATACATTGGATAAAGCAAAAGAACAAAATCCTGAGTTATAGCCCCTGAAATTGATAAACTTCCGTTCGTTTCAGAAACCGCTTTAAATGATCCCCCTTCAACTTGTAACTTGTTCATCTCACTACTCTTGCAGCCCTCCTGCCTGTAAAACTTTCATCAAAGGCAACAGGACTTTGCTTGGCAAAAGGGCTTCAGAGATGGACCCTGAAAGATACCGTCCGAGTCTGTTCTGATGCAGAACCAGTACTGCAAGCCTACCCCCAGGCCCTTATTCCCATTGCTTTCAGTGGGTGTTTTGCAGCAGTCAGGATTTCAGAATTAGGCCCTTGTAATCAAGACATGCTGATTCGTGTAGCTCTGAACCTCCCTGTTTATCTGCATAGACGCAAAATCTCCATCTTCGGGAACAAAGCAGGTTCAGCTCAGCCAAGTTATATTTGGCTCTGATTGGCACTACCTCCCCCAAGCTGAAGCTAACTTATGCCACTGCCAAGGCAGAGCTGCTCTGGGGAAAGGTGAATCTTGTGCATCACAGGGACCAGCGGATCTGGCTATAACCATGAAAAGGTCAACCAAATTGTGGCTGTGCCCTTTGTGAGTGCTCTTCAGAGGAGAAGAAACATAGGGCTTCCTGCACCCTCTGTCCCCAGTATTGCACGGTCATAATTGGCCCTTACCCTGCAGCCTGAGAGGTTCTCAAAAAGGCAGGAGATTTTCCTGCCTTTTAAAACTCAAATAGGTCACTTGCTTACAACTGAAAGTCCACTCTGCACCCACCAGTGACTTTGTGTCAGGAGTCAGATTTGACCTCTATTGCTCGATACTCTGTCTTATCTAGGGAGCTGCTGAGACGTCTGGCAGACTGAGTATGTGTATGCAGCTAGCACTATCTCTGCGATCTACCCTGTTCTCAGATCCAATTGGGATGGATCCAAGAGCAGTTTGAGACAGTTCTTCTCCAGTTGGGGTGATCAGATAGCAAGTGTGACAAAACCAGGACTGGGAGAGGGGAATTGTTGCCTATATAAGACAGACCCAAATATCAGGACGGTCCCGATAATATCAGGATGGCTGGTCACCTGCCTCCAACACCTCATTCACTTTATTCAGCAAAGGGAAATTAGACATCAAGCGGTAGATGGCCTAGATCAATGGTTCTCAAACTTTTGTTTGCACGGCTCACTTGAAAATTGCTGAGGGTCTTGGCGGACCACTTGATGATCTTTCCAAATATTGTTTGTACCGTTAGCTAACTATTGTAAAGCGCTTTGGATAAAAGCACTATATAAAAAAAAACCTTAATAATAATTAACATTTTTTTGTTCTACAAATGAAAGCACACAACTCCTATTTTAATATCAGTAGTCTCACCTTTCTAATGCGATGGATTTGCCCTCTCTCGCCCGCTGCGGCTCCCCCTCATACCTCTTGACAAGCTGTGGAGGAGCTGAGAGCCACAGCTCCCAGGGCTTCCAGGCATCTGGCTGTCCTTCAGACTGCCTGGCAGGCAGAAGATGAGCCAGGGGCCTGGAAGCACTGGGACCTTGCTCTGCTCTGCTGCCAGGCAAGCTGTAGAGGAGCCTGGTAGCTTGAGAGCCAGGGTTCCCAGGGCTTCTAGGCTCTCGGCTTTCCATCAGTCTGGTTTCCCACCAGCTTACCCTCCCAGCTCCTTAGCAGCCTACCCTGCGTACAACTGTAACTTCATCAAAATCAAACTGTCTCACCAACACATTTTAAGTTCCATGAATGGCGCTTTGTGACAGACAACCCTTCCATTGGAGAATTTCCAACCAGTCCTGCTGTTGAGACGTCAGGCACCCGGTGGGGGTGGAGCTGGGTTGCAGATTGTTGGCTTTAATGCATGAATCACTAGGCAGGATTCTCTAGGCCTGTGTTATGCAGGAGGTCAGACTAGATGACCAGAACAGTCCCTTCTGGCCTTCAAAATCTCTGGATAAAATTCTTCGGTTAAAACTCCATGTAAGTTAATACTGTATAGATACACTATTATTTCATGTTGTGTGTGCACTTAGAGCTTGTTGAATAAGCACATTTTTATTAATCAGAAAACAAATGACTGTATGAAAATATACTTTAAATCTGATTAGTTTTTCAGCAGGGAGAATACTTTTCTTCCTGTACTGGGGGAACTCCCATGGATGCCTATGGACATTGCATAGAAGTTTGGGAACTTTATTGTTAACATCAGGCACAGGTGCAGGATCAGTCAGTCAACGAGGGGAATACACCGCACTGCCGGTAAAGCCAGGGAAGCAAGCGTTCTGCTTAAGAGACAATATGTTACTATGGAGATTGCAGTAGGGCTTGATAAGATGTCATACAGCTTTAAAGGAAGCAAAAAGGAAGAACTGGAAGACTCGGGTTTGATAACGGGGTATGGTACACTGGACACCGGGGTATCAGTGACTGAAAATCATTACTATCTAACTACTAAAAAGAACAGGAGTACTTGTGGCACCTTAGAGACTAACAAATTTATTAGAGCATAAGCTTAAGAAGTGGGCTGTAGTCCACGAAAGCTTATGCTCTAATAAATTTGTTAGTCTCTAAGGTGCCACAAGTACTCCTGTTCTTTTTGCGGATACAGACTAACACGGCTGCTACTCTGAAACCTGTCTAACTACTGTTTCGTGATCAGTTTGAAGCAATTATAGTGTGCACTGACCGGTTACTAGTAGATTGATGTCCACGCTGTAAAAACCACCATCAAAGTTGGCACTAATTGGTATCCTTTTAGCAGCATTAGCAGAGAGGTCAACATTTGAACGGGCCTTGGAGAATGTAGTACTCCCTTTTCCCATAAAGGTGATTTTTCTAGGTCAGGATTGAGGAATATTAGCAGCATGGGGGAAGGGAGAGGGGAAGCTTTCAGTGCTGCTGGTGGTCTATACTAGCTGTGTGGGTAAATAAAGGACTCAAGGATCTAGTCTGTAGGTGTATCAATCCGGCACCTTTCACCAAAGCTAAATTTGCAGTATGTATTTATTTAACAAAGCAAAAAGAATAATAATAAAAATAATAATAAAAGTTCCAAATTGCAGAGAAGAAGCTTACCTGCAAAAAATATGCTCGCAAACTAAGTTGTGCCTGATCACACGACAATACTGAAATCTGAGCAATGAAATTACAGTGGATTCTAGGGATTGCATCCGAGCATAGTTTGTTCATTTTTATTTACGAAACAAAACTGAATTGCATTGAAATTTGGAAGGGAGCAAAATGTAATTCTTATTAATGACAGAAAGAGTGAGCAAAATGCTTTACTGCTATCAAAGTTGTCTTATGCTTGTGGACAGGGAGAGGAAATTAAATTTAGCCCAGAAAAGAATCCCTGTTAGGAGCCTCATTTATGCAGTAAAACTTGTTCCTGCTCTGGGAAGCTTTTAACTCACATCCCAGAAAAGGCTAAAATCCAATTAAACATCAAAGGCTCAAACATAATCCTGCAGGTTGGGATATTTATTTTTATTTAACGAATGTTAACCCCAGGAATAAAATCCTCAGAGACGTGGCATTTCATGCCCTGCTATCTGACAGTAAGTGATCGTTTAAAATAATGTTCAGAATAATACATTTAGAAAAGATTGACAATGGGGCAGAAGTAAATCGGTCATATGGGAGAATCTTTAGACAGTGTGGTGGTCAGCCCCTGAGGATGAAATTAGGGGATAGAGAATCTTATAAATGTTGCAGAAGTTAGAGGTTGATAAACTAAAGCCCAGCACATTTTGACTTGCTGTTTAAAGGAATGTCATCTGACACGGCTATCGCTTTTCAGACAGGAGTTGGGAGCATACAGACAGCATGTTGAAATTGCTCTTGGAAATGTGATTTGTTTTTATGACCATCCTGATGTCTCAGTTGTTAGTACTGCATGTTATATAGTTGCATAGAATTCACTAGACTGGCTTACAGCATTCAACCATTAAGTCTACTATCTTTTCTCATCATGCGGAATGATGATCATTGTTTGTATTACTGTAGTACCTAGAGGCGCAAGCAGGGTTCCATCATGCTACGTGCTGCCTGTCCGCTCAGTAAGAGACCGTCCATCCCTGCACCGAAGAGTTTCTAATCTCTGTAAGCAGTTGAAGGAATTACTATCCTCACCTCACCCCCAACCCATTGGGCAGATGGAGAAATGAGGCACAGAGAGATGAAGTGACTTGTCCAACGTCACATAGAAAGTCTATGGAAGAACCTAGAGTTGAACCCAGATCTCCTGAGTCACATTTCAGCACCTTAATCACAAGGGCAGCTTTCCTTCTGTGAAGGACAGTAAGATGGTCTTGGGGTTAAAGTCAGGAGTGGGAGCCAGGAGCTGTGGGTCCTACAAATGGCTCTACCATAGTTTTCTTGTGTGACCCTGAGCAAGTCACGTAACCTTAATGTGCCTCAGTTTCTCCATCTGTAAAATGGACAGAAATAAGCCTGTGTGGCCTCAGGTATGCTGTGAGGTTTAGTTAATTGAAATGCGAAAAGTGCTCAGAGATCCTCAGATGGAAAGTGCTACAGAAGCGCAAGCAGTGTGTTAGTATGTTGTTTGTAAGAGACAATGCTTCAGATGACCTGCAATAGTGCAGATTGTGCTTACCAATGGTCCTTGCTTCATATCACACCGCACATTCTCTCCTGTCAGTTCAAGCTGAGTGCAGGCTGATTCAGACTAATGCTGTGGTAAGCAAGGGAATGCAGGGGGTGTGGGACCCTCTTTTAGGACCATAGCCAAGAAAGCTGAATGTATTGTAATACATCAGCGCTAATCAAAAAGTCATGTGACCTTCAATTAATGATATTAACATAAATCACGTAACCATTATCCAGTAATTAGTAGGGTGGAGTGCTTTTTAAAGGCTTTAATTAGAAATTTGGTAATTCAACGGCAAGGAAAGGGCTTCTAAAGTTCTTCTACTGGATTTTGCTTTGCAGTATAGTTCGAAGGGTTTTTGAATTCCTTTTTAAATTAGTTAAAAGGTAGCACTGTTCAAAAGGCTAATTAGCTCTGTGCCTTCCAAAATCCTGCTTTCACTATAGGTCACAATCAAATCATGGGAGTTTCTTGACACAAAGGAACACCTTGGATATTGCATTGATGTCCAAATAATGTTAATTACGAAGCCTGATTCCCTCTGTTCCCCCACCCCCACCCTGTTACATCCCACTCCTACCTTATTCCATTCCTGGCTCTGGAAAATGAACACAGGCTGTTTATACAGCGCTGCTCCCTTCACCAAGCGTAGCTTTTAGTACCGTGCACTATCTCCCCTCCATGCTTTATTTCTGGAAAAATCTATACAGCGCTGGAAATTGCCTGAGATTAGCCAACTTGAAACCAAAAAATCCCAGTTAAGACAGGTTTTAATTATTAAATTTTCTATTAATATGTTGAAGGTCAGTGGAACTGCCCCAGTTTTCAAGAAGCTCTGGGCAATTTCACCTGATCTTATATTTTAGCACTAAATCCATACTTATTAAAGAATTTAGCAGGTATGTCAGAAGTGGCTAAATCTCTGATTCTGCTTCACATGAATACTAAACATTTTTTTCTTCATCTGTACTGCTCCTCACTATGCTGGAAATGTTTAAAATTCTGCCATGTCCATATTAGGCACTTATTTTTTTTAAACATGTAGAAACCGATTTGTGACAAATTAAGCAAAAATTGGCATCATGATTCCTTGCCCCCCCTCACCTGATTCTGTAATGTACTGAAACACAGGATTATACCGTATGCTGTGATGGAGGCTATTGCGTATGTAATATCAACTAAAAGGAGTCATTCTGACGTTAAGGAGTCCACCAAGGAAGCATTCCGCACGTAGCTAGGTGCATGATGGGGTTTTCTTTCTTCTGGTGCATCATAGGCAGGGAACCAAGCTATTTACTTTCTAAGGGAAACATTGTGGTCAGCTTCTATGAGGATGTGCATAAATGGAGGTGGATACAAGAATCGTGCACTCTCGTCCTGGCACCCTGCACAAGAAATAGCCAGAATCCCATTGGAATGAGGTGAGGACAGGGTCAAAACTCCCTCTTCTCCCCTCTCCCCTCACCTCAGTGAAAACCAGAGCTGGTCAAAGAGAGGTTGGATCCTCCTCCAGGGCGGTGTAGCTGATACACTTGTGTAGTGCCTGGGAGCCTCCAGGAGTAATCATAGCTGAACCACAGGACTGCACGACCCCTTCTCACACCCCATTAATGCACTCGATAGCTCCTTGGATATAGTCTACCCCAAAACCCATTCAAAAGGTTCTGAGTGGTCACAGAAATCACCAAATGCCCCCACAATGTAAAATTAATAAACTCAGTCCCCTAAAGTTGCATGACCTTCTTATAAACAAATTAGGGAAATGCAACCTAAAGTGGGTGTATAAATGGTTGGAAAACTGTTCCCAGAGAGTAGTTATCAGTGGTTCACAGTCAAGCTTGGAAGGGCATGTCGAGTGGGGTCCCACAGGGATCAGTTCTGGGTCTGGTTCTGTTCAATATCTTCATCAATGATTTAGATAATGGCATAGAGAGTACACTTATAAAGTTTGCGGATGATACCAAGCTGGGAGGGGTTACAAGTGCTTTGGAGGATAAAATTAAAATTCAAAATGATTTGGACAAACTGGAGAAATGGTCTGAAGAAAATAGGATGAAATTCAATAAGGACAAATGCAAAGTACTCCATGTAGGAAAGAACAATCAGTTTCACACATACGAAATGGGAAATGATTACCTAGGAAGGAGTACTGCGGAAAGGGATCTGGGGGTCATATTGGATCACAAGTTAAATATGAGTTAACAGTGTAACCATGTAGCAAATAAAGCAAACATCATTCTGAGATGTGCAGGCATGTTGTAAGCAAGACACGAGAAGTAATTCTTCCTCTGTACTTCTCGCTGATTAGGCCTCAATTGGAGAATTGTGTCCAGTTTTGGGCACCACATTTTGGGAAAGATGTGGACAAATTGGAGCAAGTCCAGAGAAGAGCAACAAAATGATTAAAGGTCTAGAAAACATGACCTCTGAGGGAAGACTGAAAAAAATTGGTTCTGTTTAATCTGGAGAAGATAAGGTTGAGAGGGGACATGATAACACTTGTCAAGTACATAAAAGGTTGTTACAAGGAGGAGGGAGAAAAAATGTTTTCTTTAACCTCTGAGGATAGGACAAGAAGCAGTGGGCTTAAATTGCAGAAAGGGCAGTTTAGGTTGGATATTAGGAAAAACTTCATAATTGTCAGGGTAGTTAAGCACTGGAATAAATTGCCTAGGGAGGTTGTGGAATCTCCATCATTGGAGATTTTAAAGAGCAGGTTGGACAAGCACCTGTCAGGGATGGTCTAGATAAGTGGTTCTTAACCTGGGGTGCACGCACCCCCTGGGTGTGCGAGATAGGCCAGATTTTTTTAGAAGGTAAATCATTGAAAACACAAATTAAGCACAGGCACGTAAGTACGACTACTTTGTTTCATCAAACCTATGTATTTATTAACATTATGCATTTTTAACAATTACTGTAATATACAAACAAAAATATCTAGGTTTAAGGGGTACGAGAACATATTTTGATTTTTGATAAGGGGTGCGAGAACATATTTTGAGAGCCAAAAAGGTGCAGGCTGCAGTAAAGGTTAAGAACCACTGATCTAGATAATACTTAGTCCTGCTATGAGTGCAGGGGACTGGACTAGATGACCCTTCCAGTCCTAGGATTCTATGATTCTGTGATTCCATGAAATAAACTTGACTTCTGCTGATCAGCTGGTTCATGCTAATTAGTGTAGCTGGTGCAATAGTGAGGGTGGGGAGCAAGGTGTAGTGTTAGCGACCTACATGCCCCACACTGGTCAGTTGGAGAACTGTCTGAAGCTCTAGATTTTCCATTTCTTGATTCCCCCTGCTGTTGTAGAAGTTTGGAGTGTATTCCCCAGTTCTTTGCTTTCTACCCAGCACTGAGCCAGGCCTTGGAAGCCAGCCGCCACCTTGTTTTTGTTCTGTTATTCTGTTCCATAGGGAAAGGACATAAGGACATTCCTGGGGTACAGGTGGAGGTGAGTCAGATTTTTCTCTCCGACATGCATGGACTGTTTGCTCCTATTGGAGCCAATGGGAGCCCCATTCAAGCTCAGAAATTGGCCTGCAGTTTGTGAAACCCCAATATAGGCCACAAGCTCATTTGAATTCCTGCAAGGGGCTGAAGGCATTGTGACAGCAAAGAAAGAAAAACAGTATGGCAAGGATGTGGGAATATACAATGCACCTAGAAATAGGCTACGGAATGGCTAAGCTATTTGTACAAACAGTAAAAGAGATTAAAGATGAAAGGAAATATTTAGCCACCTTTTGGGGACAGCTGGTGTGAAAATATTTGTTAACAGGCAGGGCTTTTATACCCAAGCGGAGTGTTCTAGCTAAGCTTAAATAGGCAGGAGCAGCATAATGCAGCTGGCCAGAGCCTGTGGATACGGTAACAGGAGAATTAAACGCTTTTCTTCTACTGATTCACTCACACGGCTCACATGTTAGCTAATCACACTCTAATTTTAACAACAGAATTGGGAAACTTTAAAAAAAAATGTGGCTCCAATTAAAAATGGAGATGGCAAATCCTATCGCTCGGTCCAAATGATAAGGTAACAATTCACCTGCCCTCTTCAGTAAATCAACCTTGCCCGATTCAAGTTGCCTGCAAAGACCTGTATTTAAAAGAAAACTTAATCTCCGATCCCCTTTGATCATGTCTCAGAGTCCCACCATAAAAATAAAAGCTACTCCGGCTATTTAATCATCTATTAGACACCTGTGAGCACAAGAAGACCAGGTTATAAAGGGCTAGTTGATGTGTGTGGCAAGCTGTGTGCTGTACGGCTATTTAAATCGTACAGTTCACAGCTATTTTTAAACTGGCTGTTAAATGGAAGATTTAGGTTGGTGAATGCCTGGCTCTCCTTGTCAAGAATCATTAAATTACACATTAATGAGACTGTCTGAAGTATCTTTTTTTCCCACAGGTATTGATATAGATTGTCAGCTGAGATTCTTTATTTAGGGCTCTTTGGGACTAGAATCCTAGATATCTAGGGCCAAATTCTCACCTAGAAAAATTCCATTGTGGATTTGGCTTTTTTACACTAGAGATGGAGAAGGTCTATTAGATCATGGGTTCTCCACCTGATGGTCACAACCACCCTGTCCTTGCTCTGACTAGATCCCAGCTAGATTGGAGGGATTCTTATGTGGAGAAGGTGTAGAAAAGGTTCAGAACCACTGTTTCAGATCGTCTAGTGCATGCCCCTGCCACTGCAGAGTTGTTCTCTACAGTGCTAGTGGATGTTCCAGTTGAGATTTAAATGTCCCAAGCAGTGGGGCTTCCTCCCCTTTTCATAGAAGACTTAGTCCACAGAGATTCACCTTTGGGAGCTTTTTCCTAACACTTATCTGAATTCACCCTTTTTGTAGTGTCACACATTTACCCTAGTTTCACACCTTTAAATAACTCTTATCAGTTTCTCAAGATGGATTCATAATAGCCTCCTTTTGTCCCCACTTTCATTTCGGAATGTGGGAGGGGGCTGCAGGTTGAGGCAGGGGGTTGGGGCATGGGAGGGGGTACGGGCTCTGGAATGGGGGTGCAGGCTCTGGAGTGGGGCCAGGGATGAAGGGTTTGGGGTGCAGGAGGGTGCTCCAGGCTGGGGGGTGGGGCTGAGGAATTTGGAGTGCAGGAGGGGGCTGCGGGTTGAGGCAGAGGGTTGGGTTACAGGAGGGGTTACGGGTTCTGGGTTGGGGTGCGGGCTCTGAGGTGGGGCTGGGGATGAGGGGTTCAGGGTGTGGGAGGGGCTCTGGGCTGGGACAAGGGGTTGGGGTGCAGGGAGGGTGAGAGCTCTGGCTGGGGGTCCGGGCTCTGGGGTGAGGCTGGGGGGGGACCAGGCGGCTCCGCACGCTGCTCTCACCCGCAGCACCGCCCCCCTCCCAGCTCACATTGGCCGCGTTCATGGCTAATGGGAGTGTGGAGCCGGTGCTCGTGGCAGGGGCAGCGCACGGAGCCCTGTTCCCCCCCGCCCAGGAGCCAGACCTGCTGGCCACTTCCCAGGTGCAGCACAGTGCCAGGACAGGTAGGGACTAGCCTGCCTTAGCCCTGCAGCAGCTCCAACCAGACTTTCAACGGCCCAGTCGGCAGTGCTGACTGGAGCCACCAGGGTGCCTTTTCGACCGGGCGTTCTGGTTGAAAACTGGGCACCTGGCAACCCTAGGTACAGAGGAAGTAAGCAGCATGCCCATCATCTGTTGCCAAGCCAGGAATTGAACCTCCTGAGACCTTGTCCCAGACCCTATCCACTAGGCCATCCATCCCTAGGACATCAGTGGCAGTAAAGTGTGCTCAGCCTCTTGTAGGATAGAGCCCAGGGGGAATTTTCATAATCAGATGAGTCATTTCAACCTAGGACTGGAGCAACTCCTTCGCTAAGCCATGGGGAAAAGCACTAGAGGCTCATGTAACATTGCCTTCTTATCCTGGACTTAAATGCAAAAAATCTGGAACTTCTTCAGTCTCAAGGCATTTCTCCTCCTCTGGTTGAGGGCTCTTTGACATAAATTGTTTACTTTATTTTCTCCCAGACTTTATCATCTCACAGGTCAGCCAAGGAGAGCCAACTTTTTCCAGTGCAACTGCTCAGCTTGACTCCGACATTCGTTAATTTGAACATCCAATGAAATCACATGATACCCCAATAGGCCTAGTTCCGTTGCTGTGTTGTCTGCTGTTGAGAGCAGGGGGCAGGAAATAAGGATTGCCGGGTTCTGTTCCCAGCTATCCCGCTGATCTGAAGTGCGCCACTTAACTGGTCTGTGCCTCATTTTCCCAGTGTGTACAGTGACGTGACAATACTCACAATTCCACATGGGAGTTGAGAGAATCAATTTGTTAATTCCAGACACAAAGGGTAAAACTTTCAAAAACACATAAGTGACTCAGGAACCTACAAACCTTTAAAAATCTGGGCTTTTGGCACTTTGGAGCCTGTGTTCCATTGACTCCTGAGGGCCAGATTTTAAAGGTATTTAGGCACCTAAAGATACAGATAGGCTCCTGGTGGGCTTTTCAAAAGCACCTAAGCACCACTAACCACCTACCTGCATCGTTAGGCTCCTAAATACTTTTGAAAATCTGGCCCTAAGTCACTTTTGAAAATGACACTTAAGGTCATGAGTCACTTCGGTGCTTCTGAAAATTGTAGCCAAAGTACATTATTAGAAATTGAAGTCTGTATGATTCAGCAGAAAGAGTTCAAGGAGCTGTGACTGACTGAAATGAAGGGAATTGGCTGGAGGAGAAGGGGTGGATCTAGGGTTGCCAACTCTCCAGGATTGGCCTGGAATTAAAGATTAATGTTTAATTAAAAATTACGTCATGTGACAAACTTCCAGGAATACATCCAACCAAAATTGCCAATCCTAGGTGGATCACTCGATAAATTGCTCTGCTCTTTTCATTCCCTCTGAAGCATCTGGCCAGCACTGGCCGCTGTCAGAAGACAGGATAGTGGGCTAGATGGACCATTGGTCTGACCCAGTATGGCCGTTCTTATATACTTATGTTCTTATGAAACGATTACAATCACATACATTGTAGTGTGTGGCAAACAGCTGGAAAGTTTGTAAGGCATTTTGAGAATGAGGTGTGTTCTACAAGGGCTAAGTATTATTATTTCTTACAGTAATTACTCTCTGTAAAGAGCTTTGAGTGCCTTGAAGGAAAGGGTCCATTTAATTGTAAGGTCGTAAAACCCCTGCTGGCTGGCTTTATGGACACGCCAAATCTCCCTCTCCAAATCAAAATGAACACAGCGGCCCCACCAAGCATAGCAGAAGTGCCTCAACGTCTCTGTATGTCTGAAGATCCCTGTCACTGGCAATATTAATTAGAAAAAGACTAAGGCAAGCTTATATAAGGCTGAATTTCAGTCAGGTGTGATGTTAATGCAGGCTGAGTAGTCCTGAATGTTTTATGTGCAGTCAGTGACCTGAAGCAAATGGCTCGTATAATACCAACCCCTTCCTCACCCACAAACGTCTAGGGCTAGATCCTGCCCCTAATATACTGAGGCACACAAAAGGGGAGAGATTGAAGCCATCCTGGGCTCCTTAACCACCCTGGTGGGACAGAACAGGATGGCGTGGGCGGTGGGAGGGAAATGTGCTCTGTAGAACACCTTACTGCACCTTAACATGAGAGTGTCATGCACGGTTCCTAGTGCCTGCTAGCAGCATACATTCCTAGGGCTGCGGGGGCCTCATAACACCCCGAGCAAGCTGATCCTTCCCCTCTCAGCTGTGGCATGCTAACTGGTGCATTAGCCACTGCCCTGCCTGTCGAGTACTCGGCTAGAATTCTGCCCAGCTCTGCACGGACGCACTGAAAGGAAAAATGTTCCTGTCCCCTCTCCCTATGCCCTCCTTCCTCTCCACTCCGTGAAGATTATAGTAGAGTCTTGTGTCCCTTGAAATGGACAGCAGCTAAGCGGGTGTTAAATACTGAACTGCTGGGCAGATTCAGCCCCATTCATATGTACTGTACAGAACTGCCAGGGAGTAGAGGGAGTCGTTAGTCTGAGAAGAAGTTGAGGTATTTGAACTCACATGTGGCTTGAAACGGGGAGAGTGTCATTAGGTTTGTGTTACACAGATCGAAGGTAAGAAGTCAGTTGACCATTCCAGAGTCTGGTGAAGCAGCAATGGATGCATTTAATTTCATCTGCTGCGTAATGCCACTTTGGGGTTGTTTTCCTGTGAGCCAGTCTCCAATGATAATAGCAGAAATAGGCACTTACCGTTTGTGTCATGGATGTCTGGCCCCCTCCAGCCCTTTTTCCCCAGACCAATAATAAAATAAGAAGTGGGTGAAAGGGGCCAGGTTTTAGGATTTTAGGGCTAGATTTTCAGAGATGCCAAGCACCCCAAGTCTCACCAGAGTCTATGATTGCTGTGGGCACCTAATACGTCTACAGATAAGGCCTGCAGGGGCTGATCCTGCCAGGAGACGAGTGCCAAGGCATTGAGCATCCTCGGCTTCCAGTGACATCAGGGAACGTTGAGGACTCCTAGCAGCCCCACAAGCAGCAGACCATAAATCTCATCAGATAAGAATATAGGCCCCTCAATGCCTGGAAGGGGACTTTTAATGAGGGAGTGGTAAAACCGACTCCTGGCTTCCCCCACAGAGAAAACCTACATAAAAATGTTCTTTATTAATGTTAACCAAAAATAAAAGAGGTGATTTCATGAATCACAGCCCCAGAATCATGGGCTAACAAGCTGCAAATAGACTTTGCCTGCACTTAACTTTATCATCAGTGATTTATCGGTGCATTGTTTTCACACTTAACCAGTTTTTAATTAAATTTGACTTTTATTCCGTCTGTTGGAAGAGCCTTCCCCTTTGGATGTGGTCAGCACAAAAGCTTGTGGAGTGTGATAGAATTCGAAAGCAAAGAGGAGGCTCAATCGCAGCAGACCTCTGCAATCCACGTCCGTCTCTTTTTTCTAATCTACTTATTAGATTCTTATTGTCAGAAAGGATTAGTGTTATGAGCAGCAGGAATTCCTTTCATCCCCGTAAGGCGAGGTAGTGAAGTGTGGCTGCTTTGTTAACAATAACATTCTGGATTTCTCCTCCCCGCACCCTGCCCCCTCTCTTTTCTCCTCTCCCACAGAGATTTGTGCAGCGGATTGCGGAGGACACGGCCTCTGTGTCGGAGGCACCTGCCGCTGCGAGGAGGGATGGATGGGCGCAGCCTGTGATCAGCGGGCGTGTCACCCACGCTGTAATGAGCACGGGACATGTCGGGATGGCAAATGTGAATGCAGCCCGGGCTGGAACGGAGAGCACTGCACTATTGGTAGGGGGAAAATACTTTTTAAAGAATAATTGAGGAGCAGGAAGAGGATGGGGGAGAAAAGAAGCATGCTGAATTGAATCTATGTGACTTAGTGTAGCATGAGCACCTTTGTTCTTGGATTTCAAGTTCTGACATCATACATTTTCATGTGGGAACAAGACAAAATGTCCTTTCATTTGGTGATGACCTGGTTAGATATATATATTTTTACTATCAGAGGTGAAATATACATATATAGTGTTTGATCTCTCAGACACAAGCTATCAAACCTTACCTAGAGGCTTCGGAAAATGCCCCACTTCTGACTTGTAAAAGGTCTTTTCATTGGCCTCCAAGACTCCTCTGTACTGTGATATCCGCTTATTCAGAAACATGCAGCCTGTTTTAAGTTTCTGTTACCCTGACTCACTCCATTATTTGCACAATTTATCAGTGACATGGAGAATTATATTCAGAAAATGTCTCACTGATTTTCAAAGCTGTCTTGCTAATTCTCTCTCTGCCTCACTATCTCTCTAGTCATCTCACTTTTCTTTCTCACCATCTTCGTACATCTAATGCACCTGGCATTACCTTAAGCTCTGAACTTGTGGCGCACAGATCATTATTATTTATAAGGTGCCATCAATGTGCTTAACATTATAGAAAGTGGCACTGTCCCTGCCTTAAGACATCTGTGTGCTCATTAATAATGTGGTTCAGATTTACGCTGCCTCTTCATCTGAGTTAAGTTGACTCCCTGCTGCACCTTGCCTTTTCTTCTCTCTGAGTATCACAACGTCGCCCATTTGATCCCAGTTCAGTGGAGTTGCCTACACAACCTGTCCAAGTCACACAAGCACTAACATTAGTAGTATCCAGCCTACACTTAGAATTCACTAATGGGTCTCAGTGACACCAGAGTGGATCTGGCGTAGCTCAGCTGATGCCCAAGGAGTCACTCCAGATTTACACTAGTGTCACTACGTGCAGAATTTGGCCCTCTGTTTTTTATCAGTTATTCTTAAATTCATTTGTCAACATAGCTAAGCATCCAAGTTATCAGCCTGGGCACCATTCACACATGCAAAGATAGTCAGTAACTGAAGCATAATCACGAATACTTTAATGCCAGCAATAGGATAGTGCAACAAACCATGTTTGTGGCCCAGTTCTGGCTAATGTCCTTCTACCACATTATGGTCTTCACAAACATCCCTAATGAAAAATGTCTGGCACTCAAAAACTCCCCACGACTCATTAGAAATTACAGTCTGTTTTTCTTCCACGTGCCTAACAGCTTTCAGCTCTTCCCATTAACAATGGGTGAAAATCCCTCTCACAAATGACTTTAAACTGAAAGGAAAGCAATCATGTGTTAATTGGGGAACCATGGTTGTGTAATATTGTTTCATGGTTCTATTTACAGCACTCGGTTCACCAAACTGTAGACTTTGAGGTGATGGATTATTATCCTTGGGGAAAATACTTACATTTAGGGAAATGTCCTAAATCCAGAGGACAATTTGATATGGGCTGTATTCATACACAAAAGTACCCAGTTCATACAATGGATCTCATTCTATTAATGCTGATTCAAAAACAAAATACAAATTTCTTCGTAGTGATACAGAGAATGTGTGTGATATTTCAATCTGCAGCTGACATACCAAGATTGCTTTCAAACGGGTTTTACCTTTCACACTAATTAAAGTGACCATATTGTTTGCAGCACTCCTCATTCTTAGAATAGGGAGTCTACATTATCATGGCAAAGGCAAACACCGCAATGCAGCAAGCATCGAGATTTTAATGGCACCCACTATACTTTCATACAGTACTACATTCCCATTGCAGTGCTGTCTGGGCTTTAGGAACCATCCCTTATTTTGAGTGCAGAAGTAATTCAGTTTCCTTCCCCCGCGCCTACCCTCCAGACACTGTGGTTTAACAACAGATTTGTACATACACTCATGCCTCTGAAGCTGTAAACCATATTTCCTACGAATATTCATTGGTAATTGTGTAATATAAAGGAGATCTGACAAAGTCATAAATATCCAAGGAAACTGAATGGCATGTGAAGGAGTAATAAGCTAGTAATATTGGCACAGATGAAAGGACATTGACTTGGAATTACATTAAGTGTGTGGTAAGCATTCCCCTTGTCCTTGTTTAATTTCCCTGCATGGCAACATGTTCTGTTGACAGTAATCCCTTATATGTCTGTGTCGTTGCCCAGCCTGCATTAGCAATGAGAAGCATTAAACCCCATTGCTGAAGTAATTCTTTAATAATATTGCCATGTGTGCAGGTAACAGTGGTAGAAATGGATGATACAAGTAAAGGAAGTTTCTCCTTCCATTTCCTGTTGAGCACATATGAGAGTAAGAATTCCTTTTATTTTCTCGTTTACTGGGAAGGAAGGAATAGGAAGCACTTTCTCATGCTACCAGGGAACTGTGATCCCAGTGGATTAATTTTGTTTGCTCATACAAAGAGTTACGTTACCAAGTATAGTAGCTTGATTGCTCACGTTCTGAGATTTCATTAGTGTAACCTCGGTTAATTCCCAACCAGGAAATTGATGCAGAAGCTTGTGTTCGTCATCCTAATTCAGCAACCTTCCTTCATTCAGGCAAGAGGGTGGAACATAAAGTTGATTATATAACTGCAGGGATCTTTAAATCCTGCAGAATTACTTAATTTATTTATTCTGAATTCTTAAAACAGGAACTAAGGAACATACACAATGCAGCCCTCACTTGGTGGAGTCTCCACTACGTTAGAACATTTCCTTTGGCCCAAGTAAAGTAGCAACAATTAAATTTTGTTTTATTAGGCTCCACCACTCATCTGCCACCCACAGAGACCACTGGGCTTTCTAGGAGAACCTGAGTTTAAAGGTGAAATCCCTCCCCCTGCCTCCAAAGGGCCAAATTGTAGCTTGGCTTTGCATTGGGCCACTCCATAGATTGATTAGGGGTGATCCATGAGTGGACTACATGGTGTGACCAGGTTGTTGGTGGTGAGTCCAGAAATTGCATGGATCCATGGGAGCCTAGCCACAAACTTTGCATAATAGGTATAATGAACCACACCCATTGGCTATAGTACCTGAGTGTTATGATTGCTCTGCATCCTGCCTCTGTGATGCAAGGGAAAGGTTCTACCTGGCAACTTGGACTTTACACAGGGGACTCAAATTTCATCCTCTTTGTGAATTCCTCTGTGACGCTGTTTACAAGTATATGATCCTGGAGGCTTTGGTGCAGATTATGTACTACCCTTCCTAGATGCACATGTAGGGTGACCAGATGTCCCAATTTTATAGGGACAGTCCTGATTTTGGGGTCTTTTTCTTATATAGGCTCCTATTAAACCCCCCCACACACACACTCCCTGTCCCGATTTTTCACACTTGCTATCTGGTCACCCTACGTGGAGGAGCAGGCACAAGGAGTCTCCCACCCAGTTGCCACCCCTATACTGGAGTTCGGTATAGACACAGTCCTTGTGGGCTCTGAACGCAAGACTGTAGTGCCACAGTCAGCTCTAGATTCTCCACAGCTGTTGGGGAGATGGTCCCTTCTCTGTACCAGCCAGCAGAGATAAGCCAGTGTGGGAGGGAAGAGGAGCGCATGCTGCCCTCTGTAATTCAGGTCTGACCACCTGAATGCTGCCTGATCCCTCCATAGCAGTGAGATTTTATGGTGATGGGTGCCACAACGCGTATCTAGACAGACAAACAGACGTTATCCCTCCCAACATGGGCTGTTGCTTATGAGACAATCAGGCCTTGTTTTGTCTTACTTAGAGAAACTCCTGATTTTTAGAAATCTATCCTTTGGGATAGGCTTTCATCAATGCCTTTGCATAAATAATCACACACACTCTGAATAGTCTGGGCTGTAATCAGTGCCTCTCAGTTTCTACTTGAGCAGCTGGACTCCAAACAAGACACATTAAGCCAGGATTCTGTTCTCTATGGGGTAAAAGTTCTAAGCTACCGTCAGACCAGAACTCTAGGTGTTCAGATGTCTGAGCATGCTAGAGTGTTTGGCCCTATCTGCCGTAGAAACTGAGCTGCGTTTGACAACCAGTCTCACGACTGAACACAGTGTGGTGTTTTCCATGGAGAGAATCATAGAATCATAGAATCATAGAATATCAGAGTTGGAAGGGACCTCAAGAGGTCATCTAGTCCAACCCCCTGCTCAAAGCAGGACCAATTCCCAGCTAAATTATCCCAGCCAGGGCTTTGTCAAGCCGGGCCTTAAAAACCTCCAAGGAAGGAGACTCCACCACCTCCCTAGGTAACGCATTCCAGTGTTTCACCACCCTCCTAGTGAAATAGTTTTTCCTGATATCCAACCTGGACCTCCCCCACTGCAACTTGAGACCATTGCTCCTTGTTCTGTCATCTGCCACCACTGAGAACAGCCGAGCTCCATCCTCTTTGGAACCCCCCTTCAGGTAGTTGAAGGCTGCTATCAAATCCCCCCTCATTCTTCTCTTCTGGAGACTAAACAATCCCAGTTCTCTCAGCCTCTCCTCATAAGTCATGTGCTCCAGACCCCTAATCATTTTTGTTGCCCTCCGCTGGACTCTTTCCAATTTTTCCACATCCTTCTTGTAGTGTGGGGACCAAAACTGGACACAGTATTCCAGATGAGGCCTCACCAATGTCGAATAAAGGGGAACGATCACGTTCCTCGATCTGCTGGCAATGCCCCTACTTATACAGCCCAAAATGCCGTTAGCCTTCTTGGCAACAAGAGCACACTGTTGACTCATATCCAGCTTCTCGTCCACTGTGACCCCTAGGTCCTTTTCAGCAGAACTGCTACCTAGCCATTCGGTCCCTAGTCTGTAGCAGTGCATGGGATTCTTCCGTCCTAAGTGCAGGACTCTGCACTTGTCCTTGTTGAACCTCATCAGGTTTTTTTCTGCCCAATCCTCTAATTTGTCTAGGTCCCTCTGTATCCGATCCCTACCCTCTAGTGTATCTACCACGCCTCCTAGTTTAGTGTCATCTGCAAACTTGCTGAGAGTGCAGTCCACACCATCCTCCAGATCATTAATAAAGATATTAAACAAAACCAGCCCCAGGACCGACCCTTGGGGCACTCCACTTGAAACCAGCTGCCAACTAGACATGGAGCCATTGATCACTACCCGTTGAGCCCGACGATCTAGCCAGCTTTCTATCCACCTTACAGTCCATTCATCCAGCCCATACTTCTTTAACTTGGTGGCAAGAATACTGTGGGAAACAGTATCAAAAGCTTTGCTAAAGTCAAGAAATAACACATCCACTGCTTTCCCCTCATCCACAGAGCCAGTTATCTCATCATAGAAGGCAATTAGGTTAGTCAGGCACGACTTCCCCTTCGTGAATCCATGCTGACTGTTCCTGATCACTTTCCTGTCCTCTAAATGTTTCATAATTGATTCCTTGAGGACCTGCTCCATGATTTTTCCAGGGACTGAGGTGAGGCTGACTGGCCTGTAGTTCCCCGGATCCTCCTTCTTCCCTTTTTTAAAGATGGGCACTACATTAGCCTTTTTCCAGTCATCTGGGACCTCCCCCGATCGCCATGAGTTTTCAAAAATAATGGCTAATGGCTCTGCAATCTCACCCGCCAACTCCTTTAGCACCCTCGGATGCAGCGCATCCGGCCCCATGGACTTGTGCACGTCCAGTTTTTCTAAATAGTCCCGAACCACTTCTTTCTCCACAGAGGGTTGGTCACCTTCTCCCCATGCTGTACTGCCCAGTGCAGCAATCTGGGAGCTGACCTTGTGCGTGAAGACAGAGGCAAAAAAATCATTGAGTACATTAGCTTTTTCCACATCCTCGGTCACTAGGTTGCCTCCCTCATTCAGTAAGGGGCCCACACTTTCCTTGATTTTCTTCTTGTTGCTAACATACCTGAAGAAACCCTTCTTGTTACTCTTAACATCTCTTGCTAACTGCAACTCCAAGTGTGATTTGGCCTTCCTGATTTCACTCCTGCACGCCTGAGCAATATTTTTATACTCCTCCCTGGTCATTTGTCCAATCTTCCACTCCTTATAAGCCTCTTTTTTGCGTTTAAGATCAGCAAGGATTTCACTGTTTAGCCAAGCTGGTCGCCTGCCATATTTACTATTCTTTCTACACATCGGGATGGTTTGTTCCTGCAACCTCAATAAGGATTCTTTAAAATACAGCCAGCTCTCCTGGACCCCTTTGCCCTTCATGTTATTCTCCCAGGGGATCCTGCCCATCTGTTCCCTGAGGGAGTCAAAGTCTGCTTTTCTGAAGTCCAGGGTCCGTATTCTGCTGCTCTCCTTTCTTCCTTGTGTCAGGATCCTGAACTCGACCATCTCATGGTCACTGCCTCCCAGGTTCCCATCCACTTTTGCTTCCCCTACTAGTTCTTCCCTGTTTGTGAGCAGCAGGTCAAGAAAAGCTTTGCCCCTAGTTGGTTCCTCCAGCACTTGCACCAGGAAATTGTCCCCTACACTTTCCAAAAATTTCCTGGATTGCCTGTGCACCGCTGTATTGCTCTCCCAGCAGATATCAGGGTGATTAAAGTCTCCCATGAGAACCAGGGCCTGTGATCTAGCAACTTCTGCTAGTTGCCAGAAGAAAGCCTCGTCCACTTCGAGGATCAAGCCATGGTCAGCACCCACTGCACAGGTGTGTTTGATGCCTCGTTCCAACGCTTTCTGCATCAGCTTTAAACACAGGTTGGCCCTGGATGAGGCGGGGAATTGTAATTGACATTGGATACCAAACACGGGTCAGCTTCAAGGGCTGACACGGCCTTTGTCAGTATCACTATGGCATAAACTCATGTTATCTCCACTTGCTAAGCACATAAGGGCTGCATGCTGCCCTCTCACTTACATTTATGTTAGACCACTTTAACTCCAGTGACTTTGTTGACGCTGTACCCAATTTACTCGGGTGAAAGGCAGAACAGGAGCAGGCCACATTTAGAGCACCCATTGCTCCTTTCCTAAGCTCATTCTACATGCCCGTTGTACAGAGTCCCTTTGCACCTTTCCAAAGGAGTGCCCACAGCTGATCCACTGACACGTGCATGGGAACAACATAAGTTCAGGGTGAAATATTTATGTCTGAATCTACTAGTGTGGCATAAGTTTGGGGCCACATACGGGATATTCTCGTATGAGGCTGCATTGTTCTTCAAGCCATCTAAGTTAAAAGGTAACATCTGCAAATAATTGGTCTAGCTGGCCTGGCTACTCCCTCCATTTTTTTCCCCTGTAAACATTTTCACATCTGAAAATTTCAGCTGTGAGGCAAAACTTTGGCCAAGGTTTTGTATGTTGGGCCGCTCTGAATTTTTAAACCAGAATCGCCCATTCCTGGACTTCTGCAGCTATCCGGGCTTGTAAGCAAAGCTGTGCTGCATGTATTCAATCCTGTAGGCGTGATTTGTGAACCTCAGTCCATTGGTGTCTAACTCTGGGAATTAAGGCCCTCTTAGCTCTCTTACAAAAGTGGGCTTGTGCTTCCACTAACCCATTAGACTTACAGGATTCTAGATTCAAAGGGGGGAGGGGGAGAAATCCTGCTTAAGGTTTGTGACCCTCTACTTGGGTGGTCTCCATGAACCGATCTGAAATGAGACACTCCCCCTTAGGGTGCAAGGACTCCTCTGAGAGCAAGATCACAGGGAGCTTAGGAATAGTGCTGGAACTGGAGAGATAACATTTAACAGCTCTTATTTAACAACAGTTGTGGGAGCAAAGGGTTTGAGGGAGGGAGCAAAAGAGAGAAAAGCAGAAAATTCCCCCAAGCATCTTTGTTAACAGAGATCAACTGATGTTAAGAGAAGGAGTGTGGTCTACTGGCTAGAGCAGAGAGCTGCAAGTCATGATTTCTGTGTTCTATTCTGCCACTGACTTCTTGTGTGAACTTGGGCAGACTGATTAGGTAGCAGTTTTCAAAGGCACTCTACTCCTGTTGACTTGCAATGAGAATTGGGCACATGACTGCCCTGTATGCCTCCACAACCTCTCTGTACTTCACTTTATCTCTCCTTACATTGGGTGTATTAACACTTACCTTCCTTGCAGAGCTGTTGTGAAGTTAGTTTCATTTTCGAAAGCAAGTGAAAATCTTGGGCTGTATAAATGCAATATGTTATCGTTAAGGAGATCCAAAAGTAAAAGACTTTCCAATTCCAATAGGGCCACAGGGGAACAAGGCATCTTTGTTAAGAAAATGTGATACTGTTAGGCAAGGTGGAAGAATTTTGGAAAGACACTGTTTTTCCTATCGCAGAGGTGGATTGTTGCAAGCGATCAGAACCTTACAATGTTCTGCCATTTATTTTTACCTTCCTGTTTCTCTTGCTGAGCTTATTGAATCCCTGCAACCAGACTAAATGGATGATTGAACACAGCCTTCCTCAGTTCTTTGATTGAGAATAGTTTTGTTCCACCCTTTCCTTCCTTCTCCTCTCCCCACAATAAAAGTTTTTTCTTTTAATATCATAGCAAACTTTCCTGTGCCTTTTTTTGCACCTGCACAATCTCATAGTAAGCTGTACTGCACTTATTCAATCCTACCTTAAATGTCCTGTCTTTTATCTCCCAAGCTCACTATCTGGATAAGGTAGTGAAAGGTATGGTCTTCCTTCCTCTTTTTTCCTGTTGTCTTTGTGTTTTTTTTAAAAATATGCACTGTCTTGAGGTTGCATCTTTTACTCATTGTCACAAATCTTTCGTTAATACCTGGAAGGGTGAACGTTCCGGTCATTTCGGTAGGAAATGTGTCTGGAGCGTCATCCTTTGTAGATGCTGTGATCTCATGTTAACATTATATCAGTGTACCCTTCCTCTCTCTCTCCCCTCCACAACATCTCTCATCCCCACCCCACCCAGCCAGGTAATCAAAGTCAGGAGGAAAAAAAACATGTCTGCAATACAGCAGGTGCACTACGCAGCGTTTGTTTTATTAAATGTATATGATCCATATGGTAACAAGCAGGTGAGTGTGTTTTCTGTATGAAGTCTCTAGGTTTTGATCTTTAGGTGAGAAATCTTCCTGGGGTGCTTAAGGGGAGATATTTTTCTTTATATGAAAATGCTATGGTCTTTGGGCCAGATCCTCCAGTTGTGTAAATCAGTAAAATTCCATTGAAGTTAATGGAGTTGTATTGATTTACACCAGCTGAATATCTGGCCCTACATGCCTATTTGTATTGGTAAAACAAGTCTGGGGCCTGATTCTGATCTCATCTTGGTGTCAATCAGAAGAAAACAGAGTGACACTGTTAGGAAACCAGTGCAATTGTTTTTCACACCAAATTTCCATATTCAAAACACTCAGTTGTTCCTATCTCAGAGCTGCCATTCATTATCTGATTTAATTTATGAAATTGTAGCTGTAGCAGCCAAATTGACTTTTAATTAGAAATATTGACTGCAGTCCCAAAATGTGCAATAACTATATAAGATGCCGAGACAACAAACATTTCCCAGATAAGTATAACAAACGGACAGTAAATGTGATTGAGTTGGACACAAATGTCCTTCTAGGTGGCTGCTGATACCACACAGAACAGTCAGTTTGCCATTAAAAAAAAAAACAGCTCAAGGGACGCTCTTTCTACCACTAAATTTAGACTTCAAGATCCTTTACGGTTGTGAGCAATCAGAAATGGTAACCAACCATTAGAGGTTCATGGAGAAGGACAAACATGCCAAAATTGTGGTCCGGTGAATGGTTAAAATGAAGGGTCTGTCTTTAGGCTTTAAGTGTGTGACAAGAAACATGGTGGTCCTGACAGCTGCACTTCTCCAGATGAATTTATGACCTGGTATCTGTTTCCTGCTTCATTTGATATTAAAGTGCATGTTCAAGTAGAACCACAAATAGGGAAAGTCTCTGAGTGGCCAGCCACATATTAATGATAAGGAAATGTCAATGGTTTCAACAACTGATTAGTCCTTTCGTGAGAGAGCAGCACCAATGAGCAGTGTCTGTTCCTGAATCTATGGCTTCAGATTGACTATCTGTTCAGTGGCAGTTAATTTTCTCTAATTGCAAGGGTCAATGAAACACTATTGACTTGCTTTAAACTAAAAAAAATAGGGGGTCTTTGTTAGATTAAGGAACGGGGCTCCTTGTCTTTCTTTATGGAGTAGCAGTGGTGGCATTCTTAAAAGAATATATAGGTCAGCACTAGGTGTGATCAGAACCTCTTGCTAATGTTGTACATGTCAGTGCTTTGCATTTCAAAAACTCTCAGGATTTCTTCCTTTCATCTCCATTTGCACTGGAGAAGATTGGATCAAAGGGTAGCAGATAAGAACCAAGGGGTAACAGAAGAAGAAAAATCATCTTGCAGAGCCAGGGTTGGCTCCAGCATTTCTGCCGCCCCAAGCAAAAAAAAAAAAAGCCACGATCGCGATCGGCGGCGGCAATTGGGAAAAAAAAAAAAAAGCTGCGATCAGCGGCGGCAGTTCAGCGGCAGGTCCAAGCACCTGCTTGTTAAGCTCGTGCCTGGAGCCAGCGCTGTGCAGAGCCTCTCTCCTTGAGATTCAGGGACTTGAGGTAATGAGTAGCTCCCCGCTACTATTTGTCTTCTACAAATATACCCTCTTGCTCTGGACAGTCTTTTGACTGATTCTGATTGCTAGGAATAAAGGCATATTGTATTTACTGATTTTTGCAGTGAGGAACGGGTTAAGCAACATATTATGAATAAACCATTCGCTTGCCATTTACATTGCATTTCCTCCTTTGGAAGGATTAGCAATAGCTGAATCTTTCAACGTACATGATTTTTACTTGGCTAAATGCACCGTGTGCAATTTTCAGAATTACGTTTCTCATGCCATTTTGGCTTTCTTAATTATTAACATGTTTCTAGTTGAAATCCCTCCCCAGCAGTCCTGGCTTATTGAGGTTGAATAGGATTGACTGCTGGCTTTCCTACTGTTTTAATGTAAACCAGTGAGTCAGTCAAGACTCTAGACTAGGCCTCCTCTTGTTTCAAAGGGGGAGAGCAAATTTCAGGAGCAAACTTCAACATGGTTAAAACCAAGAAGCTCTTCACTAACAAAGGGCTGTACTGAAATCAGTTCATCTTATCACTGGCACTGGGCCCTCCAGACTAAAGTTCAAAATTGATAGTGGTCTCCCTTAAAAGTTCATTCTGTTTGGAAGTTTCTCCTTGTTTGAGAGAGTTTCCCTATATCCTAAATGACACTGGAACAGATAATATCACTCAGGATAATTCAGATCTGGTTACTGGTGAATAACTCTGATCCGAAAAATCACCTAAATCCGTAGGAAGGCCCCTAAGTAAATGGCCTGATATTCAAAGGTGCTGCACATCCACATCTCCCTTTGAAGTCAGTGAATTTTGTTGAGGGTTCAGGTCTTCTGAAAATCAGTTCACTTAATTTGACGCATAACTCTATGCACCCAAGTTTGAGAAGTGCTGAATTCACAGCTCACAGTGCAGTCACTTGCCGAATCCTACTTGCCGTACTTGCCCAATTAGTATGGGTGAGTGAGTGAGATTAGTATGAGTGAGACAAGTAAGATTAAGCCTTAATATACTAGGAACCGTCTGATTTTGGGCTCCTTCATCCCTCTCTTAGTAGGATCACTCTGCTGGCCCATTGGTTAAGTGGTTTTCAAAACATTTTACTGTGTTCCCATTGTATGGAAAGATCTGTTAATACTTTGCTTTCCCTTGGAGCACACAGAACTTTTCTAGATAACTTTAAAGTTATTGTTCTTGTTTGCAACTACTGGTTGCATTCTTCGGAGTTGCATCCAGCTGCAGCCACCTGGATTCAGAACTCCACCAGGTCTGGTGAGACACATCAGGAGGTGCATCAGTGCCTTTTTTGCAGCTTGATAGGGGAAAGACAAAGAAGAGAATAAATTAATTCTCCTGGCGCTACTTGACGATCAAACCTGAGTAAGTCTTATCCCTTAAGCCCAATTTTATATGGCAATGAGGCTTAACTTCAAGGAAGTCCCAACTACACTTAGTTTATAATTGAGCCTAATTAGGGGGCCTTAATTTTTCAGATCATTAACAGGATGTTATTTTGGCTACCAATCTTAAAATGGCAGAGTAATCTCTCGCTACTTCTGGTGAACGTCCCAGTGATAGTATGACATTCATTTTTGTCTAGTTGAAACAAGTCTCTTTTTTTCCAGTGTACTCCTGGTCTAGGCTGCTTTTTGCATGGTATGCTTGAAGTCCCCATGGATGGGCAAAGCTGCCTCCCCTTTTCTCTTAAGACCAGTTTTTATAGCAACATCTGCAAGTGGTTTCAATTAGAAACCCACATAGGGCCCAGTCTTGCACTACCGACTCAGGTAAAGCTCCCATTGACTCCAGTGAGATCTCTACAGATTTAGGGACAGCAGAAATAGGTTCTTAAATGTTTTTCTTTCTAAATCCCCGTTCATTTTTTAAATTCCCTCTCCTGCCCAAACTTCAGTTAATAAAAACTAGCAGGCAAAAGCACCAACCATCAGAGATCACGCAAAACACGGTGGCCTGGATCTGAGGGGAGCATACAGCATATGTATATTCCAGCACTGTTGATAGTCAGAAGTGCTTCTCAAACACCAGATTATCTTGTGGTTTTAGTACATAGGTTTTATCATAGAATATCAGGGTTGGAAGGGACCTCAGGAGATCATCTAGTCCAACCCCCTGCTCAAAGCAGGACCAATCCCCAAACAGATTTTTGCCCCAGATCCCTAAATGGCCCCCTCAAGGATTGAACTCACAACCCTGGGTTGTGTGTGTATGTGTGTGATATACACAATGTCAGTACTCTAACGTATAGTATCTTGGGCCCTTCCAGGGCCAGGAGCAAGTGCTAATGTTCCATTGGGAAGCTGGGAATCTCCCTTTCCCAGTGGGATAAAGCTCCTCTTCCTAACCCTGCCAAACTGTAAGATTTCAGACACTAAGGTTGCGATTTAGCAGGCCAATGCTCAAACCACTGAGCTATCCCTCCCCCAGAAAGGTTCACTTGTGTTGTCATTTCTTATCATTCTTTACTGTGCAGGGCTGTTGTGGAATGCATAATACTGTGGGTATCATATCCATGGTGTGGTGACCATAGCCACGTCATACCCTGCAGAGACACATAATAAATAGAATTTATTATGCACCTTGCCTGCCCTCTCCATCTCCTCTGGGTGCTAGTCCAACATTCCAGTTTTCTGAGTCCCGGCAAGCAGCCCCAGTTGGGTTTTTTTAAGCCAAACTGAGAGACAAGTGTTTCTTCCTTCACCCCTAAATTTCCCCTCCTGACCTGTGTCCCAGGATGGAGAGGATTCACTCTTCCACTCCCATTTCGGTATGTTAAAACATCGCAACCTTAATGTCTGAAATCTTACAGTTTGGCAGGGTTAGGAAGAGGAGCTTTATCCCACTGGGAAAGGGAGATTCCCAGCTTCCCAATAGAATTAGCACTTGCTCCTGGCCCTGGAAGGGCCCAAGATACTATACGTTAGAGTACTGACATTGTGTATATCACACACATACACACACTTTACTGGGGTGAGTTTTTCTATCCATCTTCTTTCCAAGCCACTTGTCATGGTTTCCTTGGATTCAACTGAACAAGGTTCAGTGGGAGCCATGAAAATCCATTCAAGTTGATGTAAAATAGGTTTTATGTCTATATAAACATGTAGGAAATTACATCCAAAAGATGGTTAAAAGAATGTTAAGGTTGCAAAGTCAAGCTCTCAAAAGTGAGGAAATGACAGAATTAAGGTTTAATTACATAATCACGTTTTTTCTTCAGGACCCCTGCCTCGTTCAGTGCACAGGATAGACTGTGCTCACTGAATGAGCTGTTTCTTTTTATCCTCGTCGTCCAGTGCGTGGGCCCATTTGTTGTTTACTGTGCAGGATCCAAGCCCTGCACTGAATACAGAATTATTAATTTCCCCATAGAGTTTTCTATGACACTTTTAACACACACACACACACACAATCCTCTGGCGCTGGTCCCTCCCCTTCTGCAGGGAAATTCTTATTCTGCCTCTCCACCCTTAGGATGGAGCATGTGCAGTTGCTGTGGGTGGATGCAGCATGTGGAGTCCAGTTGACACATAGCAGCTGCGAGGGGGATGGAGCATGCTCAGTGAGGCAGAATCTCTGAAAAATTTAGCTGCTGGACTTTACTGAGCATGTGCAGAATGTGTGGGGGGGGCGGGTTGTTAGAGCCTTATAACTTGGACAAATTTGAGCAGATATTCATGGTGACGGCAACATCCACAGCTCTGACACCAGGATGACCCCCTGCCAAATTTCAAGTCAGTGCTCCAAAGCATGGGGACACTAGGTTTGTCAATGAGATTATAGTAAGATTTTTTTTAACGTGGGCAAACAACATATTTTGTTGCTAATCTTGTTCTTGGAAATTGCTGAACCTTTTTAGCTGAAACTTAAAAAATAATCAGTCAGAGACAGACATTGGGCATGGAAAATTTCAGCTCAAATGTCTAAAGTTTGGCAAAGTTACAAGCTGCTGAAGACAGGGCTATATAATGGGACATGTCAAGTAGCCTTGACATTAGACAGAGCTGCCAGTTCTGCCTATAATAACACACACACACACACACACACACACATGTACACACACTCACTCTCTTACTTTAGAGGAGTGACATACTGTGTGTGTGTGTGTGTAAAGATAAAAAGGTCCTTTTTAAAGAGTTTTCCTGGCTTCCTCTGGTGCTTGTTCAATTGGACCCATGCAAAGTAAGGCAACTGCCTTTGAAAGCAGATGGATAGAAAAAATTATTTCAGTAAAAGTGTTTAAATTTCTATAAAACAGATCTTACAAATTGAAATGGCGCTTCTGGAACCTGTGCAGAGTACATGAGGGCACGGTGTTGTAGGAATGTCTACCAGTACTTGTATGGGATGACTTATATAACTCACTCATGGCCCTGCCTCTTGGGAACAATGCAATCATCCCAAAGTCATGTTGATAAACTCTTCATACTACAACTCACAATCATGTAGTCTCTCTTCACAGACAGATAAGCCAAGTCACTGTGCCAGCTTGCCAGACTGAGATTCGTGGCTGTACCTTCCAGAGCCCACTGCCTCCCAGGCGGTGCTGAGAACTCTAACCCGCCATGGAGTTTGGGTTACTCCAAGCCCTGCTCTTGCAAGGCAACCCAAAGTGTAGGGTGGATTGCTGCATGTGTTGCAAGAGAATCAGGAAAGCAGACTGCATCCCCACCCCAGAAATCCATCATTGCGGCAGAGGTGGGGAGCCATGAGTTGTAGTCACCAAAGCTTGAAGTACAATGAATGTAATGCCCTTCTCTTATTCTACAGTCCCCATTGATTCTGGATGGCAAAAGAAGCAGGAAACCTTAGAAATGGGAGAGGAGAGATAGGTAGAAGGCAAAGAAAAAAGCTGTTTTAAGAGGTTCCCCAGCCACGTTTCCAGGTTGTCTTTCTATGTCCCTAGTCCTCCTAACACCTTCCAGTGCATTAGAATGTGTGATTGTTTGCCTTGCAGAGGGTTGCCCTGGACTGTGTAATGGCAATGGCAGATGCACTCTGGACATGAATGGCTGGCACTGTGTCTGCCAGCTGGGCTGGAGAGGAGCGGGCTGTGATACTTCCATGGAGACAGCATGCGGCGATGGAAAAGACAACGATGGAGGTAGGACGAAAGTGCATGCGATTTATCAGGCGTCACAGAGCCTTACACTGCTTCTCTTAGCAAGGCCGAGAGCCAGCTGGGGGGACTCTAGGGTGCAGAAGATCCTTGTTCTTGACAGCTGATGGAGAATGGAGAGTGAACTTTGCCAGACTACTTCTGCCATATTTTATATTAATTTAAATTGAATTAATTCGGTGCAGGGGTCTGAGGCTTGTTTATCCTCACAATAGGCACAGCACAGTCAGTGGCAGTGCAGGCTTCCCTCCACCCCACTCCACCTTTGTGCCTGAGCCATGACACAGAGGGGTGAGTTTCCCTGTCTGTTTGAAACCCGGCCTCTCTCCGGAGACTGCCACCAAGGGTCCTTACTCACCTGGGATGGATGTGAAGCCGCAACCTAGAGGCTTAACTAGCTGATCCCCAAACCACCCAGTCCCTCTCAGTCCACATTTTATTGATTCCAGTTCTATACATAATGAGTCAGGCATGAGAATAATAGCTCAGCGTAATGCAGCGTTAATGTTCAGAGTTATCTCATTACAAAGGAAACCTTGGAACAGTGTGAAGGTTTGAATTAGAGGGCTGGAGATGAGATATTAAATTTGAGGCATAAGGGAGACTGCATAATTTGTTTTGTTGTCACTCAGCAAAAAGCTCTGTTAACCACAGTCCGGGCCAGGACCCAGACTGTGAAATGCAGACTGCGTTTTGCACGTGTCTTGTTTTATCGTATTAACAAGAACAGTACAGTTTTTTTTTAAAAAGGCCAACCCTGTGATTATAGACTTCACAGGGACCAGGCTTCCGATCGAATATTTAAAATGCCTTTTACATCTGGCATGGTAAATGGACCAAATTGTCCCCTTAGAAAGATGTGGGAGGGGGGGAACCCAGTGCCCCATACAAAGAGTACAAGCTGTAGAACAAAGCCCGCTTATTCCCTCAGATGAAACCAAATACCACTGTATTAGTTCTTTCTATTTACAGCTGACACAAGGCACCAATAAAGTTCGCCACACCACATGTGTAAAAATATGGTAAATATATCCAAGCATAATCCCAGCTTCTGTGGAAAAAAATTGTCGTTTCTTGGAGAGAGGGCAAAAAAATCTCAGAGGTAATCCAGCCCAAAGCAAATGGAGCCTATAAACATAACATCAAAAAGAGCGTGATCAGACTCTGGCTCTGTGGGGATGTAGTCAGAGATTCCATGGTCTGAGGTGTTCACTTCTTATGTGGTGACTCATTGGGTTATCCATTTCAAAGGAACTGTTGATTACCTTGTCAGCCAACAAGGCAACAGATGTAGACTGGAGAAGCAAAAGGTGAGTGCTGTGTTTATCCTGTGATCAGTGCCATCCCTCATCCTGGGGACAGCTGGAGAGCACTAGCTTGAAGACACCCCCGGCACCAAGAGCCGAGAGGGAGGATGGCATAGACACTATGACAGTGGCTCCATGCAGGGGGATCCTCGGGGCTAGATCTGCCAGCTTTCCTGCTGCATTGCTGGGATGGTGCAAAGCAGCCAGAGTGATCGATCTGACCTATGGTCTTTAAACCTGTTACTTGAAAAATCAGCTTCTGCTCTGTACAGCAAGATAACTGGGAAAAGATGTTCAGTCGCTCACGCTAACGGCTTGTTGAGCTGCAGTCCCTATCAGCGGCAATGAGACCTGCACCACCCCTGTGGGATCTCCCAGGGGGATTGTGCCTCTGGCAATCACATTGACCCCCACTGAAGGAGCATGGGCCAGAGTGGCCCCTGCTTCACCCTTTCAGGAAGCACAATGCATTGGCACCCAGAGTGTAGGGGTGCCAGAGCCCTGTCTCCTACAGGAAGGATAGCATTAGTGCTCATAAATGATCTGGGGAAAGGGATAAAACAGTGAGATAGCAAAATTTGCAGACTGAAAAAACTACTTGAGATAGTTAAGTCCAAAGCAGACTGCGAAAAGTTACAAAGGGACCTCACAAAACTGGGTAACAAAATGGCAGATGAAATGCAGTTTGATAAATGCAAAGTAATGTACATTGGAAAACATAATCCCAATTATACATATAAAAGGATGGGGTCTAAATTAGCTGTTACCTCTCAAGAAAGAGATCTTGGAGTCATTGGTGGATAGTTCTCTGAAAACATCCACTCGTGACACAGCAGTCAAAAAAGCGAACAGAATGTTAAGAACCATTAGGACAGGGATAGATAAGTCAGAAAATATCATAATGCCACTATATGAATCCATGGTACACTCACACCCTGAATACTGCATGCAGATCTGGTTGCCCCATCTCAAAAAAAATATATTAGAATTGGAAAGGGTACAAAGAAGGACAACAAAAATTATTAGGAGTATGGAACAACTTCCACATGAGGTGAGATTAAAAAGACTGGGACTTTTCAGCTTGGAAAAGAGGTGACTAAGTGGGGATATGATAGAGGTCTATATTATCATGAATGGTATGGAGAAAGCGAATAAGGAAGTGTTATTTACCCCATCACATAACACAAAAACCAGGGGTCACCCAATTAAATTAATAGGCAGCAGGTTTAAAACAAACAAAATGAAGTAGTACTTCACACAACAGACAGTCAACCTGTGGAACTCATTGCCAGGGGATGTTGTGAAGGCCAAAACTATAACGGGGTTCAAAAAAGAATTAGATAAGTTCCTGGAGGATAGGTCCATCTATGGCTATTAACCAAGCTGGTCAGGGATGCAAACCCATGCTCAGGGTGTCTCTAGCCTCTAGTTGCCAGAAATTGGGAATGGATGACAGGGGATAGATCACTCAATAATTACCTGTTCTGTTTATTCCCTCTGAAGCACCTGGCATTGGCCACTGTCGTAAGAAAGGATACTGGCCTAGGTGGACTATTGGTCTGACCCACTACGGCTGTTCTTATGTTCTCTTGGGGTGCAAGGACTAGAGTGGTTTATTTCCGCCTTTCCTCACATGCCAGTAGAGGGCTAATTTCAGTCTAGCCTTTAAATATTCATCTGTGCATGTGTTTAAACCAAGAGTCAGTTTGGGTCATATTTTTGAAGGTATTTTGTGCCGAACTCCCATTGAAATCAATGGGAATTAGGCATCTAAATGTTTGTTTGTTTGTTAAATCTGGCCCTTTGTTCCCAGAACAGCTTCTGTGTATGCAGAAGTTTCTCATACAAGAATTGTGATATGCATTGACTCCTGTTCACAGTAAGTGGCGTTTCACTCTGCCCGAGTTCACCATTCAGCTGGTTCTAATGCAGTGGTACAGTGCAGAACACTGCCACTGGAAATTCCTTACTGTAATGGGAGCTGGAGTTAAAAAATGTCTTCAGGTCCTGGGGAAATCGGACTCCATGGGAGACAGGTAACAGAAACTCTTCAGTAAAGGGGAAGGCTGTTTGGCCCCAGAGAAGCAGTGACAAACTATGGCAGGAGTAAGAGATGGTCTCAGTGAAAGAGAATCTTTGTCCCATTTAGAACAATGATATTGCCAGGAAAAATCCCAAGAAAAATGTGTCATTGGGCTGGCCAGGCAGTACTGTTTTAACACGGTGGGTCTAATCCTGCTTTCAGTTACGTTTCAGTGGCATTGCATCAGGTTTTACACCGGAGCTGGTATTTATTCCAGGGTCATTACAGGGAAAACAGCAGAAAATGAATCACCTTTAACAATCCAGAGCAGTTAAGGTTACAAGGGTTTTGCAGGCTGCACCCAAGGAGTCACAAAATTTATTACAGCAAACTGCAGAAGTTTTCTAAAATGTGCACAGAGAGGAAGATCCTAGAATGACTCTCTTGCCATTGTTCTGTGTTACATAACCACTCTATATCAGGAGTGCGGACACTGGCAGCTCTGCATGCTTATAACAGTGCAGACCTGGAAGCCTTAAAGTAGCCAAGAAAACTAATTGCCCCATGATAGGACCTGGAAGTTGATTTGAAGGCCCTCGTAAAACCTTGAGCCTTAAGGGAGAATATAGGGACCATTACCATTCCTGGAAAATAGATTTCCTACCAGCAATCACCTCTGTCAGGGATCGAGTCTGGGGGAATATCCCACCCAACTCACAGACATGCTGCATATGAGCAAACCTGCATCAGCAATCTATTTTGGGGGAGCTTTCCCCCTGCACGAATCACTCTGTATTAACAGCTGGAGCTTTAGAAATGTTTGGCTAGTTGAGCAATTTTATTGTCTAAGCATCTTCCAGTGCCCTGAGTTCTTAGGAGAACTATCAATATTAAGCTAGAAATCTCCTTTTTGCCAAAAGTTTCTGTCCAATTCACGTTAACTTTGGGTTGAGGGATTCATCACTGGTCCTGAATTTATCTGAGGAAGCTAGGTCAGTACTGGGAAGGGAGGATTCTAGGGTCTGCAAGTTGAGGTGCCGGTTATCTGGAAAGTGGCTGTCTTTTGAGTCAATATTTAACCAGTTTCCCAGTAAGGGACAATTAGATGCAGTTAAGAAAGAGGTAAAATCAAGGTCCTGACCACTTACGGTCATTAAAGATCCCATAATACTTTTGGCAAGGAGCTGTTATTCCCCGTTCTCCTTTCCTAATTTCTACTTGGATGATTATATCTTCCTACTGGCAGTCCCCTTACAGTTTCAGTTGCATACAGAATTTTTCTTTGTTTTAAAGTCTTATGCAGCCTGGCTGTGGGGTGTTAAATAGCTATTGCGTTCTCATCCAGAGAATGGTGGACCAAGTGATTCCAGTGTAGCACACTTAAAATGCAGAAGGGGGATGAAGAACATTCTGTAAATATGACACCTTATTTATAATATTATGTCTCAATCTTCATATGAATGAGAGATAAATGTGTCTGAACCTCCTGCATAAGTCCCAAGCACACTAGAGTGGGATCTCAGTTTAAACAGATCTGAAAGGCACTCCGTAGAGATTATGGAATCTGCAGGACATTTTAAAAGTATCCTTCTTCAACTAAAGTAACCCTGGCCCATCCCAGGGTTTAGCACACAGAAGCAGCCTGCCGACCTTCTTTTCTCAAATGCCTTCTCCATATCAGTGGGGCTGCCATATCAGCATGGTATTTTTCTCTGGAGAAGTGAAAAAAGCACCACACAGCAACTCTTCTGCAGCAATTCCTCTTTCCTCAGTTTATGTCTTATTCATGAGACCCTAGCACAATGTAGCCAAGTAAGAATGCAGAGTTCCAAAGTACACAGGACCTCCTCTTTGTTTTTCCAAGGGCAATTCCATACTCAACTAGTTCTTGCCCAAGAGCTCGCAGCATGAAAACGCAATCCTGCCTCCCTTTCCTCCAACCCCCTCTAGCAGCACAAGATTCTCTCCTTTTTTAAACTGCAGTGCACCAAACAATTGAGCTGTTGCATTTTGCATTTTCGCCTTTCTCTGAGGCATCTGGAATGAGCCATTGCTGGCACAAGATACCAGAGTTGATGCACCAACACTCTTCCCCCCTCAGATGTAAATTCTAGGGCCAGGGTCTCAGCAATATACATTGTTGTATTGACTTCACCACAGTCCACCGACTTCAGAGCTAGGCCAGCTTCCTCCGTTGATCACTTTGTTTGCCCCCTTCAGAGGGTGTGGAAGCCCCTTGGCAGGCTGAAGAGTATGTAATGATCAGAAGAAGGGAACTGAGGTGCTTTACCCTCTTCCACCAGGAGGAATCTGGCACCCTTTTTTTACCATCCTCCGTGCTTTACTTTGAGGATGAAAGTCTTCTCTTTGGAGAGCTAGTATGAGAGCTAAATGCACTTTTGCAGTATGTAAGGCCAGAAGGGAAAATAATGGCAGGATTGTAAAAGAAAGAGTATAAAGAAACTGACGGAATCCCAAAACAAATTTGTTGGCTGTGGACAAAGTGATGGGTGCTTTGCAGTGCTTAGTGATTTCAGATTTTTTGTTTCCTGCATGCTGTTTAGAACATTTACTTAATGCATGCAAGGCTTTTATAGCACAAGAATATTGTCTCCTGGACATGGTAGGGGAATTTTCCAATTCCCTGATCCCATAAAAATGATACAGTAATGTGCTAGCTAAATTTACAAAGGCTAAGGGAAGTATTAAGAGCTGAACGCACCTGGGAAAACAGCCCTCATAAATTAACATTTATCATCACGAACACATCCAATCAGACAACAGGGTCATCTTGGAAGAACCGCAAACTGCTAAAGAGAGGAGGAAACGGCAAGCTTTCCCTGAAAAGCTCTAACAGCTGTTACACTGTGATTTGTTATAAATTATTGGCTTTTCTTTCTTTGTCTTTAAGGAGGGCTCTTAGTCCCTCCAGTAAAAGAGCAGAATCACTAGTTCATATTTTCAGGGGGTTCATTTCTCCTATGACTCTCTGGTGGGTGGGACAGCAGCTGTTGTGCAGCATTTGCGCTAGGCAATCATCTTGGGGAATGTGCGAGTGTGAGGTGGAGCCATACATCAGGAGACTCAGAAATGGATGTCACTGAGCCATCTCCCTAGCCACTGTGTTGAAGCCAGGGAATTGGCGATCTAGGAGTGACCTTGGTTGTCTCACTTCACATCGGATGGCTGGGTCTTACCAAAATGCCTCTTGCTGGCAGATTCATAGAAGAGCACTTGTCTCTACCTCAGAAAGAAGGCAGAATGACACAGTAACGATGCAGAACGAGGCAAAGGAAGGGGTGCACCTTCTCTAGACAAGCCTCAGTTGAAGAAATGGAGAGATCCCATGTTCACATGACCTCACCACCACCACCACCACCACTTTCATCGTAAAGAGGAAATCAGAGGATAAGGATAGATAGACAGGGTGACCCCCATTATTATCTTCATATTATAGGCAGTTAGAGCAACTGGGGCAACAAATATTTACGGTTAACCTTCCTCCCCCTTCCATCCCACTTCACTGTCTCATTCATGTGCTGTGATAAGCAAGAGTGTGAGCTCTCTGGAGTAGGGGTTGTCTTTTTAATAACTTGCCTGTACAGCACCTACCACAGTGGAGCTCTGATCCTCTGAAAGAGGTACATCTGGAGGGAGTTAACACAGCTTATTATTCTTGCTGTTTCATAGATTCTAGATGCTGATGGTGTCCCTAGGCTCTGTTTGCCAGAGGCTATGAGTGGGCAGCAGGGCATGGATCACTTGATGATTACCTGTTCTGTTCATTCCCTCTGGGGCACCTGGCATTGGCCACTGTCAGAAGACAGGACACTGGGCTAGATGGACCTTTGGTCTGACCCAGTATGGCCGTTCTTGTGTTCTTATTCTATAATACAAATAATGATTGATTATTCTTTTGAGCCCATACATGTGTACTGGGCATTTCAAAGAAGGAAGTAAAGACTTAGTCCTGTTCTCAAAGAGTTTAGACTCTAACTTAGGACATAAACAAACAAAATAAAAATAGGGCAGATGGGGAGGGAGGGGAAGGACAAAGGTTACAATAATAAGATGAGGAAGGAATAGCCCCCTGTCCATCATTCTGTTACATTTGTGTTGAGTTTTCCTTTGACTCCTCACCGTTTTTGCAAGATCATTTTAGGATAGGACCAGAAGCTGCAACGTGTACACTGACTAGTGCTTGTAGGTGAAATTCAGCTCTGCACAGAGCTCCAGCACAAAGCCTATTGGCTGCTTAAGTCCCATAGGTGTAAGCTCTGTGCTGGCCCTCTGCACAGGGGTGAATTTCTTTGGCCTGTGCTGTTCAGGAGGTCAGACTATGTGATCATAATGGTCCCTTCTGGTCATAAAAGTTATGAACCTGCGAAGCAGCAAGAATAATCAGCTGTGTTTACTCTGGCCGCAGATGTGCATCTGTTAAAATCTCCATCTCTTTGCTGTCCAAGTAATAAATCTGAAAACATTACAGGGCAAATAATTATCATTGCAACAGATAATGTCATGTTGTCATTCTATGGAGTGACAGACAGACAGGAGTGCCTCTTACTCTTGTACAGGCAAAGGAAATGCTCCTTACTGCATTAGAAAGGCTAACAGATTTTTGTTGCTTAGTATGTTACAAAAGGTTTTTCTTAGGCACTGTTCCCATTGAAGGTCTGTGGCAAAATTTCCATTGTCTTCAGTGGGAGCAGGAAGGCGCCTTGAATTTATCATGTGTATTCTTCCAGTATCAGGGTTCATCAGGAACTTGTACCCTCTTTCAGCATGAAAGACTCTGTTTTCATGGTTGCTGGCTAGTATTAGAGGAGTCATGCTCCAAAATATTCAGTCCATGTAGATACTGTTCTGTCCTCTCCCATGGCCCGTATGTTCCATCACAGTATCCACATGCAGCACCCATCATAGTTTGTTTAAACACATAATAACACGTCTAGCTGAAGGTTATTTGCATTCTGCTTGTTGATGTTAGCATGACGGATTTTTGTTGCAGCATCCATAACTCTGTAGAAATGCTCCATTATTCAATCCTGGCGAGCTAAGACGCTGCCCATTAAATCACCCAACACAATTCTGGGGCCATGAAAAGTCACAACTAATTTGAAATTTTATTAGCTCTCAGCTGATCTTGTTTACTGCAGAAGCAGTCTCTCAAAACCAGCCCTTTACCTCTGTATAAAACTCTGATCCTGGCGGTGAATGCTGAAGCGGAGAATCTTGGAAATGAATCACTAGGCTGCATGAGGCTTGAAAGGGGAAGCAGAGTCCTGCTGCTCCTGGGAGCACTTTACAGCCGGAAAACACTGAGGTGACCGAAAGAATTCAAGAAGAGGAGGCCCACTGTTGCTTGAAATGAATTCCCCTGTGATGCACTTGTGGGTGTGAATGTGACCCATATTTTTAGTACTGGGGAAAAAATACTTCACACTTATTTCATCAAAGTTGAGAAATAAATTGAAGTTTGCCTCTCCCTGTAAGCAATAATGCCCAACACACAGATCATTTCCTAGAAGTTAATGACTAGCTTTGCGCCTCTGGCTCTTAATCCCATCTCAGCAAGGAGGGCTTTGAGAGAAATTAGAGTCCAGACAGGGAAGCTCACAGGCGATGTTGTATAGCCACAAAGCATCTCTGTTTGCTCAACAGCCTAACCCTTCCAGAATGCTTAGGAGGGAAGGGCAGGGCATCAAAATCCAGGATTCTCCCCTGTCATGCGTATGCAAGTACTCCGTCCAGCTAGCCACCAGGAGGTCGGTGTCCGGACTGGGAACTCCATGTTGTTGTTATAAACCACCCAAAACATTTTTTAAAAGGAAATTACTTGTGGCCTTGATTCTGTAAGACTTCGCATGGTGAGCAGGTAGAGAAAGCAAGGTGGCTGTGTTCCAGCTAACCTGGAAGCTATCC
Source organism: Malaclemys terrapin pileata (assembly GCF_027887155.1). Classification (NCBI taxonomy): domain Eukaryota; kingdom Metazoa; phylum Chordata; order Testudines; family Emydidae; genus Malaclemys; species Malaclemys terrapin. The sequence continues at coordinate 336,070,673 of NC_071505.1, forward strand.
CAGGGATGCAAATAAGGAACAGGGTTAGCATAGTCATCCGCATTGAACATGGTGACCTAGACTATGGGTACGTCTACACTTACCTCCGGGTCCGGCGGCAGGCAATCGATGTTCTGGGATCGATCCCGGAAGTGCTCACCGTCGACGCCGGTACTCCAGCTCGGCGAGAGGAGTACGCAGCATCGACGGGGGAGCCTCCCTGCCGCGTCTGGACCCGTGGTAAGTTCGGACTAAGGTACTTCGAATTCAGCTACGTTATGAACATAGCTGAATTTGCGTACCTTAGTCCGAAATGGGGGTTAGTGGGGACCGGGCCTTTCAAATGTGACTAATGATATTGGGCACCTCGATTTATGGGTGCCCAGTTTGTGACACTTTAAAGGGGCCTCACTTTTAGAAAGTGCAGAGCCACCAACACCTGAAAATCTAACTTGTTTCAGGGGTCTCGGGTTTGGCATCCCATCACTGAGGCACCCAGAATCAGTTGTCGTTTTGAGAAATCTTGCTCTGCAGAGTCCATGCCCCTTTTTATGCGTGCTCCCTCACTCTCACCCAGGGTAAAGACTCAGTGGGGTGCGATGGAGAAAGAGGTGTATGCAGACACATGGGTTTAAGTGTCATCCCAGCGTGCTGGTGAGGCACTGAGGGGAGCACTGCCTTCTTTGTCACCTGTCTCGTTTCTAGACAGTAGTAGCTTGGCGGCCTAATTAATGCAGGGCCCTGTGTATCTTTATTGGTAAGTCCCGGTTCTCCCTTCGATGAAAGTTTGCACTGAATAGCTAAAACCAGTATGGCTGGAAGTTGAAGCTAGACAGACTCAAACTGGAAATAGGGCACACGTGTTTAATAGTGAAGTTGATTGTTCTTCTTATTATTACTTGTATTGAGCCCCCAGTCATTGTGCTAGGTGCTGCATAAAGACAATAAAAAGATGGTCCCTGCCCCCAAAGAGTGTATGGTCCAAGTAACCCTTCGGAACAGCTTCCCAACAAGGTAGATCCTCCATCAATTGAAGTCTTTAAAACAATCCTGGATGGCTTTCTAAAAGATGTATTGTAGCTCAACCGCAAATTAATTGGGCTTAATGAAGGAATCACTGGGTGAAATTATCTGGCCTGTGTTATTCAGACCATCGGGCTAGATGATTGTCACGGTCTCTTCTGGCCTTAAAGTCTCAGAATAACGCCAACTGGATGCTTTGGAGCGGCCTCTTTCTCGGTGCCAGGAAAGCAGAAGTCATGCTGCTGAGCAGATTGTCCCTCTGGCAATATAGTTCCTCCTTCGTGTCTGCCCCTAGTTGAAGGGATTCATTGACGGTAGAGAGTCAAGTGAGGACTCTTGTGGTTATTTTTGAAGCTGTTCCCCCAAGGGATGCACCACGTAGTGGACGTGGTAGAAAAATGTTGGTGTCACAATCTCCACAGGCTACAACTTTAGTTACCTGATGGTAACCTTTCAACAACAACACATGCCTCGTGGTTTGATTACTGTAATTCCCTCCACGTGATTTAGGATCCAGCAACAAATTCACTTACTGATCTGTGCAACCCGGGGCATATTATGGCCACTGTGTACCCTGCCCCCTACATCAGTGGATTGACTTTAAATTGGCATCCTTGGTTTTTAAAGCCCATGGATCATATTTGAGACCTCTTCCTTGAGTCTCCCTCTGACGGATAGTTATGCTCTTACACCATCCACCTGTTAGGAATTCTGTCAGACCTCTCAGGTCAGCGTGCCTTTGCTGCAATTGACTGTAGGGTGCAGTACTCATTTCTGTCTCAGTCCATCATCCCACCTTTAAAAAAACACCTCCAGCCGTTGTGTGTATCAAAGGTGTTTTGGAGTAGGACCCATCTGGCCTTGTCAATACCTTCTTCCCCGATTCTCTTTGCCTCTCTTTTCATACTGCGCCCCTTCACTTGTTTTCATCTCTTGGATTATCGGTGCGTGATTTTTTATGGCATTTTAATTTGTTTTTATTCATCTGTGTAGCTCCCTGAGCAACTTGCTTTGTGGGGAGGGCTCTTCATAAATGTCACTTTATCCTTACGACTTTGACAGGGAAAGTAAGAGCTCACAGGATGTGAGAAGACACAGCTGTATGCAACATCATTTATTTCTTCTTACCATTCACTGAAAGACACCACATTGATAACTGATGGGCTTTTTTACAGTAAAAAACAAACGAAAAAGATACTTGGATGGGTGGCTGAACATCGTTATTTATTATCTGGTTTGTAGTTTAACTCTTGCAGGTTTTTGGGACGTCTCAGACACAAGCAGTCCCTACATTTTCCAAGCTGAAAGAAGTTTAGCACTATAGCTTCCATTAAAGCCAATGAGAGTTGAGTAGCTAAATCTGTGTTCAACTCACAGGGAACTTAAGGGCTATAAGATGTCAGTGACATGGTCCTTTGGTGTAGTTATACCCAACTTAGAAAACAAGGACTGAAAAGTATTAGGAGAAAGGCTAATCTGTAGCCTGGTTCCCAGGATTCCTGCATATGCGAGATATTCTCCTCTGTATCTGCTCCTGAAACACACATCTGCAGCTTTCTGTGAAGACAGAAATTCCTTGCCATCTTACAATTTCAAATCCCAAACTGCAGCTCTCATGTCTGAAATAAAGACAGGGTAATGAAAAGGTATGGTACAGCAGGTTTGCCAGCCTCTCACTACAGTGTCTGCAGCCTTATAAAACATTATTAATGTGTGGGAGCAAATGACAAGGTGTCATCTCACTTGAAGCTGTAATCTCTACAGTAATGGGGTGGGGTTTTTTTGTTTTTTTTTAAAAAAGCTAGATATAGATAGACATATTAGAGCTACACCGTTCTTTATTTTTTAAACTGTGTCTCAGATTCCAACTGAGATTCAACCTTGCAAAATCCTACTTGCCCAATCATCTGTTTCTTTTGATGGGCAGCTAAAATATAGTTAGTACTTTTGTCATTATCATCATTCATCATGAGACAAGGCAGATGGGCAGATTTTGTGTGTGAGCTGGTGCATTGTCATGACAATTTGGAAGGAGTTATAGAGGGAGAGATAAGTACCGACAGGAAGAGAGGTAATAGATTGGATTTTCAGAAGCACTCAGCGGTGGCCTAAATGAGCTCCCATTAATATCAATGGCAATTAGCCAACACTGACCACTTTTTAAAATCTCTCTCTCTCGCGCGCACGTGCACACACACACACAATCGGCCAGATTCTGTTCCTAGTTACCCCGGTGTGAATTTGGAATAATTGCTTTAAGTCAGGGGAATGTCTCCTGATTTATATCCGTGCAACTGGGCTCAGACCGTGACACACAGTGTGTAGTAAAGGCAAGCTGATTTGGTTTATTTTGCAATAATTTCTTAGAAATTGAAAATATTCTGTCCTGCCACCTGAGGGACAGTTTTACTGTCCATGCACATTCAGTTTTTGACTCTGTGCTGAGACTGCCAATAGGATACTAGCTACTGAGGGTGGTTTGGCTGATACGGATCGCTTCTAGGGGTTGGTCTGACAGCACCGTACATTTCACGTAAGCCTCTGAGCAGCCATCACATGGTAACAGTTTTCATTCCCTATCAAACTGCCTTATTTGAACTGATGACTTAGAAGTGAAGGGCTCCATATCCCATTAACCAAGCCCCAAACGTCTAGTCCCTTAATCTGATTTAAGAATCCATCTCAAGTGCATGCTAACTACTTTTATTTTTGAATGTAATGCTTCACCAAACCCCCACAGAGCTATCATGCTTTTTCTTTGCATTTCCTTCCCTGTCGTTGTTTATTACCAAGATGTTTGTGATGAACTGTGGCATCACAGAACGTATTGGGGAAGAGAGGAAGAGTCCTGTGGAAATTAGATGCTTCTGTTTACACACATGGTTGCTTGGCAAACAACAATACTTAATTCTAGTAAAATATGCTTAGTAGGCTTTCCTCGTGCATGTGACGGCTAGTGCTATTTTTATCGCAAATTGAGTGCTGGTGAAAGGTACAGGATTGACAGCCGGGGAGTGTGAAGCCCTCTGTTGATCCAGAGAATAGGTACGGCACAAGCAGACGCAGAGCACACTTCCCCTCGCAGGCCCGCTTTATCCCTTTCCCCACCACTGAATCTTGCAGGGACCACTCCTTTAAGTGTGAGACTGTAGTTCAGCTTTCCAGCACGGAGCTTTAGCGGGTGGCTCCACTGACTTCAATGGGGCTATGGTGAGTTGCACCAGTTAAGGATCTGGGCCTCAGTGCCTGCTTAGCCCTGAGTGTCTGCTGAAAATGGAACTGATGGCACCAGGTGTGGGGGTCGAGGTTTAGATTCCTGGCTCTAGGGAACAGGCCTGAGGCACCAGACTCATTTCACATAAGCTAAGAACAGCCATCAGATGGTAACAACCTTCACTTGCTACCAGCCTGTCTGAATTTGACGGGGTGACCAAGAGCGAGGTGAAAAATTCTGTATCCTATTATCAATCCCCTGAGATTTTCAGTTCTCCTTCTTTCAAAAAAATCTGCTATCTTGAGCTTCATCTTTTCCATTCAAATAGCTTTTAAAACAACAAGCCATACCCTGCGCTGGTGTAAATCTGTGTCACTCCATTGAAATCAGCAGAGCTTCACAAAGGTCCACGAGCAGGGGATCTGGCCACTTGGATGTGTCTCACGCACCTTGTCACTGCTGCTCTCAAATCTCCCTTTCCTTTCTGCAGATGGCTTGGTGGACTGTATGGACCCAGATTGCTGCTTGCAGCCTTTGTGCCATGTTAACCCACTGTGCCTGGGCTCACCTGACCCCCTGGATATCATACAGGAGACTCAAACCCCCACATCCCAACAGAACTTGCACTCTTTCTATGATCGAATCAAGTTCCTGATTGGCAAGGACAGCACACACGTCATCCCGGGAGAGAATCCATTCGATGGAGGGTAAGTGTTTGGGGGGGATTTTAAACAAGAATTAAAGCTCAAGTTCTACCTTCCCAGTCAGAGGTAGAATGGGGAATTGTGTGCAATGAAATACTAATAAAGAACAGCAGAAAGATGCAGGAGACAAACACTGTGTCATCACTACCGTCCCAAATGCCTGCCTATGAGAAATAGATATCTGAAGAATTTCATAACTAATATAAAGCTGCTGACGGTCCTCCCAGGGATAAGGCACACACAGATCGAGAAATTAAAGAGACAGAGCCGTTTTTCTGCACTATCAAATCCATACCCTCTCTGTTCAGCTTTTCATTATACTCTTTCCTCTAATGGTAAGACTCGGTTGCTCTGCTAATCTTTGTAGAGTAGTGGAATTAATTTATCTGGTTCATTCTTTGTCCATCTGTTTCCTTTATTAATCAGCCCTTTTCAGGAAACCTTTTTATCTCCCATCTTACATTCATCCCAGGGTGTATCCCATGGGTCAGAATCCACCTGTCGGTTTCTGTGAGACTGCGCACAGTTGGCCTTAGAATTAATTCAGAAGTGTGTTCCATTTAGACTACATGCCCATGCTCCACCTTGGGTGAAAGTGGTTTTCCCACTCGGAATGTGCTCTCTAGCAGTGATGAGCTGCCAGAATGTTAATAACCGGGTCCCTACCAGGTCTTCGGCGGCACTTTGGCGCCAGGTCCTTCAGTGCCGCCGAAGACCTGGAGTGAGTGAACGACCTGCTGCCGAAGTGCCGCCGCCAACCCGGTAGGGAATCAGTTATTAAGCGCCGCTTGGTGAGTACAAGCCCGAGATCCCCCACCCTAACTGCCCCCCGGGGCCCCACCCCCTACCCAACTCATCCAGCTCCCTGTCCCCTGACTGCCCTGACCCCATCCACCACCACCCCGACAGACCCCTGGAACTCCCACGCGTACCCAACCCCCCCCCCCCCGTTCCCCGTCCCCTGACCGCCCCCCCAGAACCTCCGCCCCCTCCAACCACTCCCTGCCCCTTATCCAACCCCTCCTCCCAGCCCCGGCCCGGCCCCCTTACCATGCTGCTCAGGGCAGCATGTATGGATGCCGTACGGCCCGCTGGAGCTCACAACCCCACCCCCTTACCGTGCCTCTCAAAGAGGCAGGAGCTGCAGAGCTGCCCAGGAGTGGTCCAGAGCACTGGCGCCGGGCTCTGCGAGAGGGGGGAAGATGAGGGAGGGGCCGGGGGAGCCTCCCCAGGCGGGAGCTCATGTGGGCCAGACAGGACGATCCCGTGGGCCGGAGTTTGCCCACCCCTTTAACAACCGGTTCTAAACCGGTTTCTAAATTTAACTCACGCGAACCGGCTCCAGCTCACCACTGCTCTCTAGTACCAAGGTTCCTTTGCAGTTGCTTACTTAAGCTTCCGCTTGCTCTGCCAAGGCGGTGCACTGGCAGGAAGCAGGAGAATAAGACACTTCCTTCCTGTGCAAATGGCCCAAGAAGCCAGTGAGTGAGTGCTATTAATCCAGCTTGGTCCATGGTTTGGCTTCCCTTGTTCACACGAATGTGCTCTGCAACAGTGCCCTGAAAACAGCAATCCCAAGTTGACAGACTCTGCATCCCCTCCCATCTCAGTTACAGAAAGGAGTTGTAACTAGAGTTACAGCCTCATGTTACAAATGACTATTAAAGGCCTTCAAAGAGCTTGAAAAGGTCCTGCAGCATAGAGAAGGCCTGATATTTCTCAATGTAAAAAGTAAGGCAGAAAGTAGGATGAAGTTTTTTAATGCTGAGACATTCATCATCATCATCATCATCATCAGAAATAGGGAACAGCAAGAATCACGTCTGCCGTTCATGCCCCAAATCAGCAAAGTGAATGCCTAACTTTAAGCACATGAATAGTTCTGTTGAAGTCATGGGGCGACTTGTGCTTACTGTAAAGCACATGCTTAAATGCCTTGCTGAATTCTTGATAATTCAGTGATCATTCGCTATGTTCTGAGTTCTGTCTTTCGGAAGCTATCATGGGAAGGGTTCTAGACATCTCTGATCAAACTTGGCAGTGTCAGAGTTTAAATTCAATCTAATTAATTATCCCTTATGTTCCGCTTTCCCAGAGAAAGTAGCTGTGCCATGGAAATGCATTGGAATTGTAAACACCTAATTTGGCATGCTCCTAGGGCCAATTCAATACTTGCAATTCCACAGCCACCCCAGGCGCTGTTGAAGCTGATCCCAGGTTATTCCATGGATCAGCTGACAAAAGGATATTGCCCTCGGTACCCCATGCGCACCACCCTCTGTGACTCACCATCTAGAGTGGTCCTGGAAGCTGACCTCAGACGTGAGCCTCTTAAAAGTACGTCAGTGTCAGTGAGTCTGCTTGGTATGCTGTTGTCCATGATTTGCCTCTCTGCTAACTACAGGCCTTTGGATTAAAGCCAAGCAGTCATCATGTAGCAAGCAATGTTATCTTTATCAGTCTTCAGAAGACTATACATTTTATAGCTGGATACTAAACAGTGCAGACTCTTGCCTAAGTGTTAGTTTAGCAGATCCTCAACTGTCAGATACCAGGATTCTTAGTTATTGCAGTAAAAAGCATGTACCAGAACACGGAATAAATTATACTAGAAATTTCATTTTCAAGATGATATTTTTGGGGTAGCATTTCTCAAGGCTGAGCTGTCAATCACGAGCATTATTATAGGGGAATCTGACGTCAGATCATGTATAACAACATTTTTTAAGGACAGGAAGATTTGTTATATGTAGATCCAACATTATGTCCATGTTTAATGAGCTTTCCCACTGACAACTGAAGAACTGTCGGATTCTACTGTCCATATATTACAATGCAATTTGTTTGTGTTCTTTAAGAGCCTACGCTGCTTTCAATAACAAGCAGATATTCCAGGAATTACTCAGGTCACCCATTCATATAGTGGGTGAAGCTGCCCAATAATGTACTGATATGACGAGAGTGAAATTCACTCCTGTGCCCCAGTACAAGATCTATGTTACAGCTTAAGTGCCACTTAAGTCCTTAAAAACAGGGCTTAAATGGTTCATAGGCTTTGGGCTGGCTCTCTTTTCTGCTCAGGAGTGGATTTCACCTCCAAGTATGTAAATATCCTACTGCTGAAAGATGTGAGCTCAAAAGAGACATCTGCCACCCAAAAGGCTGAGGTTTCAAACATCCCTGGCACGTAAAGCTCTTCCTTTGCTAGAACAGGGAATGCAAAGATTAAAATTAATGGGACAGGTTTCATAAATGATTATTTTTCATTTATAACATTGGAACTAGTAAATTGGCCTTCCTGTTTAATCTACTTTCAGCATGAAGAGCTCTGCAATTACATCAGTTATTTATGACATTTTGCTATTCTTTAAATATCAACACTGGGTGATTATCAATAAATATGGCCTGCAGACATGCCACCTCCAGCTGTGATGTCACATCTCACAAGTTAAACAGCCTTGATCTTAGCGTAGAAGCTCTCTAAGGAAAACCCATGTGCTGCAGAAAGTGATGTTAGTGGCTCAGTAGGTGGGTACTTCTTCTTAGCAAGTGCCAGGCCAGTGCCCCAGCACGGTATCAGGGACACTTGTGACACTGAGCTGCTGGAGGTGCTGTTATTCTGACGAGATGTAAAACTCGGGTGCTGAGCCCTTGCGGTCACTTTTCACGGGGATTGAGATGTTCTGGACTAACAGGATACTCGCTATCCTGAAGTTTTGGGTGCTGTTGCTGTGTGCCGTTTAAAGCTATCACTTATCACCCGAGAGGTGGCAACTCTGCACTATTCCTACCCAGAGAAAATGTGTGTGGTCAGTAAAGTGCTCTGGGATCCACTCCACAGGGCTGATAGGGGGACACACATATGCACACCATTTATCATTAACATCCAGAAAACAGAACACAGATTCTTGTTGTTGAATCTTCCCCGCTGCTTGTGTCGAGTGTGTGATAGGCAGATAATAATCTTGCTGCTCTCAGTGAGACTGCTTGCAGAGGAAAGTAATGCTTGGCGTGAGTCAGGGTGGAAGCATTTGTTCCTAAGCGATGACATATGTAGCCATTTCCTTTTTCCCTTCCAGGGCCATACCCTGGCCTGTCTTGTCTGCCTGCACAATGGGGGTGGATGGGGAGAGGGTGCAGCGAGTCTGTCTACTGCACTGGAAGTGATCAGAATTCTGGCCCCTGTTTTACCTTCTGCACTATCCAGGAAACTCCCACGTCAGTGTAGGAGTTACTCGGCTCCTGCATGGGGGAGATTAGCACCCCGGAGTGCAGAGCAGGGGGAATCGGCAGTAGTGGGCATCCCAACAGGAGCAGGGTGGGGAGTGGGTCTGAGCAGGGGGAGGGGTCCACTCAGCAGTCTTTAAAAATGTGCTGCAGGGTTGCTGTTTCTGTGTGCAGTCCATGCCTTCAGCGCCCTGGAGAAGGCATTCTGCCTGCCTGCTTTTGTCCTCCATGGGGAGAATGCCTCCAGCCACTGTGGCTGGTGTGATACCCGTCTGTGGCCCTCCCACTAATGCAGCAGCAGCTTCTAAAGCCACAATCTAGCCCTCCCTGTCTATTTATTGCTTGAGTTTGTATGTAATGCTATTGTTGGAAGGGAGGTGTTTATCATCCCTGGTGGAACCATATCAACACAGTACGTTTGCATTTCCTACATGGCCTGTGTAGAAGTGGCAACAGAATGAAATATATGACAGAATACCTATACAATACATCCCCTGGGCTTTAGAGACGCAGCTTAGCTACCCTTTAGAAAGAACAGCAGTGCAGATCATCTAATGGAGTACAAATAAACGAATATCTCATGACAGCTAGCCTTTGAGTGAATTTATTATTGAATTACACTCTAGCTTTTTAAGAACAAGCTGAGCTGACAAGCCACCTCATCATCGCAAAAAGGGGAGAAAAAAAAGACAGTGATAAATTACCCTGATGGATAAAGGTAAAGACCGTGTCTCCTCCAAAATACCAGCAATTATATAGTATTCATGTCTGGGTAAAAAAAACAAAAAACAAAAACTGCCCATATTGAAATGAGTGTTTATGATGATAAAGCAAGTAGCTAAATTAAATTCTGAATGCACAGAATGTCTTTTTGCATCATTTTGATGAACAGATAACAAGTACTCTTCTTGTGGCACCTTAGAGACTAACAAATTTATTAGAGCATAAGCTTTCGTGGACTACAGCCCACTTCTTCGGATGCATAGAATGGAACATATATTGAGGAGATATATATACATATATATATGTATATATATCTCCTCAATATATGTTCCATTCTATGCATCCGAAGAAGTGGGCTGTAGTCCACGAAAGCTTATGCTCTAATAAATTTGTTAGTCTCTAAGGTGCCACAAGTACTCCTGTTCTTCTTTTTGCGGATACAGACTAACACGGCTGTTACTCTGAAAGTACTCTTCTGCCACTTGATCATTCTTGTATTGATTTCAAAACCACTTACTTTTGCTCTTTGCTTTGTATCTTTAAGCCGTTCTTAGTTGTCCGTCACCATAAAGAGCAGGGCAAGATGCACTGATGTCAAGTTGCTGACTTTCAAGAGGGACACCCGATATCCTTGTTCTCTCTTGAGGGACAGTGTCAGACAGTAGTCTAAATTCATGGCCCGCGGAGTCTCCTATGTCAAGTGTCAGCATAGGACTAAGCTACCTCTGGAAGCCAGGCATAGAACAGACTTTTTTCTATAGTGTGTTTTAAAAGAACTCAGAGTGTTTTGAAAGAGTATCTGCTTTTGGCCCCCGGATGGATTATGACACAGCTGTCATGTAAAGCCATGACTTGCATCTGAAGAAGTGAGGTTCTTACCCACGAAAGCTTATGCTCCCAATACTTCTGTTAGGCTTAAAGGTGCCACAGGACCCTCTGTTGTTTTATGTAAAGCCATGATACTGTGCTGTCAGTATAATTAACTTTCCGTGAACCCACCATAATTATATGCGCAACTGGAAACAAGGAAAAGACCTATGGAATAGAACTCAGTGTTGTGTATGAGTGCCCTCGTGAAGATTGTCCTCTGGTACTAGCTACAGAGAGACTCTCTTCCCTCCCTCCCTAGAGCCAATACACAGGGAAGGAAGAAGATCCAATGGTTTAAAATTCTGACTGGAAATCAGATTTCTTGGGTTCTCTTTCCAACTCTGCTACTGATTCCTGATATAACCTGAAGCTAATCATATCACCTCTCTATGCCTCAGTTTCCCCATCTATTCAATGGGGATAACAACGTGTACCTACCCTAGAAGAGTGTTTGAGGCCAAGTTACTAAATGGTTATAAAAGCGTGTTGAGTTCTTGAGATGGAAAGTACTGTATAAATGGAACAGTTTGGTATTTTATAATATATAGTGTGTATGTTTTTTATTATTTTTTATTATTATTTTGCACAATCAAACCCTACCTCATCTATTATCTAGTGCAGGGGTCGGCAACCTTTCAGAAGTGGTGTGCCGAGTCTTCATTTATTCGCTCTAATTTAAGGTTTCGTGTGCCAGTCATACATTTTAACGTTTTTAGAAGGTCTCTTTCTATAAGTCTATAAAAGGGGTTGGCAACCTACGGCGCGCGTACCAAACATGGCATGCGAGCCGATTTTGAGTGGCACGCTGCCTGCCCGGTGAGAGGAGGAGGAGGAGGGGCAGAGGGGCCGGAAAGCGCCACGCTGGGGGAAGAAGCGGGGGAGGAGGGAAGCTTGGCTGCTGCAGGACCAATGTTTTGCCTCCTGCCTCCACAGGGGAGAGCGGTGGGGGGGTCCCGGCCCCCTGCCCCACTCAGCCCCCCCGCCCACCGCTCTCCCCTGCAGGGACAGGAGGCAGAAGCTTGGTTCTGCGGCAGCCAAGCTTCCCCCCCCCGTTTCTTCCCACAGCGTGGTGCATTCCGGCCCCTCCTCCTCCCCCTCCCTCTCCCTGCCTGCGATGGCCTTTGCGAGGGGGAGGGGGAGCAGAGCCGAGCGGCAGCGTGCTCCCGGCTCTGTAGAGGACGCAGAGAGAGGTAGGGACGGAGCCTGGGGGAAGGGGGTGGAACAGGGCATATCCCTCCCAGCCCCCTGCCGTGAGCCGCTCAGGGCAGGGGGCTGGGAGCACCCCCACGAGCTGAGCACCCCAGCCCTCTGCCCTGCACCCCCCACACACCCCCAGCCCTCTGCCCTGACCCCCCACACACACACACTCAGCCTTCTGCCCTGAACCCCCCCACAGACTCAGCCTTCTGCCCTGCACCCCCATGCCCCCAGCCTTCTGCCCTGAACCCCCCACACACCCTTCTGCCCTGACCTCCCCTCAACACCCAGCCTTCTGCCCTGCACCTCCACACACCCAGCCCTCTGCCCTGACCTCCCCCCAACACCCAGCCTTCTGCCCTGCACCTCCACACACCCAGCCCTCTGCCCTGACCTCCCCCCAACACCCAGCCTTCTGCCCTGCACCTCCACACACACCCAGCCCTCTACCCTGACCTCCCCCCAACACCCAGCCTTCTGCCCTGCACTTCCACACACACCCCAGCCCTCTGCCCTGACCTCCCCCCAACACCCAGCCTTCTGCCCTGCACCCCCACCCCCCCAGCCCTCTGTCCTGACCTCGAGTCCCCCCAACACCCAGCCTTCTGCCCTGTACCCCCACATGCCCCCAGCCCTCTGCCCTGACCTCCCCCCAACACCCAGCCTTCTGCCCTGCACCCCCACCCCCCCAGCCCTCTGTCCTGACTTCGAGTCCCCCCAACACCCAGCCTTCTGCCCTGTACCCCCACATGCCCCCAGCCCTCTGCCCTGACCCCTGAACCCCCCACCCCCCTAGCCTTCTGCCCTGCACCCCCACACCCACCAGCCTTCTGCCCTGACCCCTGAACCCCCCACACCTCTCTGCCCTGACCCTTGAATCCCCCCACACCCTCAGTCTTCTGCCCTGAACCCCCCACATCCCCACTGCCCTCTGCCCTGACCTCTGAACGCCCCCCCCACACACCCAGCCTTCAGCCCTGTACCCTCTGCCCAGACCCCTGAACCCCCCCCCAGCTCTGGGGTCCCGGCTGCCGGCCCCTTGCCACTCGGCGTCCCAGCCACAGGCCCCGCTCAGCCCACTGCAGGCCTAGGTGAACAGAACTCCAGGCTGGAAGCGGACTGAGCAGGCTGGCGGCATAAGATCAGCATTTTAATTTAATTTTAAATGAAGCTTCTTAAACATTTTGAAAACCTTGTTTACTTTACATACAACAATAGTTTAGTTATATAATATAGATTTAGAGAGAGACACCTTCTAAAAAACGTTAACATGTGTTACCGGCACGCGAAACCTTAAATTAATGTGAATAAATGAAGACTCGGCACACCACTTCTGAAAGGTTGCCTACCCCTGGTCTATAATATATAACGAAACTATTGTTGTATGTAAAGTAAATAAGGTTTTTAAAATGTTTAAGAAGCTTCATTTAAAATTAAATTAAAATGCAGAGCCCCCCCAGACTGGTGGCCAGGACCCGGGCAGTGTGAGTGCCACTGAAAATCAGCTCGGCACGCGTGCCTTAGGTTGCCTACCCCGATCTAGAGCTAAAGCCAATCAGCTGATCCTGGCCAGAGAGCTACAGAATGTGGAAGAGTTGGGGAGATAATGCTGTCCAAGTCTCGTGGTTTAACCCTTTCAGCTCAGTTCTCAGGGATTTAAAATGCAGATCTGCATAGTACCCTTGGAAGGGGGCTTTTGTTTGCTTTCTCCGTGTCTCCCTGTGTCAGGTGATAGTCAACTGCCCAGACAAACACGTAGGCCTTGTCTTCACTGTTAAAAAAGGTGTATTTGGGGGGAAGGGGTCTGACTAACACAGGGGAGCTATCCTGAGGTAAAAGCACTGCGAAGACAAGGCACTTTAGTTTTACTATGAGGTAACTAGGCAAAGTTAGCCTGAGGTAGGGATTTACTTTACTTACTTTACGTGGTGGTAAAATGAACGTGCCTTGTCTTCACTATGGAATAGCTCCCATGGGTTTGTTACCCTGTGGTAAAAAATGCATCTTTTATAGCACTCAGGATAAAGCCTGATACAGGAGCCTGAAACTAAAGTGATTAATGCAGTCCCCAAGTTCACAATCTTGTGTTGTAACTGCATCTCCATACGGCCTTCTGTTGTTCTGGCTTTAATCTGAAATATTGTAGTTAGGCCTCTTTGTCTCTGGAAGAGCTTGATGTGGACACAGAACAAAGTGATGATGCAGTAATGCATCCACTAGCTAGCTTCTGCCTGAGATCAATTTTACCATCTGCAGGAGACGGATGCAACAGAGAGGATTGTGAGGTTCTGCTGATAATTTCCCTGATGTCAGCTGATCCAGCATGTGGCTTTGGATTGGCTCCTGGAGGCCCATCACTTGTCAGAGCTGGGTATGTTGGTCTGTAGTAGAACAGCACACATGTGATGGAACTAATGAAATACAGCCACCTCTTGGGTGAAACACAGAAGCTGTTAACAGAGCACAGCAACTCTGTATAGACCAGGGATCGTCAACCTTCGGCACGCGACCCGTCAAGGAAATCTGCTGGCGGGCCGGGACGGTTTGTTTACCTGCAGCATCCGCAGGTTTGGACGATCACAGCTCCCACTGGCCACGGTTCGCTGTTCCAGGCCAATGGGGGCTGCGGGAAGTGGTGGCCAGCACATCCCTTGGCCCACACCGCTTCCCGCAGCCCCCATTGGCCTGGAATGGCTACCACGGCCAGTGGGAGCTGCAGTTGGCCGAATCTACAGACGCTGCAGGTAAACAAACCGTCCCGGCCCGCCAGCAGATTTCCCTGATGGTCTGCGTGCCAAAGATTGCTGATCCCCAGTATAGACAGTTTAGGACTGGGTTTGAAGAAGAATACCTTATCTACTTGAACTGCATCATTATCATTAATAGGTTTGAATAAACCTTGATATAGATCTATTCAGTGTACTTAGTGGAGAGTCATGGTGTATCTAATATGTTACATATTATTATTATTTATTATTATTATTTTATTAATGATAACAATTTCCTATCCCCAGCCTTGAGATTAAGGAGACATTTTTACGTTTTAAGAAAATACAAGATGTTTTTCCACCATCTCCTTGTCCCCTTCTTTTATTGCTTTCTGCTTAAGTGGCCTCTTTAATAACTAAAGATCATGTTTTCTGAAACTGAAAAGAGCAAAAAAGAGGTCAGAAGGACCAAAATAGCTTCCTTTACTTTGGTAATATTCTCCTTAAGCAAAGATAGGGTGTACTTTTAAAAAATCCTCTCTCCTCTCCAGAGGACAATAAATGTATGTGCCTTTGACTTCAGCCTTCCTTTTGACTTAAAAATGTAGAGTATGGTGACATTTCATACCATTGTGATTTTTAAATTTCAATATAAATAATTCTATGCCATAAGCTACTGCAAATATATAGAGATAGTAGAAGGATTCATGTACATGAAAACAGGGATGAAGTTCCAATCCTTTTGTACGTTTCTTTCCACAACATTGATAAAACGACCCATACCATGATCTTTGCCCATTTGCAGATTCTTTAATTGAATGCAATGTTCACCAAGTCATCAAAAACAAATCCTGTGATATGGTTGACATATCCAGTCAGTAGAGAGTATTGGGATACAATTTGTAACCAAAGATTACAAAATATTCGATACTTATTACCAATGATCCTTTGATTATTCTCCTGGGGCTTCCTAATGGAAATGGTTATATTCAAAAAAGCTGAAGAATTAAGATCTCATCTGCTAGTAGCTGGTAGACTACTGATAGTCTTTCAACAGGGAAAGAAAACTAGTTCAAACCTAGAGGAATAGTTCAAAGAAAATATGGGAGCTTGTTGTCATGGAAAAAATAATTCATCAATTACATCCCCAGCAAAATAAGTGTAGGACAAATAAATATCGGGTTACCATTTATTCAATACTCGAAGTATATTTGCCTGCAAAAATCTCCACACATCTGTCCAATTTTTTTAATATTAGTGCTTAATAGGCGTGCCTGGTTTGATAAATATGAGTAGGGTCAGTAGTTCCATTCAATTTAATAAAATGGCCAGTAACATCTTCTGGATGGTTTAAAGAGGCTCCCTCTGTATTATGGTAATACCCTGCTAAATAAAAAGATTTGATTATTCTCTGGTTCATAATGTTTCTCTGAACAAAAAGAAACCATGCTAACTGTTGTAATGATTGTCATTTTGTTTGACATTTACATGGCAATGATTTTTAAACCTGCTAAAACTTCCTTAATAAATAAATTGCTTTAGTACAACCCCCTCCCATTGAAAAAATCTATATACTTCCTTGATCTACTCTCTTCATAAGTCCCACAATTCAAAATTATATCATTACAATGCTAGCAAACAGCCTGTAGATTGTTTAATAATCTTTTTTCTGCAGTGCCCACAAGAAGTGAGCGAATTACATCATTAATATTTAAACAATGTGTTCCTCCTCTTGTGTGTCCCATTTAGTCCTTCTATCACTGTGTCTGTCTTGTGCAGACTGTGAGCAGGAACTGCCTTTAGTTTGTGTCTTGTACAGCACTGAGCACCTTGCCAGAGCTTTCTAAGAGCTTACTAATAACTATCAGTAATACTAATTATAATATCTGTGAGATCAGTAAGCAAATTCTTCCACAATTTGATTTCACAAGCCTCATGAGACC
This sequence comes from Malaclemys terrapin pileata, assembly GCF_027887155.1. Classification (NCBI taxonomy): domain Eukaryota; kingdom Metazoa; phylum Chordata; order Testudines; family Emydidae; genus Malaclemys; species Malaclemys terrapin. The sequence continues at coordinate 336,087,261 of NC_071505.1, forward strand.
TGGCATAAGAATAAGCATATAATTCATTTCTGAGATTTACTGCACTATAAAGTTCTTACTTCTCATAGAAACAATGTCTTGTAGCATCACATTTTTGTAAGGTATGAAACAGGGCTGGCCTTACCCTGAGGCGAACTGAGGCGGCCGCCTCAAGTGCCAGACTGTGGGGGGAGGCACCACTATGACCCAGAGTGTAGAAAATTGTGTCTGCTGCTGGTGCATATGTATTCTCTCTTCTCTAGATGCAGAGATGGTGGAGTGCTGTGCTGGAGGGAGGAGGGTACAAGAGACATAACAGGCAGGCAGGAGAAAAGTTAAGAGGGAATAACAGAAAGCAGCGGGAGCTGCAGGGAGAGAGAAGGAGGAGCCTTTTATGTACTTCTCTAGCACCCCCAGGAGCCTGGACTGATTAACACCAGCTTCACAGGGACCATCCTGTTTCCTGCTGCTTCCCTGAATCCACTTGAGGAGAACAGGCAGTCAACTGAAGTAGTAGGACCCATTTAGGCCCTTAAGATGCTGATATCTTCCCTCACTCAGGCCCTGCTACCAGCCTGCTTATTTGTCCCTTTCAACTGAGTGTTAACACCCACTATAACTGGCACAGAACAGCAGTCATGAGTGAAAGAAGAAAACACCCCTCTGGGGCAGCATTCAGAAAAAGAAAGAAAGCAAAGGAAGCTTTTCTATCTAAGCAGGAAGGAGCTCTTCTGAGATACATAGAGACAGATGTTCACAGTGAGCCTTCCGGCCCCAGTGAGGATGTGAGTGGTGAGGAGATGCCTGATCTTTCAGTTAATCAGAGTGCAGGTGACCTGGCAGCTACTGCAGCATCCATATCTCATATCAAATGAATGTAACCATGCACATTCCTGAAGAAAAGTGTAGATCAGAGAAGAGTTTGGTGGAGGCGCAAGAAACAGCTGCTGCTGAATTTAGTTCCTTAAGTGTAGATGATCCAGGACTGTGGACCCACTTGAGCAGTAGCCTGAGGGACTTCCTTGTACTGCATGGGCCACAGCAAGTGAAAAACTTCATGTTCCCCAAAAACAATGAAAATAGAAGTTTCCATCCAACACATTACTGGCGTGAAATCCCCAATGGTGACAAAGTGGAGAGGCCATGGCTTATGTACCTCCATGCTGCATACTGTTTTTGTTGCAAACTCTTCCAGTCGAATGTTCCAGCCACATTGGGTTCTACAAGAACAAAGGACTGGAAAAATCTGACTAGAAATCTGGCATGCCATGAGAAGGCAGCAAATCACCAGAGAGCATTCCATAGGTGGAAAGAGCTTGAGATGAGACTAAGGTTAAAGGCCACCATAGATGATCAGCGTCAAGAGAAGATTGCATCAGAGTCTCTTTACTGGCAAAATGTTCTGAAAAGGCTCATTGCCATTGTGAGAATGCTTGCTACCCAAAACCTAGCACTGCGTGGCACTTCAGATCCGCTGTATGTGCCAAACAATGGAAATTTCCTTAAAATTGTGGAGCTGATGGCTGAGTTTGGTGCTGTACTCCAGGAGCATCTAAGAAGAGTCACCACTCACCATTACCTTGGAAAAATAATTCAAAATGAGATCATTTTCTGTTGACAAAAGTCAAACAGAAGATTGTGGCAGATCTGAAGTCAGCAAGAGATTACTCTGTTATTCTGGACTGCACACCTGACATCAGCCATATGGAACAAATTACTTTAATGGTGTGTTTTGTAACAACAACAGAACCTAGTGAAAATGTCCCTGCAATGGTGAATGTCAGAGAGCATTTTCTAGAATTTATTGACATTGATGATACTACAGGAGCTGGTATGAGACTTAAAAAGCTGGAAGATCCGGGAATTGTGATAGCTAACATGAGAGGTCAAGGCTACGATAATGGTGCCAACATGAGAGGAAAGAACAGTGGAGTGCAGACACGGATCCGAGAGTTAAACCCTCGAGCTTTTTTTGTCCCATGCAGTTCTCATTCATTGAACTTGGTGGTCAGTGATGCAGCATCAGCTTCTAGTGAGGCTGCTGAACTTTTAATGTAATTCAAAGCATCTCTGTATTTTTCTCTGCATCAACTCATCGATGGCAAATTTTGAAGCAACATCTGGGAACATCCTCTTTGACACTGAAACCACTGAATGCCACACGATGGGAAAGTCGAGTGGAGGCAATAAAGCCTATCAGACACCAAATTGGGAAGATAGATGATGCCATAGTTGCCATTATGGAGGATAATGCTATGACAGGAACTGTTCGTGGGAGAACAGTGGCAGAGGGAAATGGAATCACCAGAAACATACATAACTTCAAATTTCTTTGTGACTTAGTGTTGTGGCATGACATACTGTTTGAAATAAATGTTGTAAGCAAGAGACTCCAAGGTGTTGACCTTGATATATCTGGAGAAATGGAACAACTGGACAAAGCAAAGTCATACCTACAGTCTTACCGGTCAGATGAGGGATTTCAAAACGTTCTGAAGAGTGCACAGTAGTTGGCAGAGGAACTTCACACTGAAGCTATTTTCCCACCCATTCAAGAATACAAGAGTCACCGAAGAAGAAGACATTTTCATTATGAGGCACGAGATAATCCCATAAGAGACCCCAAACAACAGTTCAAAGTTGAATTCTTTAACCAGGTGGTAGATTGTGCAATACAGTCAGTTGAAGAACGTTTCATGCAGCTCAAGGAACACAGCAGTATATTTGCTATGTTGTATGATATTCCAAAACTCCTCACTATACCTGAAGAAGATCTACACCAGCAATGCAGGGCACTAGAGACAGTGTTGACACATGATGACGTGCACGATGTTGATGTGAATGATTTAGGTGATGAACTTTCAAGATACATTTCAGCAGGATCAACTCCAAAGGCTGTTCTGGAATATTTTGTGCACAAATAAGATGACCGCTCTTTTTCCAAATGCTTTTGTTGCTCTGCGCATAACTTCTAACACTTCTTGTAACAGTAGGGTTACCATATTTTAGTTTTAAAAAAGGAGGACACTCCACGGGGCCCCGGCCCCGCCCCAACTCCACCCCTTACCCGCCCCCAACTCCGTCCCTTCCCCAAAGTCCCCGCCCCAACTCTGCCCCCTCCCCTGGGCCGGCCCTGATATGAAATTAACCTAACTCATCATTATATGCAAAAATAGCTTGCACCATAAGAGCTACTGAAACCCTCTGAAGGGCTAAGAACCTAAAGCCCTGATTATCTTTCCACTTACACAAGTGTAAATCAGGAGCAACTCCTCTTAGAGGTACACCGGTGTAAGTGAGAGGAAAATCAGCTTTTAAATCTTTTTTGATCTAGGACATTATGGGAAGCAATGAATTCCACTTAGACCTTACATCATAGCATAACATAACTTTATTTTGTATAGCACTTTCTATGCAAACTGTGTCCGAAAGTACTTTTTCAGGGTTCAGTAGTATAGTAGGCGTTAAATATTATCTAATTGCTCAAGTCACTGCTAATGCAACAGTCTTCTCATAATTTCCTGTTTTGTGGAATACCTTTCCTATATCCTGCTGCCTCATCTTTCTTCTTCTCATTACAAATCTCATCTGAAAAGTCATTTTTCCCTGGAAATGGTGATTTGATAAGGCAGAGAGATCCAAGATATTATAGATGGCAGGAGGAGCAGCAGAAGCTTCTCCTTCCAACAGCGGCCAAATTGTTTGGCAGATCAGAGAGGAGAATGTGCTTCCAGAAGGAAGAGAGAGAGCCTGGGATTGTGAAATAGAACCAAGTCTAATAGGGGTTCTATAACCAATAAGGCAGTTTAGAACTAAATCCTGACATCAAAGTGGAGTTGTTCTGTGGAGGTGATTATGTGATCATGGGGTTTTTACAAGTGGGAAGTGTTTCCTCACATAATGTTATTTTGTTACTAAACTGGCATGCACCAAAGGTGCCTTTTTAATTTTGGAGAACTACAGCTGTGAATAGCTTACTGGCAATATTGCCAGCAGAATGGTGGCCAATGGTGTTGGAGAACATCATTGTCTACTGAGAATGACTAATAACTACTCCTATAAAGTCTACAGTGTAAGTCTGCATTGAGCAGAATGATGGCAGAAATACATAACGCAGGGATTGAAAAACCGGACACTTGCTAGCCATGGAACTAAATCTACACAAGAGAGGTAAATACAAAAGGAGTTCAGGAGAGCTGGCATCTTCTCAAAGAGACAATATGAAAGTGCAACAGCACACAATCCCAATGCAAAGGAAAGAAGAGAAGCTAGTAACAGGCCATTGTGGCTACACTAGGAGTTCTTTAATGACCTAAAAATTAAAAAGGAATCATACAAAAAGGGGAAACATGGATAAATTACTAAGGATGAATATAAAAGAATAGCACAATCATGTAAGGACAAATACAGAAAAGCAAAACACAAAATGAATTACACCTAGCAAGGGACATAAAAGGCAGTAAGGTGAATTGTAACTAGATACTTAATTAATATTAACAATAGGAAGGAACACAAGCCAAAATAGGGAAAGACCAAGTTAAAGAATACTTAGATAAGTTAGATGTATTCAAGTTGGCAGGGACTGATGACATTCATCCTAGAGTACTTCAGGAACTAGCTGAAGCAATCTCAGAACTGTTCACGATTATCTGTGAGAACTCTTGGAGGATGGGTGAGGTCCCAGAGGACTAAAGAACGGCAGACATGTTCTATCTTTAAAAGAGAGAAGCAAAGAGGACCTAGAAAATTGTAAACCCATCAGCCTAACTTTGATACCTGGAAAGATACTGGAACAAATTATTAATCAGCTTATAAGCACCTGGAGGACAATGGGGTAACAACTAATAGCTATCATGGACTTGTCAAGAACAAATGGTGCCAAACCAAACTAATTTCCTTCTTTGACAGGGTTGCTGGCCTAGTGCATGCAAGGAAGCTGTATATGTGATATATCTTGATTTTAGCAAGGCTTTTGACACATAGTCCCACATGACATGTTCATAAGCAAACTAGGGAAATGTGGTCTAGATTAAATTATTATAAAGTGGATGCAAAACTAGTTGAAAGTCTGTACTCCAAGAGTAGTTATCAATATTTTGTGGTCAAAGAGGGGATGTATTTAGTGGGGTCCTGCAGGGGTCTGTCCTGAGACAATAGTATTCAATATTTTGATTCATGACTTGGATAATGAAGTGGAGAGTATGCTTATAACATTTGCGGATGACACCCAGCTGTGTGAAGGACAGAATTAGAATTCAAAATGACCTTGATAAATTGGAGAATTGGTTTGAAATCAACAAGATGAAATTCAGTAAAGGTAAGTGCAAAGTATTTCAATTGGGAAGGAAAAATCTAATGCATAACTACAAAATGGGGAATAACTGGTTAAGTGGTAGTACTGCTGTATAGGATCTGAAGGTTCTAGTGGATCACAAATTAAATATGAGTCCACAAAGTGATGCAGTTGCAAAAAAAGCTATCATTACTCTGGGGTATATTAACAGGAATGTCATATGTAAGGCAAGGGAGGTAATTGTCCTGCACTACTTGTCACTGGTGATGCCTCAGCAGGAGTCCTCCTCTGATGGTGGCACAAGAAGTAATTGGCCTGACCTGCAGGTAGGACAAGAAGGTGAGACTGAAGTAACTGGCCTAATCTTCAGCAAGGAAGATTAGGTTAGATATTAGGAAAATTGTTCCAACTATAAGGGTAGTTAAGCTCTGGAATAGGCTTCCAAAGGAGGTTGTGGAATCCCCGTCATTGGAGGTTTCTAAGAACAGGTTAGACAGATATCTGTGAGGAGTGGTCTAAGTTTATTTGGTCCTGCCTCCGCACTGGGGGCCTGATTATATGACCTCTCACTGTCCCTTCCAGCCCTACATTTCTGATTCTATAAAAAACAAGGTAGAGAGATGCTCAGATACCATGGTGATGGGCTTGGTGCAAAAACCCAACTAGAGTACACTGTGAATCTAGAGCTTTTATTGTACATCTTGGTAAATAAAAGCTTTATGGAGATGCCTCAGATACCAGCTTCATTATCTGTATTCCTAAAAGAATGACAGCATTATACTGTTGTTTTCTCTCCAGTTTTCCTTAACCAGTTTAAGTATTGGGCTTTGAATATAACATTTTGATTAATTGCCTGCATTATTTGAGACTGTATATTTTTGTAGAATGGGTGACAAAATGTAGAGCATTTCTGCAAAATATTAACAATTAAAAAACCAAACCCATAAAAGAACATCGCGCTTTCCTGGTGCTCAAGTGATGGGGCATGTGTAGCTAACTTAGAGGCATAGGTTAAAAAAAGAGAACCGATCGAGTTTAGTTCCTGCAGACAGCCTAGTTTTGACTTCCCAGGGCTGAGCTGGGTCGTTTTTGTTTTTTGCCTGGCATTCCTTTTCGCCTGTCTCTCCACTCCATCAGCTCCTCAGGAAGTGGAGCTGCGGAAGCTGTCGCAGAATCTGTCTGTCAGTGCCACTTCAGCAAATCCCTGAGTGCACAGTTGGTCGGATGTCAACATGTTTAGGTCCTCTTCAGCCTGACACTGGCATTCTGGTGCTCCATTTATTGGCAAGGTTCTCTGCCTAGCCTAATTAATTTGTTTTGAATCCCAGCTGCCTGACATATGCCAAACTCTTTCAGGAACTCGCTTGTGTTATACATAGCTGTGTGGGAGCCTTTCTGGATGGCTACTTTTTAATTTTAATTTTCCTTGTTTTTTTTTTAAGTCTTTCTTGTTTAACGTCTCAAGAACCCTTCGTTTCCATTTTCTTACCAAACTTCATGATTCAAGCAACATCCACAGGTTTGTTGAGTAGTTGTCAGCTGTCGACTTTCCACACTGCTAAACTAAACAGGAGGAGTCAGATTGTGGCTCACCCTGTGCAGGAAGAGAGTGTAAGGAGTCTTCTCCCTCATAACTGGGAGGCCAGGGTCCAGGAACTGCACTAGGTTAGCACTGCCATTGGCACTAGCTTCCAGGGGTAGAATGGGATTGTATGTTATACTGTATCCTGTGCTATAAATGAGCAAAAGGATGACAGCAGCAAGTGACCCAAGACTACATCTGTAATGACTTGCTTTATTGGTAGGATTTTTCTCTGGCATTCGTCACCAAGGTATCTGGGCACATCACAAACCAGTACCACAATACCATAGCAGTATAAGTACCTATGTCTAAGACAATAGAACATTACTCAGTTTATCCTCACAATGTCCCGGTAAGGTAGAGCAGTGCTATTATTCCCATTTTACAGATAGGGAACTGAGGCACAGAGAGTCTATGTGACTTTCCCAAGGCCACACTGAAAATCTGTGGCAGAACCAGGAATGGAAGCTAGATCTTCTGATTTTGACATGAGGGCTTTAACAACAGAAACGTCCTTCCTCTTGATTCATTTTGTGGAGCTCTGGTGGAGCCCCATCTAGAACAGAATGTTCAGTTCTGGGCACCTCGGTACCAAAAAGATGTCAAACGAAGTTGGAAGTAACTTATAGAAAAGTAACAACAACGAATATAGGGATGTGGGGAATTCTGAGTGGAGATTAAAAATATTTGATACAAATAACATGGCCAAAACATGGCTGAGGAGGTGGGGAGGTCATGTTAATCATCCAAACGTATTTGAAGCCTTTCAACTTCCAGGAAAAAAGGAGCTGGGGTTGTGATACAATGGATTGTGACTAGGAGTAATGGGGTAACACTAAGAAAAGGAAAAATTAGCATGAAGACCAGAAAATAATTCCTAATGGTGAAATCTATGAGCCTCATCCAATGTCTGTTTTAAGTCAATGAGAGTATTTCCATCAGTTTCAACAAGCACCAGATTAGACCATGTTAGACTATGGTAAAATTTCCCAAGGAAGTCTTTCAGGAAAAGGAATGTCTTTATTTTGTCTACTGTACAATGCCAAGCATATTTCCAGCACTAAACAAATAATTATTAATAATAAAGCTTTGGAAATCCCACTGCCTGAGATGTTTAACATTAAACCAGACAAAGAGCTAGGAAACATACTGTAGGGAGCAATCTTTCTTGGCATGAAGATGGATTAAATGACCTAGTTGGGATTTTTCCTTTGATTTCTAGTATTTTATAACTATTGGCATACTTGGATTCCCACCCACCCCGCATATAAATACAGGTCTTACTAAAGAAAACAGTACTCTCTCTATAGCTGTGGAAGGGGAGAGTGAATGTGTCTCTACTTTTGATGGCACTGGGCCCTAGATCATACCCAGGGGGACAGGTGGACATTAACTTAATCTTCTAGTGATTACAAATTACTTCACAAAGCAATGGTCTAAAATTACTTTGCCTCAGACTTGCCATCTAGCAAGCCACATGGTAGCAATTCGGCAATGATTTAGTGTTCCCTAATTATAGGGAAACCTCTATAGAAAAATAAAAGACCAGAGGGGTTGGGAAAGGCTAATTAAAAAACAGACTGGAGAACTGGTTATTGTAAAACAAGGGATCTGCACAGCCACATGTAAACGCAGCCTGAAAAAAAATAGTTCAGCCAGTGGATGAAATATGTTAATAATTCATTGGAAAGACAAGTCTACAGCAAAGAGACATTCAATTTTGCTCAACTGCAGAAAACATCTTCAGTGCTGGCCAAACTAGACTGATGGAATAAATCTTCCCTATTAACATGAGAGATAATTTTATGTAAATATATTGGGAGACCTTCCGAGCAGGGCTGAGAGTCTTTGCAGTACCACTTAACGTGTTTGCAGTGTAATTGCATTTAGACCAAGGTCTTCTGAAGGAAATGGCTGACTAAATTAGCATTAACCAGGTTCCTGGGGGGCTGAGTGCATTGTGGGTAGTCGATTTTGCCTCCAGAAAGGACACGATGACACTGGAGAGGCCAGCTGCTTACAAAGCACAGCGTTAATTGTTTTTCCCAAATGGGGCAAATTTTATCAACTGGGGAAGTAGAAAATTTGAGGATCTGATCAGGCAAAATCTGGGATTCAGTATCTTTCTCATCTCCATCCTGCTTTAATTAAGTTCAGATATTTGTACGCACACTGCCCCAGCTTCTTTTTATGACTATGATCTGAGAAGAACTACCCTCTGGGAGTAAAGGAGTCGTTATAGCCCTCACGGGGATTCCTGGGGGCCAGGTAGGCTTTCCTAAGAGTTACTTGTCTCTGAAGATGGGCTGTCTTAGTCCAAATCGGCAAGCAAAGAAATATGGAGCAAAGAAGCTGAGCATGACAACTAGAAGAGTTATTGAGAAAGGGAGGGGGTCACTCAATGGAAGCTAGAAGTGCAGATGTGTTTGTTAGAGTTTCCGCTTTAGAGGGAGTTCTTTTGCATATTTTTATTGTGCCTGTAACTGTATGGCTGTTCTTTATCCCTGCAGTCCCGGGTGCCCATGAACTCATGAAAGCTATGGGCCAGATCCTCAGCTGGTGCAAAGCAGCAAAGTTCTGTTTACACCAGCTGAGGATCTAGTCCAGTGTGTTGGCTACAACTTTACTCACAGGCTTTCATCTGCTTAGACTCTGGGAGAGTTACCATCATAATTGTTAGTTATCTTTTGCCTAGGGCACCAATTAAGGCATCTACAACATTTAGTCTCTTTTTTTTTCTTTGCTTGTAGTTTGTGGGGAGGCAATGGAAGAAGGTAGCAACCCTTCTCCATTATCTCATAAAAATGTGCTTTATTTGTATTTCAGCGCAACCACTTTCAAATGAGCAAGCAGCCATCAGTAATGCTTTTAGTGTTGGTTTGAATAGGTAATGGTAATTCAGCCTGCCGAGTCCATTGTTCCCAATAGCAAGAATTTCTTGGGCTTCAGAAGAGGAGTCCACAGTGATGCTTATCCTTCCACAAAATGTAAGGATGATCAGAAGGCTCAAGGACTTGGTGACCATTTCAGACTCTCCTTCAGCTCTCACTGAAGAAGATGAGAAGAATGGTTTTGTGGATAATGTTGAGGACTCAGAATGGAAGTTATGGGTACTGCCCCTGGATGGGTCCACAAACTTGACTACTGTGAGCCAAATACTTTCCTGGTGGTGTTCTGTCAACTTCAGTGGGGTTACAAGAGGGTGAATTTGGTCCTCTGTGTCTTCATTTCCCCATCTGTCAAACAGGGATGGTCATTTACCCAGTGTCCTCGGATGTCACAGAGCTGAATTGTGAATACAGTGCTTTTTGATCCTTGGCTGGAAGGTGCAATGGAATACAGAAATTATTATTGGTTTATTGATAGGATTGCTCCTCCTTCCACATCTGTGTGAATTGGGAGTAATTCTGTTGAAGTCATTGGAGCTACACCAGAGTAAAACTAATATAAGTGAAATAAAAAAACGGTGCATTGTATCTTGTTTTCTCTGGGACTGACCAAGGGGAACATGGGAATCAAGTGAGTAGATATTGGAGTTGAACTTTGAGCTTTTGTTTCTGTTTACCTAAATGCCAACTTTTGAGTCATACTCTGCCATCAACATTTGTACGAAAATCTCTCCTTAAATCAATGGAGAGTTCTGCTATAACTGGATGGCATGACAACTAAAAAGTCTATCTTCTATGTCATGGAATAAATATCCAGTGAAATCCTTACTTGCTACAAATATTGGTTCTCGCTGTGCCATACAAGCTTTGCTGTGTTGATGCACCCCTGAGGCAATAACTTGTGGACTCTGTGGTGTTCCATGGTAATAAGAGATCATGTAAGTACTTTCCTAGGCATTGAAGGCCAGATCTTCAGCAACTGTAAATCCATGTGGCTCCACTGAATTCTCTTACTACAAATAGATGGATTATAAATTGAGCTCTGGTGATTTACACCAGCAGGGGGTCTGGTCCTAAAGCAGTAGGAACATTGGTTTCCAGTCTCTGCTGGCTAGCATGACATTGCCTGCAAAAATCACACGTCCTATTATGTTGTTATCACTCAGAAAAATAAGTACCTTGAGATAGACACTGAGATCTGACACTATTAGATACTGTTCTGTTGTTTGCATGCTCAATTGCTGTAACGTTCTATAAGGAACACATCTGATTCTGGCAAATTTGTCGTCATATTTTCTTCAAAGCAATAACACTTCCTTATGGAATATGGAAGACCTGGATCATCAAGGCCAGCGCATCTCTTTGATCATCAGAGGACTTAATTCCCATAAACCTGCCCATGCAGTATTTGGTACATTTCCATCCTCCTCTGTTCTAAAACATGTTTTGTCCTTAATCAGACCAGTACTGTCAAGGCACTGTGAAGCTGAGTGAGCTATAGCCATCTCAGTGTATCATGTGCTGTTCAGGAGAAGATAACAGAGAACAGTATATTTGCCAGTGGTTGACTATGACAAGAGTAGAAAAAAGGTGAAGCCAAATTCTGCTCTCAGATGTGTGTGCACAACACCCAAGTCAGCAAGAGCTATGTGCCTCCATCTGGGGGCATGATTTGGCGTATGAATTTTATTGCATATGGTATTAGGTATCCTGGTGTGCAGGCATTCACAGCAGGGTAAGTCGGGGATCACTCCCCCATCTTTGACACGATTCACCATTTCCTATCATTTCTTTCCTTCATGCAGCCATGCGTGTGTGATTCGAGGTCAGGTCATAACATCAGATGGAACCCCTCTAGTTGGAGTGAACATCAGCTTTGTCAACAATCCTTTTTTTGGATACACAATCAGCAGGCAAGATGGCAGGTATGGTTTCTGCTATACATTTTACAGTATGTAAGTACCCAGAGCTGCAAATCATGGAGCCAGCACTGGAGAGAGACTATCCTAGCAAAGACACAGTCATGTCTGATGCAGCGTGAAGACACTAGTTAATTGTTAATATTGATACTGATATTATTACAGAAGTGCATAGAAGCACTGGGGCTCAGTTGTGGTAGGTGTTGTCCACGCATATAAAGAAATGATGGTTCCTGCCCCAAACTGCATATTCTTTATTGCTTTATATAGACATTATTGGGCAAAAATCATTAAACCTGTAAGATACAGTATTGTTAAAGGCAAGTGGTTAAAATTTGAACAGTTCCACTGAACCATAACAAAATCACTGTGAATTGGGCAATCTTTTGTCTCTCAATGCTAATTGGCTCTCTTCTAAATATAAGGAGTAAGTTTCTGACTGATGGAGCTGCACATACTCTAGCTAATGGTGATTAACCCTAGCACTTTGGAGAGGATGACCCGGCTTTGCTGATTTTAACAGCTCTCCAATCTGACACTAGCATTAAGGATTTGGATTGACCTGGCTAGAATAGCCAACAGGGTGATAATGAAGGAGATGAACACTTGCTAGAGATGTGTGCTTTATGTAGTCTTGGCGTGTTCCCATGGGACTTGGTGCCTACTGAACCACTGAAACTTTTCAAGATCTGTTCTCATTAATGTTTCATCTACTGGAAAATACAACAGTAGAATTTGAGTAATAGGTACATTTCCATGGAAAATGGATTATCTCAGTTAAATGAGCATACCTTATAAGAGAAGCTGGTGCTTTCACAAGTCTTATGGTTTAGAGACAGATACAGAATCTCTCACATTTACACTGTGGTGTAATTCCATTAATCTCAGGCTTGGTCTACACCTAAAATGTAGGTCAATCTAGCTACATCGCTCAGGACTGTGAAAAATATCACACCCTGTGCAATTTAGTTATGTCAACCTAACCCCACCGTAGACATACATCTCTACCCCGATATAACGCTGCCCTTGGGAGCCAAAAAATCTTAGCACGTTATAGGTGAAACCACGTTATATTGAACTTGCTTTGATCCGCTGGAGCGCGCAGCCCTGCCCCCCCCGGAGCGCTGCTTTACTGCGTTATATCCGAATTCGTGTTATATCAGGTCGTGTTATATCAGGGTAGAGGTGTAGTTAGGTTGAGGGAAGAATTCCATTGACCAAGCTACCGCCTCTCGGATAGGTGGAAAAACCACTTCCATTGATGTAGGAATCATAGAATCATAGAATATCAGGGTTGGAAGGGACCTCAAGAGGTCATCTAGTCCAACCCTCTGCTCAAAGCAGGACCAATTCCCAACTAAATCATCCCAGCCAAGGCTTTGTCAAGCCAGGCCTTAAAAACCTCCAAGGAAGGAGACTCCACCACCTCCCTAGGTAACGCATTCCAGTGCTTCATCACCCTCCTAGTGAAATAGTGTTTCCTAATATCCAACCTAGACCTCCCCCACTGCAACTTGAGACCATTGCTCCTTGTTCTGTCATCTGCCACCACTGAGAACAGCCGAGCTCCATCCTCTTTGGAACCCCCCTTCAGGTAGTTGAAGGCTGCTATCAAATCCCCCCTCATTCTTCTCTTCTGGAGACTAAACAATCCCAGTTCCCTCAGCCTCTCCTCATAAGTCATGTGCTCCAGACTCCTAATCATTTTTGTTGCCCTCTGCTGGACTCTTTCCAATTTTTCCACATCCTTCTTGTAGTGTGGGGCCCAAAACTGGACACAGCATCTGCACAACAGCGTGACAGCAGCACACAGCTGTAGCCGCATAGCTGTGGCACTATAGCCACTGTGGTGGAGCCATACCCTCAGTGGAACAATTCCTGATTTGCACTGGTGCAAGTGAGATCAGAATCAGGCCCTAGAGGTCAAATTCACTGCGGTGTAAAGGGCTGGCATAAGCCTACACAAGGAAAAATAATAATGCCTCCAAAAAACCAAACCGTAGGTAGGCAGCTGATGTGCTGAAACTCCCTGTTTTTCCTGCTGACCGGCATTATCTCATTGTTTCCTTGTGCTCTGTCTGTTGGTCTCCACCTATTGTCAGGGCCCTGATCCACCATGGGGGCTTATAAGCAAATAAGGAGGCTAGTGTTCCATAGGGCTTGTACAGGCCCTCTGGACAGACATCACTTTTACCCTCTACAGAACAGGTACAGTACAGGCAGCACAGCAGAGCAAGCTTCTTCCATACAACCCCAGGCTGTGCTTCACTAATTTTCTACAGGGACTACCCCTAGAAAGGATAGGTGAACCAGCGTTTCTGTCCTGTGCTCACTCACAGCCACACTCTCTGCCACCATCTGGACCCTTTGCACCACTCAGGCATCTTATCTCACCAGCAGAGAATGTCCCGGGTGGAGGGGAGTTCTCAGCTCATGTAAAGCTAGACATACTGGCTCTTACATCACCTCCTGCCCAACCCCAGTGTAGCGGGGCAGGGAGAGGTGTGGCCAATGCGCCAGTGTGCTCCACCAATTCCCAGTTAGCTAATGGTTCCTAGGGAAACATTGCCAGCTGGCATCGGATAGAGCCGCTCCCAGGAGCTCACTGCCAAGGGCTGTAAATCCAGCACTGATCACTAGTACTATATTCAGTTAAAGTGATAAAAAGGCAGCGATCAGCAGTGCCTGAACATAGAGTATAAGTCCCAGCACCAGGCTAGCATTCCTATCAATAACTGCTGGAGACCCCCAGTCCCAGAACGGGAGGAGTTAGATAGCTCTTGCATTCGTGCATACTTCCTTATGATTTCCCCTCATTATGTTCTGCTTATGTGGTACTGTCGTTCAGGTCTGGTGCTTTGTGCTAACAACCTTTCAGAACATGATATTCAACAAATAGTCTGATTACATTACTGAGTAGCTTGAAACATGAGAATGAGACTATAATTGGCCCCAAAATATTGTCTTTGACATTCACTCATCTATTTTCTTGCATGATCAGGCACAACACTACATCTGCGTGCACTGGAGGGAGGTAGTGTACGAATAGATGAAAGCATTCTTCCTTTAAAGAACAAAAAATTACACCTCTACCCCGATATAATGCTGTCCTCAGGAGCCAAAAACTCTTACCGCGTTATAGGTGAAACCGTGTTATATCAAACTTGCTTTGATCCGCCGGAGCCCGCAGCCCCTTCCGCCCCTCCCCCTCCCCCAGAGCGCTGCTTTACCACGTTATATCTGAATTCCTGTTATATCGGGGTAGAGGTGTAGTTAATTATTCACTGATATGGTACAAGGGCTATTTATAAAATCACTTGAAATATTGAAGGTACCATAGTCTAAAGGTGGGAGTGAGAGTCAAGAAGTCCTGAGCTTTAGTCACAGCTCTGCTGCTGATCTAGTACGTAGCTTTTATATACATCCCTTAATCTCCCTATGCCACAGTTAACCTGCCTGTAAAATGAAGGTAACACTTCCTTCCTGCCTCGCTGGGGTATTTGTGGATTAAATACTACATGTGATGTGCTTTCAAAATGGAAAGCATTATTGCTATTACAATTGCTGTTCTATACTTCAATATGTTACAACAGCGGGACCCTCTTCTAATAATCTTTTCAACAGAACAATTTTAGCCTGAGACATTGTCTACACAAGCAATTTGCGCCAATTTGACTGAATCAGTTTAGAATCCAATTTTGTTAAATCAGTGCAACCCCCTTGTGGTCTCAAAATACGAAGGTTCACACAAGGGAATCGTGCCTATTTAACTAAATTGGTTTCTAAACTGATCTAATTAAATCAGTGCAACTTTTTTGTATAGAGAAGGCCTAAAATGAATTTCATTATAACTGGAATTCCAATTTTCAAATTGCAATGAACTGTAACAAATTAGGACTTGAATTCTACTTCGCTGTAAATAGTTTCACTATATTCTGGTTTACTATAAGTGGATTTCACCCTGTTGTCACAGCAGTCAACTGTAAACTCCAGGGGTGAAATCCTGGCCCCATTGAAGTCAATGGCAAAACTCCCATTGTTTTCAGTGGATCCAAGACTTCATCCCAGTTTAAATTGCATTAAATAACCCCAGAAAATGAGAATAAATTAAAGACCCATATGTGTTCTCAAACTATTTATCATGATACATGTATCTTTCAGATCTCAAGGCATAAGGATAAACAGACAGTTTTCAGAATGTACTATTGTATATCTGACTTTTCTGTGACCCAAAGCTAATAGAACGGGGTGGACAAAACACGACCCACGGGCCGGATCCAGCTCACGAGTTGTTTTAAGCCGGCCCGCGAGCCGCACCATGTGGCTCGGTCCCGCTCTGGCCGGAGCGCTGGGTTGGGGGCCGCACCACACGGCTCCTGGAAGCTGTGGCATAGCCCCGCTCTGGCTCCTACGCGCTCCAATGGGAGCTGCAGGGGCGGTGCCTGCAGACGGGGCAGAGTGGCAGAGCCGCCTGGCCATGCCTCCACGTAGGAGCTGGAGAAGGGACATGCCACTGCTTCTGGGAGCCGATTGAGGTAAGCACCGCTTGGAGCCTGCACCCCCTGAGCCTCTCCCCACGCCCCAACCCCCTCCCTGGCCCTGATCCCCCTCCCGCTCTTCAAACCACTTGATCCCAGTCCGGAGCACCCTCCTGCACCCCAAACCTCTGATCCCCCATCCCACCCCAGAGCCCACACCCCCTCCCACACCCCAACCCCAATTTTGGGAACATTCATGGCCCGCCATACAATTTCTATTCCCCGATGTGGCCCTCGGGCCAAAAAGTTTGCCCACCCCTGTAATAGAAGAACCGGAGGGCTCAGGGGCCTGGTAATGGATTATAAAATGTATTTTAAAATAAATCTTTTCACCACTAGATTGCTGGATCACACTGGTCGTGACCAGCAATTGTTACCATCTTATAGATGTTGGTGAAATGTGTTGGATGATCTCAGTGCACTGCTGCTATCTCTGCAGAGCCTGTTCTGGGAGAAAGAGAGGACGTCAGTCTCCTGGACTGTCCATTGGGTATCTTTCTAAGATAACCAAAACAATAAGTCCATATAGTAATATGACTTTTTGCAAATGGAAGAAAGTCCATTGTGACAGTTCTCAGGGCACCCAGGACTGTGAGTCACCTTGTTACCCTCTGCCTCTAGCAAGAGGTCGCCTTTCCCATGGTGGCTGGGTGTCAGCTCTCTAACACCACCAGCCTTTCAGTCACTCCACCACCCTCCTCTGGGCTGTGCCAGCCCAGTCTTTGCCTTGCAGGTTTAACAAGAGGTGCACTACAGTCCCCAAATCCTTTGAATCATTCCCCTGTGGTATCCAGACCCTGACACTGGCTACTCACAGAAATCCCAGATCCTCTGTGCCAAAGGAGCAGGGTACCCAGTTTACCAGTTTGACCTTAAACCACCACTCCTGTAAAATCACACAGCACTTGTGAGCACTGAATAAAACAAAAATAGGTTTGGTTAAGAAAGAGCATTAACAGGAAACAAGAGAGAATGGTGGAAACAAGTGGTTACAATACAAAACCAAATCATATAATGCGAAGTTGAGTCTACCCTTGTCCATAGGTACCTTTCCTAGCTAATTAAGTAGGTTCTCCGCCCGCCTCCCCCAAGTTCAGTCTGTTGCAGAGTTGGCTGGCTTCATAGGAACCAGGATCCAATTTTTCATGGGAATGTTGCTGCTCCCCAAGGTGAAAGGACACAGAGTGCCTTTCCCCACTGTGCTATACTGAAACAGTCTTCTGTCTTACTCCTAGGCAGGGTGATTCTCTGGCTGCTGTAATGTTCCTTTTTTTTCCGCAAGTGGTTTTGACTGTTTGCAGTTTTCGCTGATGGTTTTCCATTGAAAGGCTTGGGATGGGGCAAGGCTAGACAATTGAGGCTTGCATTACATCACTGGCTAACCAAGGTGGGGTAACAACTCCCTCCTGCTAGGATGGGCTATTGCTGAGATATTTTATCCCCTGGTGACTCACTTTTACTCCACGTCCATAAAGTATACTTTCAGCATAATTACATTATGCTTTAAATATTACCTGCACATACATCTCACAATGATTATGAATCTTGACCAGTTACAAGCGTTCTGTAGATACCTTACATGCTACTCTTTATGGATAAGTATCCCACAACACATGTGTTTGGTGTAGTGAGTTTGTCGAGTCTGAGGTGAGAGCTGTTTGCAAAGAACAGGGGGCACTTTGCCAGGGAGCCTCTGTGTCGCACCCACCCATCCCTGAGATCAGCAGCCCACCTGAAAGCATTATTTAGGGCTTTCATCCTGAAGAGAATTTTGCTGATACTAATTTTTATTTCACTGCTGGGTTTTTTTTTTCATCTAGGCAACTTGGGGTATGTCTACACAGCATTTTGAAGCCTGCGGGAGCAAGCCTCCCAGCCTGCCCCCCTCCCAAGCATCAGAGCCTGAGCTGCAACTTAAAAGCACTGTCTACACAGCTATTTTTAGAGTACTAGCACGAGCTCCGTTACCCAACTCTATCATCCCAGGTGGAGAGGTTTGCTGCCGCGGGCTCCAAAATGCTCTATATTCATACGCTTCAAGGCTAAGCCATGTAACTCGAGAAACAGTAGCTGTTGAGTGGCGGTGTCTCTTGCCGTACAATGCAAGCCTCTGTGTTTTCACAGCTGCTTGAATCTGACATTAGATCGATGCCTTCCCTTCTGGCTTGGGTTTCACGTCCACAGGAGAAGCAAGCTTTTTTCCCTGCAGGCTAACATGCCTGACCAAAGCTCATTAGAGTCCAGGGCTCCTAGCAGCTCTGCTCACCAGTGACAGAAGCAGAGTTGTTTCTATAAATAAACCATTCCTAGTTTTCCAACAGTTGTTGAACATAATTTTTTTTACATTTATCCCTTCCTTCTTTCGCCCTCTTTAGTGCTCAGCCTTGTGCGAAGTGAGCTTTTCCCTTCTAGTAGCAGGGCTTGCCAAATGCTAATTGACTGTTAAAAATGTCCTCATCGATGCACAAATGCTGTTCAGCTAGCTGGCAAGCCAGGGCGTGAGTTACCCATTAGGCTTTTAAAAGCCAAGTTACAATAAGTCTGGGAAGTTGACGCCCCACTTGAGTTGCAGAATAAACACCTTACACGTCTGGAGCTTTTAAAATGCTCTCCCCGTGCCCTGTGGACTTGAGTAACCTTTTTTTCATAACTACATTCACTAAGCAGAGTCTAAGATACATCCAAATGATGATCATGGATGAAAAAACAAGTCTTTACGGTGCCCTGCTAAGGGTTTTTTTAAAATGTGGCTGAGCTCTTTTTTGCTTCGCTGTGATCTATGAAGAAGGTCGGAAAGTTTTTTAATTAATTAAAAAAAAAAATCTGCTTTTTTTTTTCTCTTTAGAAATATCACCTGCACCAAATCTGGACTTCCTTGGTTTTTCTTGAGGATTTATTCGGGTGTTTCAGGGGCACTTTAGGGCTTGTCTTCACTGCCGCGCTACATTGGCACAGTTGCACCGATGCATCTGTGCCGATGTAGCACATCTGGTGAAGGCGCGCTATGTCTCCCGTCCATGTAATTACTACACCTCAATGAGAGGCAGAAGCAATGTCAGTGGGAGAGTGTCTTCTGTCAACATAGCACAGTGTAGACACCGTTTTAAGTCAATGTAACTTATGTCACTCGGGGGAGAGGATCACACAGCTGAGCGACGTAAGTTACATCTATGTAAGCTATAGTGTAGAAAAGCCCTTAAGGTATTCAGGATGGTACTTAACCACATGCTTATCTCAAAGCATGTGAGTAGTACTATTGAAGTCAGGGGTTTATTCACATGCTAAAAGCTATGAACATGGTCATAGGCACCGACTTTCCCTCTTTCCCATGGGTGCTGACCCCCCTCTGTCCCCGGCGCTGCCCCAACTCCACCCCTTCCATGAGGCCCCACCACTGCCCTGCCCCCATTCCAACCCCTTCCCCAAAGTCTCCACCCCAACTCCACCCCCTCCCTGCCCCTTTTCCCTCCTTCCCCAAATCCCCACCCCGGCCCCGCCTCCTCCCCTGAGCACGTCGCATTCCCGCTCCTCCCCCTCCCTCCTGGAGCGTGCTAACGCTGCCAAACAGCTGTTTGGCAGTGGCCGGGCGGGAAGCACTGGGAGGTAAGTGGAGGAGCGGGGACGTGGTGCGCTCGGGGGGTGGGAGGGTAGGAGAAGGTGGGGGGGGCGGTGAGGGGAGCTTGGCTGCCAGTGGGTGCAGAGCCAGTGCCAGAGTACCCATGGAGTCGGCACCTATGAACATGCTTAAATATCTTAAATCAGAGCCTAACACCTTCATTGAAGATACAGGGGTGTTGTCTAACAAAGACTTTATCCAAAAAGTTATTTAGGCATTGAAGTTAGTTAGATGTTAAAACAAGTCAACGAAAACCCCAATGGCTTTAAAATCTGACTAAAATCCCTTTCCCTTTCAATTACTCTACTTTCACTTTCTTAGCCCTTGTGATGTCATTATGTCATTAGTTCTGCAGCATTTCGTAAATCTTCCAGATGTGAAGTTCTAATGAAAAAGCAAGCAAGGGAAAAAAATCAGACTGAAACACTTCTATGCCTTCGCTATAAATTATAAAGAAGCAAAGCAAGGGCAGTTTGGATTATGAGCTCTTTGGAGTAAGGACCATCTTTATTTTTCTGTGTTTTGTAAAGCGCAGGGTCCATACTTAGGGATAAAAATTCCAAATCCGTGCATGGTCTAATTTTCAGAGGTGCTGGGCTCCCCTTCGTGGGAACCGTGGGCATCCAGCTTCTCTGAAAATCAGACCGTTACATTTTAAACCAAGTTACTGTAAAATCAGCTCCTTCTCCTTCCACTCATCTGTCCCAAAATGATTTCTTTCTTGATTCATGTTCTCCCTGCCCTAGTGGGTGATGCTGTCGCTAACACATGAAACAGTATGTTAGTGAGGTCAACAATGGCTGCAGGGAAAACATAACCCAGAACTGAAGTCTGGGCAGGTAAGTGAAGGAGAAACTGCTTTCCAGATAGTTTATTTAAATGTGTAAGTCCATGCGATCTGTGACTGATATTGGATCCTAAACACATTTTTAAAAATAGTAAATAAAACCTTTGAGGTCCAATAACTCAGAAGAGCAATCACAAACATAAATTTTGTCTTTTAAAAAGAAGAGAGTGTGGTTTAATAACTATATCTCGTGACTGAATGTCAAGACCCAGGGGTTCTATTCCTAGCTTTGCCACTTACTTACAGTATGACCTTGTCCAGTCATTTAACCTTGTTGTGGCTCAGTTTTTCCATGTGTAAAATAGGAGTGATAATACTTCTCTAGCTCACAGAGGTTTTGTGAGGGTTAATCCTTTAATATTTTCACAGTGAGGTTCCTGTTTGGAAGGCTCTAGACATATCAAGTATCATTTGTTTTATTTTTATTTTTACTTTGTCTCTTAAAAACAGCTTTGATCTCGTCACTAATGGTGGGATTTCCATTATCTTACACTTCGAGCGGGCTCCCTTCATCACTCAGGAACACACGCTCTGGCTACCCTGGGATCGCTTTTTTGTAATGGAAACCATAGTCATGAGGCATGAAGAGAATGAGATTCCAAGCTGTGATCTCAGCAACTTTGCCCGTCCCAACCCCGTGGTCTCCCCGTCCCCCCTGACAGCATTTGCAAGTTCCTGTTCCGAGAAAGGCCCCATTGTTCCAGAAATTCAGGTATGAATCTTCTTTCTAACGTGAAACATTTGCTCCAGGCAGTCAAGAGGAGCAGTGCATTTGGAGCTATGCGCATCCTATTCCGTTTCTGTACTTGTTAAAACATTTTGTGACACTGATTTGGGCTTCACTGGCAGCTTTCCAGAAGCCTAGAGGCCTTGCTTAATTTACACTGTATATTTACATACTTTTAAAAATCAAAAATCGACGCTTGGCCATAATGCTTGGTTTTGTTCATCTCTGACAGATAGATAATGACGTGCTTATTCACCAGCAGCAAAAACTGCACTGCCTCTGCTTTGTCCTCACCTCCCGTCTACAGGAAAAGGGTGGCTGTGGGACACATTTTAGGATGTAACAGACCTTCGGGGTACGTTTCAGCACCCACTGCTAAAATGCCTAATGCTGCTCTTCTGCTTTGGGGCAGAATTTTGGAATTGAACTTTCCCAAAGTTTGGGAACAGAACTTTCAACCTTCTAGCCTGAAGAGAATATTGTTGGGGTGAAATCCTGCCCCCATTGAAGTCAATACGAATTTTGCCTTCATCTGCATAATTCCCACATTGTGTAACATATATTATAAAAACACCCTAGTGGAAAAGTGCTTGAAATTCTACCATTGCATTCTATTAGACACACTTCTCAATAGAGAAATGTTAGATACAATGGACATAATCACATTTTTTCCTTGAGGGATATAGGACTGCTTATTGTATAGCAAAGCAGAGACATAATACATTTACAGAGGATTCCAAAGTACTCAGCAGTCTGAAATGCAAATGCTCATTCACAGAAATGCAGCAATCTCTGGAGTACAGCGTTGCAGCTATTTAACTGTACACAACAGAATAACAGAGTCCTGCAACTGAAAGGGGACTTTAGGTAATCAGATTGGTAATTTCTTAAATTAAATTTCTGCTGGGACATCAGGGCTAATTCCCAAGCACTCAGGACCTCAGTTTAATCTGTCATCCAAAAGGCAAAATAACAGTATTCAAATGTCTTTGTTTCTCATCAGTTTTCGGGTCAGAGTATTATGTGTGTCATGTTGAAGAAATTGGACAGAGTAATAGTTTCCTCGCTCAGTGGAGTAGGTGTGTGATGGCAGGGGAAGGAGTAGCTGGAATAGAAACATTTAACTCGGTTAACATAATTGAGCATCAAGATTTTTCAACTTGTCGCATGCAAAACTGGCAGGCTTTGCTACAGGCAGGAGTTCAAGACTGTGGCTGACATCAAGGGGTTAAAAGAAAGAAGCAGAAAGAATTCCTAATACGTTTAACGAGAAAGTTCTTATTTCTAATCAGTCTAGTAGTGGGTTGACCACTTTTGTAGAGTATTGAGCGTATTATTTATGCATGTAGGAACCCTGTCACAGACCAGGACCCCATTGTGCTAGGTGCTGCACAAACACAGCATATATGTCTCTCTGGATCTAGCGACAGTACTAATTAACAGATAGACAGAAATACGGGGACAGTTTCTGCCTCTGTTACTTTTGTAAGTTCCAGGTAGTTTGTGGCCCATCCTTTTTCCAATGCCATTTTTCTGTGGGTGTGCATCACCAGGACAGTATTGCTCATGAAATGCAACAAAGCACAATATGCAACCGTTTTGGAAGGTCTTGTGAGCCTCACGATTTGAACCACCTCTTGAGGCAGGATCCTTTTAAATCTATTCTTGGCATTTGTTTGATGCCTATTTACTACTCAGTTGACCCTTCCTCTGAAATGGTAGTCAATAGGGACAGAGAGAAGTCAATTGTGGTAGAGAGAAGTAAATGGTTCAGAGACTGAATTGAACCAGACGTTGCAAAACAATGCCTTGGTGGCAATTATTTCTGGCTGGCGTTTTCCTGTAGGGGTTTTATGTGAAGACAGATTAGATGAAAGGGACCGCCTTCTTTGCATCGCTGCTCAGCAGAGCTTGCTGCCAGCATAGCTATTTTAAAATTCCTGGGTTTTCCCAGATCTGTCATTTTTCACCCTCGTAAGTGCATAGGTATGTAAATTGAAAAGGCTGCATTAGATAAAGTAAATATTTATGGACGTGGTGCAACAGTACTTTAACTTCTGTGATGCATCAGTTTGTCAAGTGCTGCTGTGCTCAGAGGTTGAGTTATCACTTGAAAAAGTATTAGCTCTTCGATAATAGCCCAAAACAGCCGCTCTTAGGAGCTTCATTTCCCAGATGGGTGGTTATTTATATCTAAAACCCATATGAGAGGAACATTCCAGCACAACTGAGGCTGTGTAAAGCTCCAACAAACAGGGGTCAAGTCTAGTGGTTAGAACAGTGCACTAAAAAGAATTTCAGACTCCTGTGGCCTATTCTTGGCTCTGCCATTGACTGTGTACCTTTAGCAAATCCTTTTAACTCCTCTGTCTTTCACTTTCCCCATCCATAAAATGGGTAGGGCTGTTGTGAAGACTGTTTTTTATTTATAAAGCATTTTTTTCAGATCCTTCAGTTTCCATGACAGGACTCTGTTTTCAGTTGCTAATATGTTTTCTGTGCTGGCTATTATTATTAAATGGACATATACCTATCTCATAGAACTGGAAGGGTCCTTGAAAGGTCATTGAGTTTAGACATCTGCCTTCACAGCAGGACCAAGTACCATCCCTGACAGATTTTTGCCCCAGATTTCTAAATGGCCCACTTAAGGATTAAACTCATAACCCTGGGTTTAGCAAGCCAATGCTCAAACCACTGAGCTATCTCTCCCCCCGTCTGTCTAAAGCTGTTTTTTTAGAGGGAAGTTCCAGCTAAAATGATTCGGCCTTTTCCAAGAACAAGGTTGGGGGAAAATACACTGTTGTGCTCATGTTAAAAAAAAATCATACAGCCATTTCACTGAGAAGCTCTTGCACCTCTGTGTTTTGGAGCAGGGACTGGAAATTTGGCAGGATGACCCACCCTAGTTTCGAGGATGTGCCTTTCGCCATCCCCAGAAAATTTGCCCTAAACTAACCAAGTTATAAACCCTCCCAAAAATCTCAGTTCATATATGCTCAGTAGAGACTCGTGAGAGTTTAGCAGCCCAATTCTCTGAAGATTAAATTAGTACTGAGCATGCTCAATCCCTAGGGCAGCTAGGGCTGAGCAAGACTTTTTCTGCAGTTTCTTGTCCCATTTGGCCGGGACTGCAGTAGTACTGGACACTGGGACTGAGAGGAGGAAAACTTTCTCTCCTGGGCTCTCAGTGCTCCCCCTGCTGGTGCCCAGGCAGCATGGAGGAGGAGGAGGAGCAGGATGCCTGGAATGCAGAGGGACAAGGAATAAGGTGGGAGGAGAGCTCAAGGGAGGGGGGCTCGGAGCAGGAGTCAGGAGGGGGGCTAGGGCCAGGAGCAGGGGATGAGGAAGGATAGAAGCAGAAGGAAGGCAAAGGGCAGGAGGGGAAGAAAGAAGCAGAGATGGCGGGACATTGGCAAGAGATGGGGCTGGAGCTGGGGAGAGAGGGGACAGGAGCAGGGTGGGAGAAGATGGGTAGGAACCAGGTGAGATAGCAGCAGGAGGAGGGATAGAGGGACAAATAAGGCTCACAGTATCACAAAGAGTCCAGAAGATGAAGATTGTCACCAACAGAATACAGCAAGATACGGGACAAAGCGGAGAAAAGGGAGCATTGGCTGGGGGCATCTTGGTTACAGATGGTTGGAGCCTTTTTCTGCTTGGATCTCATTGTAAGCATTTTTAACCTGCCCTTCCCACCCCACCCCACCCGCACAGATCACCCAGAGAGACATTCCTTGGCCTCCACGAATAACCCTATACATTGTGAATATTTTATAACTGATGCCTCGTAAGTGGGCTGGTTTAGAAACTTCTCAGAGAGCTTTTCTGAAGATGTAAGTGTCTGATTAATTGCAACTTTGGTGTCTGCTCAGTGGTGATTTAACACCTCCTGGCTGTTTTTCCTCAGGCCCTGCAAGAGGAGATTAACGTTGCTGGCAGTACAATAAAGCTGAGTTACCTGAGCAGCCGCACGGCTGGCTATAAGTCCGTCTTGAGGATCAGCATGACCCATCCCACCATCCCCTTCAACCTCATGAAAGTCCACCTTATGGTGGCCGTAGAAGGACGCCTCTTTAGAAAGTGGTTTGCAGCTGCCCCGGACCTCTCCTATTATTTCATCTGGGATAAGACGGATGTCTACAGCCAGAAAGTGTACGGACTGTCGGAAGCCTTTGGTAAGCTGACCTCAGAACACATTCCTCTCTTTCCATCTTGCCCGTAAGAAGTTGTTAAGTGGCAGCACGCAAACCTTATCCTAGATTATCCTGCTCTTATGTTTTCTTCCCTTCACTGCCCTTTCCAGAACGTCAGCACAGCGTAACCATTGTGGGCCTGCTTCTCCACTGCCCTGCACATTGTGCGATCCTCTATGTCTGTAGAACGATTACTCAAGGTGCGAAGCAATGGAGAATCGGGCTCTGTGTGTTCTTTGCACCATCTCTTGAGCACAGCACCATCCATGGTTTGTAGCCAGCGGGATCTGCAGCTGAAGAAGCTGAAGTCCTACAGGAGGAGGAAGCTTCCTCTGTGCTGCCGATGTAACACTTGTATGGCTACAGCTCCTTCCCCTTTTCGCGGACATCACAGAGCCCACCCAGCCCAAATGCCATGTCTGTCAATCAGTTGCGGCGGAAAGGACATCGGAGCGGGAGGGGAACCGAGCATGCATAGTGACTGCTCGGTGCCGCAGCTGGTTGCTCCCTGTATGACTGACAGAGGAATCTTTAAAGGAGCCATGATCCTTCACTCACAGCTCCGCAATAGGGTTCAGACAGGTGGAGTAGATCAGGCCTTGGCAATGGCAACAGCATGATGAGAGGGCCCCCGCCCCAGGTGTCTCCACTGCTATTTTAAAACAACAGACATCCACCCCTGATCCTGCTCTTCCTTGTTGCCCTTGGAGCAATTCAGGGATAACTGCAGCCCTGCAACTAGACTCCTCTTTGCTCCCCTGTAGCCTGAGTGGAGATATGCAGGGGGCTCTTTCTCTCAGGCTGCAGAGAGAGAGAATGAGTCTCTTATTCCCACTTATACATGGGGCTGAGCTTCCTTGGGAGAGGTTGGTTGACATGACCTGCTGAGGCTTATGAGACCCTGTAACACCGCACAAGTGAGGCTCTGGATGGAGCAACGTGTACAGATAACACATAGTTAGGGTCCTACCAAATTCACGGTCCATTTTGGTCAATTTCACCATCATAGGATTTTAAAAATCATCGATATCATGATTTCAGCTATCTAAATCTGAAATGTCACAGTGTTGTAATTGTAGAGGTCTTGACCCAAAAAGGAGTTGGTGCAGGGGTCACAAGGTTGTGGAACTGCTACCCTTACTTCTGCGCTGCTGCTGGTGGCGGCGCTGCCTTCAGACCTGGGCAGCTGGAGAGTGGTGGCTGCTGGCTGGGAGCCCAGCTCTGAAGGCAGAGCGGCTGCCACAGCAGCAATGCAGAAGTAAGGATGGCCTGGTGTGGTATTGTCACCCTTACTTCTGCGCTGATGTCTGCAGAGCTGGGCCCTCAGGAAGCAGCTGCCACTCTCCAGCCACCCAGCTCTGTAGGCGGCACAGAAGAAAGAGTGGCAATACCGTGACCCCCCTAAATAACTTTGTGATCCACCCTGCAACTCCCTTTTGGGTCAGGACCCCCAATTTGAGAAACACTGGTCTCCTCCGAGGGAGACCAGATTTCACAGTCCATGACATGTTTTTCATGGCCATGAAATTGGTAGGGCCCTATTCATAGAGAAAGAATTACCTACCTGGTGTGACTTTGAGGGCCAGATTTTTATGAAGGCCTCAACCTGTCCCCCATGTCACACTCACAGTTAGTTGCAGCTAGAATTTAGCTTCCTCCCTACCTGATTGATGGGGGTGAAATTAGAGGCAGGGTCTGAAAAGGAGGCCCTAAAAGGTTTATGTTCTGATATAGTAAAGTTATTTCTGGCAAATACCTACAAGACACCCTTCACTTTGTACCTGTGTCTAGGTTTTTTTGTATTATTCAGGAAACCTCCAAAGGTGCCCAGAGGTTTAAAATAACACATTACTAGCCAAGTACACATATAGACAAATAAATATATTTTTTCATCAAAAGAGCTGAAAACAGAATCGTAGCAGAAAGAGGCGGGAAAGGTCTTTTGATTGTTCAATCCAACTCATCTCCCTGTCAATGCAAGACTGTTCCCTGTACTGCAGATTTCTCCTGTCCAGTCTGATCCTGCAGAGTTCCTAATATCAGTGCTCAGCATTTCTCAGGAGACACTGGGCCCCTGGCAAGATCAGACCCTTATTGTATGGGCCAAGAGTTGTTCCACGTCCTGCTTTTCCCTTGTCTCCTAAGCAATGTAAAACTGAAGATCCCTGCTCTGCTTCAGGTACTAGTGGGGAACTGGGTTTTGGGTCTTACTGCTTTTGAGGAAAGCATGTTTTACCTGAAGCCTTCTTGTAGGCATAGGCGCTGACTCCGGGGAAAAATTAGTGGGTGCTCTGCACCCACTGGCAGCCAAGCTCCCTGCCCCACCTCACCTCACCTCCTCCCCTGAGCGCGCCGCGTCCCCGCTCCTCCACCTACCTCTTAGCACTTACTGCTGCCAAACAGCTGTAGCACTCTCTGGGAGGGATGGATAGAGGAGGAGCGGGAACGTGGCGTGCTCAGGGGAGGAGGCGGGGAAAAGGCGGGGCCGGGGCGGGGATATGGGGAAGGGGTTGGAATGGGGGCAGGAGGGGGCCAGGCAGGGGTTGAGTCGGGGGCAGAGCGGGGTCAACCACCCACCGGCGCCAGAAGAAGCCGGCGCCTATGCTTGTAGGTGTTCAGTAAAATAATCGGCCTGATTCTCCTCTCACTGAAACTGATTTTACAGTGGTGTAACTAAGTTACCTTTAATGAAGTTATTCCTGATTTACACCAATGAAAGGGAGGTAAATCAGGCCTAAAGATTCTCTGGACATTATGAAAACCAACTCGCATTCAACCATTTTGTCTGTATTAGTGATATCGGCCCAAATTAATCTCTGACCTGTCTGTCAACTTTAAGGGAGTTTACTGATTTAGACCCGCTTGGATTATGTTTTGTTTTCTAAACTGGGCCATGTTTCTCTGCCTGCATCACTGCCAGGCAGCCTTAGCACATGAGGTAATGAATAGAAGCAACATACTACCATTTTGGAATTCTGGGACCATTTTTGCTAAACCCTTAGGTCACCCATTGCTTTGAATTGTGTCTGTGAGTCGGCGCCTTTTGAATATTTAGCACATTTGTCCAACATCTACTGCTGTGTTGACCTTTTTTATGCAGAGTGGCCTTTAAAGAGGAGAATATTAAGACTCTGCATTAATGTGACGGTATTTTAAATAGAATTGGCACTTGCCTGTAGAAATGGCCTTTCCCCCAACTAATTAAAGCTCTCAGCTGTGTGCTGAATGTGCATTTCTGAGGTTATTAACCTATGGGCTTCTTTTTTTCCCCTTTGCTCCCAGTTTCCGTGGGCTATGAATATGAATCATGTCCTGATCTGATCCTGTGGGAGAAGAGGACGGCGGTCCTTCAGGGTTATGAAATTGATGCTTCCAAACTCGGAGGATGGTCCCTGGACAAACACCATGCCCTCAACATACAGAGCGGTAGGTTGGCTTTAACAAATGGCGTGAGCAGGGTGATGCAGCGGTACAATGCATTGTTGCTTTTCACCATTAATAATTCAACCAAAGGGAAAACACACACATGCACACTCTAGTAACAAATTATTCATTGTAACCTACATTCAGCGGCAGCTTTGCGTGGGCAAATCTGAAAGGAATCAGCTGCTGTAAATCTGTTGTATATTTTTATGAAGTGTGCAGCCCCAGCTTTGTACTACCTATAAAGGAATGGGATTGAATGGTTTGATGTCCATCAGAAAAAGTCCCAAGGCTGAACCCTACATAAGCACATTCAGTGTATGCATACGGTCAGATAGGGTCCATCCTTTGTCGACCCCATTGAAAGCAAACCCACCCAATATAATCACACACAGCAAAGCATGGCATAATAATCATCCTTGCTGCCAGTGGTGAGAACGCAGCTTGGAATGTGGACCTGAGAGAACCTGTCCAATATGACTTCGATCCTGCTCAAGGAAACCTAATTCCTCGGCTTCAGAAGTCTTCCCACTCCTAAGTTCCCCATCCCTCAACTTCTGTGGCCAGCTGCTCTGCTAGAGCTCAGATCTCTTTGAAGCTATAATGCCTACATTCCTTAGCGCATGATGAGTGTTTAGAGACGGGGCATTTAGCTGGGCAGAATGACTAGAACATGGCCAAAGGATGGAAAGTTTGCACTACCCTGTGCGATTGTAGTGAGTACGGAGAGAGTAGCCCCAGGTCAGGTGGCACCACTAATGAAAACTTTCCTGGTCTTCTCACAAACAACATATAAGTTCCCCTGGGCCCTGCTGACGAAACCTACCCCAGTTAATACTCCACTCAGACTTTCCTAAGTGAACTACTACCACCCAGCATGTCCCTTGCCAGCAGACAACCCCAGTGGATACCCTCTCTCACTAGTGACAATTATCTTGACCTTCCAATCTCCAAAGTGTTTCTCAACCCGTGGTCGCAACCCCCAGGAGGGCCCCAAATAGCAATCAGAGGATTGTGAGGCATTGGACATTTTATTACACTCTAAAGCAAAGAAAAGCTTGGTCTCCCACCTAGCCACTCACCGTTAAGGTCAAGTCATCTCTGCCAACCCCTTGAAATACCCACACAAATAAATTACAGAGGCTGACCATTGTTAGCATCGATATATCTTTATAGTAAATGGGGGGGTGGGAGGCGGCAACCTGAAAAGGCTGAAAAACACTGTGCTCTAGGAGTTACAGCAGTCTGCCATGGGCCCTGGACATCTCATTTTTCACAGGATCCCACAGTACCTAGAGGCAATTCTGGAGAGATCTCTTTGTGATGTGGTGCAACATGAGTCTGGAAGCTGGGACACCAGGGTTCTATTTCCTGTACTGCCATTGATTCATTCTGTGACCTGGAGCAAGTCGCATGCCCTCCGTGTGCTTCAGTTTCACCATCTGTTTAATTCCCTTTCTGCTCTTATCGTTTTCTAGGCATCTTGCATAAAGGAAATGGGGAAAATCAGTTTGTCTCTCAGCAGCCGCCTGTCATAGGAAGCATTATGGGCAATGGACGCAGGCGTAGCATTTCCTGTCCAAGCTGTAATGGCCTTGCAGATGGGAACAAGCTCCTGGCTCCTGTTGCCCTAACATGCGGATCTGATGGAAGCCTTTATGTTGGAGACTTCAACTACATCCGAAGGATCTTTCCCTCTGGCAATGTCACCAACATACTGGAGCTCAGGTACACCAGGCAGCTCGCAGCCCGTGATAATTGTTCACCTTTGATTCTGCAGAAATGTTATGTACCCAGAGGGAAAATGAAACCCAAACTCTTTTTTTTTAAACTAACAGAATGGGCCAAATTCACCTCTGGTGCAAGTCCACTGACTTTGACTTACTCCAGGAAGGCATGCGACCTAGTGAATTCATCCAGAATGGAATCACAGGCCCAAAATAGTCTATCGCATTTCTTACCCACTAACTCAGGCTGAGTTAATGTGTCCTCCTCAGTCTGGTGAGAGACTAGTGGGAATTCTAAAAATTAACAGTCAGCCTCCGGGATAACCTACACTTGGAAGGACACACATCACTAATGATGATATGTGGAGGGTACTCAGGACAGAGGATCATTCATACCTAGGACAGTGAGCTCACCAAGGAACTCCCAGAGTCTGTGACTTCTGGGTGGGTTTTTTTGGACAAACATACAAACACCCCCAGCGAATTCTCCACTGAAAAATAGGGGCTGGGTGAAGAAATTCTGTCCATCTCCCCTGCAGGGAGATGAAGTGCTGCCACTTGCCCCCACAGAAAAGTGAAGAGAAAACTTCCAGTAGGAAGAGAGAGGTTTGCAAAGCAGCAAGCACAAAAGAGGGGAGGGAAGGAAATCGGGGGGAGGGGGAGGGGAGAATACAGATGAGTCATAAATGTTGATGAAATAAAATATATTGTGACCGAGTCAACGTTTGTGTTGACTCATCTGTGATATTTTCCCTCCCAGACATTTCATGACAAACACACTGT
The DNA here is from genome assembly GCF_027887155.1 of Malaclemys terrapin pileata. NCBI lineage: Eukaryota > Metazoa > Chordata > Testudines > Emydidae > Malaclemys > Malaclemys terrapin. Next base: position 336,118,779 of record NC_071505.1, read on the forward strand.
TCAAGGCAGTGGATCTGATTCTGATCTCATGCTGGGGCTACCCAGGATTAATTCCATGGAAGGCAGTAGAGTTAAACTGGTGTAAGGGACATCGGAATCAGGCTCAATGACTCTGCCTTAAGAGCCTGATCTGAAACCCAGTGAAGTCAATGGGAACCTAACAAATGACTTCAGTGGGCTTTGGAACAGGCCCTAATACAACATGTTTGTAACTGGAGTGGAGATTGAACTGTCCATTGGTGAATAATTCTGTATTGGGAGTTTTACATGGCTTTGTGTGTCAAGATGTCTAGTCAGTGATACGCTTTAGTCCAAGCACTCATTAACCAGTACATTGCACACGTGAGGATAAAGACAGGTTGTTGAATTTTTTTTACACTGACTAACCTATTGACAGAAATCCATGCAGTTTTTCTTAGTTTTAAATGGCATTTCGTTATCTGGCGAATCCCAGTCACAGACTGTGGGATGCTACATGATAAGACTTTATTTTTAATGCTCTGAAACAGCCCTCCACAGCTCTAGTGCAGACGTGCCCAATGCTTCCCTTTTGGCGTGTAGTTCCAAAACGCTTGTTGTTGTTTCTCTGCTTTTTTTCTGGTGAAAGTATTCATTGCATTTTTGAAACCCAAACATACCAAACCCCTCCTGCCAACACACACAAACAGCTACCAAGAACTTATCCATAATGTACAGCATCCCAGTGGGATGTAAGGGAAATGGGCATAGATGAATCTTTTCGGTACTAACAGGATACTTGTAAGAGCCAGTTTCTGAGAAGCTCTGAGCACCCACAGCTCCCAGAAGACCCATGTGCTTGCTATGTCTCAAGATTTGGCCTAAAAGTGTGATACTTCTCACTCCCCTGAGACGTGACTGTAAAAATGGTCCCTACTTACTCAGCAGATTTGTATTTCGAGTCATGTCTGCTGACAAAAATACGGCCCCAATCCTACAACGAGGACCTTCATTGACTCAACCGCAGCTCGTTGCAGGATCAGTGCCGAGGTTGCATTGCATTATACTCCTTTTCGCCTGAGGAATCAATGCCACTAAAAGAGAGTGAGCTAGATGCTATTTTTTCTTGCGCATCAACAACAGAATTGTTTACTAGTCAGTACACCTGTGCAAACCCACAGAAGTTCATTGGGTGCCACTGAGGGCCCAATTGGGCCTGCAGGACCTTTATTATGGGTGCTGATGTACAAGAAGAAAAGAATCCAGGCTGAGATCCCAGGGCTGGCACTTAGAAGACATGGTGTTTTCTATGTAACCTGAGCTCATTCAAGATGGAAATTATGGAGAGTCAACAAACAAGGAACTCCATGATAACATATTTACAGTCACTTCTCTGAGCGAGCCACAGCTTGAGTACGATACCCGGAGTGGGACTCCAAATATTGAGGAATGATTCCATGGTGGCCTACATTAAGGTGCAGAGCATCCTTCCAGTGCTGAAAGGTTATTTTAGTGATGGAGGCTGTGATTTCCAAAGGAGCCTAAGGCAGATAGGTGCCCAAACCCCACGGTAATGGCATGGGAGTTAGGTGCCTCGCTTCCCTGAGGGAGTTCTGGAAATCCCACCCTGAGTTCTTTTTGTATTTCAGCATTGTTAGAAACACCCTGTGCATATAGATTTGGTGGAACAGTCCCTGATTCCAAAAGAGCAAATTGGAAACCTTGAAAAAGTGACCTTGTTGGATTCTCCAAAGAGCCACAAAGTTTAATTTACTCCCATGTTAATCCTTCTGAAGCCATTACTGCTTTATCTGTGCAAACACTTAGGTTACAGGGGCCAAAAAGCACTTCTTAACTCACGTGTGCTATAAATTAAATGGGTACAGATGCAGGTTGACTAAAAGCTATGGGGGAAAGCCATTATTTTGGTCTAAATGGATTGTATCTGTGCCTCCTCAAGCAGCATTTCTTTTGAGATTCACACCCCCACTGTTTGGTACAGTGTCTTATTAGAGTGTAGTGCTCTTTTCTGGAGAGGGGAGGCAGCTGCAATGTGGCTTCCAGCTAATTACAATGGGGTATGTAACTTGGCCCATGAAAAAAAATCTTACTTGAATTCTGCGCCATAGTGTCTCTGAGATTCAAGCAGTGAACATAAAAGAAGTTGGCCAGAACAATTCTGCTGATATATTGCCTTGTAAAATAGAAAGAACCACAATCAGCGACAGTGAAAAAGCTGTAAAGCTTACTAAAGAAACAGGCTTCTATCCTGACATTATATTCCATGACAGATAATTAAATGTAGTGAGTGTCTCTGTGTGTGAAGTGTGCCTGACCCCATCTCCTGCATAAATGAGTACCTCTGAGCTGGTGAGATCATACTTCCTTTGTGATATGCAGCAGTACATAAGTGAACTCACTGACAAGTAATATCCAATATAAAGTATATCAGTGTCATGCCTGCTAAGTCTTTATTTATTATTGCATTGTATGGTACAGTTACTGTCAAGTTTTCAATCTGCTAATAATGCTTCTAACTCAGCCACTAACACCTCATACTTTCTTCTATTCCCTGCTTTCCTGCCGTCTGTCAGAAATAAAGATTTCAGACATAGGTAAGCCAACCAGTGGAGAATTTTATGCCTCTGCCTGTCTTGTTGCATGTTGTTATATGGTGAGCCACAAGTGCCATTTCCAGATGATTCAATAGCAAATGAAGCCAGTGTGATTAAAGCTGATGTAGGCGATCAGTCATCCAAACTGGAAGCCATTAATCATGCATCAGGGTCATAATGCAATTCTGTTTGGTCTATAAATAGTCATAGTCAGTCAGAATAGAGTATAAAGGTAGGAGGGAAGGAGGAAGGGGGCTCTTTGTCAAACAATTGAGTGAATGGCAAGACAAAGACAATTATCTATGTCATTTAAAAGGAGCTCTGGGTAACCCACTGGTTACTGTGTGTTACATGTCCTGACCCCCAGAGAACCACAGCTCTGTTACAGCTCCCAATGAAAACTCTAGAGGCTCATACTTTTAGCCTGGTTTGATCCCCAGTGATGGTTGTTATAAAAATTGGGACTTGCCCCGATTAGAATGGCTGTGAGCCTGGGGCACTAGGTGTGAACTTCCATTATCATTCAGAAGTATTTAACCCTTAGGGCTGGTCTACACTGGGGGGGGGGGGGTTGGGGGGGATTGATCTAAGATACGCAACTTCAGCTACGAGAATAGCGTAGCTGAAGTTGACGTATCTTAGATCGAATTAAAATTACTTATTTCGCATCCTCATAGCGCGGGATCTACGGCCGCGGCTCCCCCGTCGACTTTGCTTCCACCTCTCGCCGAGCTGGAGTTCAGCAGTCAACAGGAGAGCAATTGGGGATCGATTTATCACGTCTACATTACATGGGATAAATCGATCCCACGGGTAGTGTAGATGTACCCTTAGTGTCCGTTCTGCAGCCCTCTTTGTGTCTGATCCACAGTGGGTAGGAGAGCACTTTGGAGCAGGCCCTTAAGGGATCGTCTGCAAGTTTCCAGCTTATGCTGTATTCCAAATGCATGGCATTGTTGTGAGGTTTTATTTTCTGTTTAGCACAACTTGAAAGAGCTACAGGGCCAAGTGTAAATTCTGTTTCCTGCAGCAGATAATTTCCTTCACCTAATCACACATCAAGTGTCACCCAGTACAAATGGCCTAGACCTCACACAAGCGGCAGTAGAATTCATCCCACTGGGATCTGCTCAGTGCTACTGAAACCAGCAACACTGAACTCCTCCTCCAGGGGGGTTCAGCACTTTAAAGTTGACAGCAAATGTCTGCCATCAGCAGTGGCCAGTGCCACAGTAGGAGATCCTGGGAAAGAGTGGGAAGGAGGGCAATCATGCGGGCACAGGAGAAAGGGCGAGTCAGGAACTAGCATAGGGTGAGTGCTATGGAGATTGTTTCAAATGTTAAAGGAGACAGATGAAATATGAGAGACAGAGAAGAAAGTGTCGTCCTTGTGCCCAGAGCCCTCACCTGACCTGCTTGGCAACACCTCTGCCTGTTCCTCCTAGGAACACGGAAATTTCCAGACTGAATCCGATCCATGGTCCATCTAATCCAGTATCCTGTCACTGACAGTGGACAGCACTGAATGTTTCAAGGGAAAGTGTAAGAAACCCCACAGTAGGTAGTTAAGGAATAACCTGTCCCCCAGAGAAGGTTTCCTTCCTGACCCCAATAGTTAGAAGTTGGCTTATATTCTGAAGCAGGAGGGGTTTTCCTAAAGGTCCTCCTTAAACACATCTCTTCTGACAAGACCTAGTCCTTGCAGAGGGAAGTGTTCACAATATAAATGTCCATAATATGGAAGCAATAAGTCTGAGTGCCACACTGCTCTACATATTCACCTTGCTTTTTCTTGCCTGTCCTTCCCCCCCCCCCCCCCCTTGCATTTGTATGTGGTCTGTCTAGAGCACAAGCTCTTTGGGGGCAAAGGCCATGTCTTTTAATCTATCTGTAAAGTGCCTGATATGTTGTTGGCACTATCCTGTCCAAATAATAAGAAAAGCTAAAGAACCAAAGGAAAGGGAGGATGTATCATGAGAGAATATTTAGGACGAACAAACCCAAAGTAATTGGGGTATTCAGTGAAGTCAGAGAGGAGGCCTGGTGGTTCATAACCATCAGAGGCAAGAGGTCACTGTGGAATTCTACATGGCTAGAGACAGATGAGAATGAGCAGACTGTGGCCACCAGAGAGAAGAGTAACGAGAGGAATTCCACACAACTAGAAGTTTCAAATCGATATCAGGTCCTCAACATGAAAACTTTCGAAGATACCTCTCAAGATCCAGCAGATCCAAGGGAATGGAGAGGTGTACAGGACACATATGTGGATGGCAGTTTGGCCCTACCGATAAGAAAATCAAGCTTGCTGGCAAAGAGTCTTCCAAACATTCTAGAAAGAAAGATGATCCTTGTTGGGTATTCAATACTCAGAAGAACCAAAAGAACATTCTGCAAAGGACAGACAGACAACAGAACAGTGTGCTGCCTTCCCGGAGCCAAGACACTAGACGTCGCTCTAAGATTGGATAGCCTTCTGAAGTCGACAGACAAGGACTAATGATACTGTGTCGTGGGATATCACACAGATAGTAGATTACGTCAGGGGACTCAACAATGTGAGGAAGAAGAAGAATATCCAAGCAATTTCCTCTAAGATTTTTCCTGTCCCATGAGAGAAAAAGGACACATGATTCTGGTCGTGACGCACTGGCAAAGTAAGTGCTGTAGGGTGTAGGGTTTTGTGGAACATTGGTCCACCTTCTGTGGGTAGAAGGAGCTGTATATTTTAGATGGCCTCCACCGCAGGAGAAAGGGGACCAATCTCCTTGAGGACAGGCTGGCTAGAGTAGTCAGGATGGGATTAAACTAAACACAAAAGGGGCGGCACAAAGGGGGGAAGATATTTATTTTATCTATTTATTTATTTATTTATTTATTTAAGAGCAATCAGTTAGCACAAAAAGAGATGCTGAAACCAAAATTAGTCAAAGAACCAAATGACATAAAGAGAAGAAATTCTTGAATTGTCTATACACCAATGTTAGGATTCTAGGTAATAAACAAAATTAATTGGAATTGCTCATTTTTTAGCATAAATTCAATCTAGTTGGTAAAAACCTGGTTTGATGGTAAACACTGTTGGAATGTTAAAATCAATGGTTATAACCTATTTAGGAAGGATCAAGTGGGCAAAAAAGGAGGTGAAGTGGCACTCTATGTCAAAAATGGCATTACCTGTTTGCGTCACTGATAACTTAGAAGAAAAAGATCTTGAATGCTTATGGATCAGTGTGCTAACAGATAAAGCACAAGATGGAGTATTAGTTGGTATCTGCTGCAGACCATCAAATTACACTATGAAACAGGATGATCACCTCCTTACACACTTCTCAATAATGTGTAGGGAAAAACTTGGTGATAGTGGGAGAACATCAATGTGAGTGACATATGCTGGAGGTCTCATGCTGCTAATACTAATACTAAAACATCCGTTGAATTTCTAAACATTATAGATGACAATTTCCTAACTCAAAAAGTAATGCAACCAACACGGGGGAATTTTTATTAGACCTTGTCTTAACAGATAAAGAGGAACTGATTACAGAACTAAAAACAAATTGTAGCTTAGGTACACGTGATCATGACTTGTTCACATTTATAACGTGCAAGCAGAATAATGTTCAGTAATATGTATACTTAATAGCGCCAATTTCACAAAACTGAAAACAATTATGAGCCAAATGAGCTGGGAGGAAGAATTTAATCAGAAAAATTTCAGTGATAACTGGGAATCATTTAAGAACACCTTACTAGAGGTCCTGAAAGAGACAATCCCACAATTGAGAAAAAAGGCAGTGCTGGTTAAAAAACAACCACCTAGTTTAGAGGTAAAGTGAAGGCAGCTATAAAAAAATATTTTTTTTATAACAAATGGAAGAAAGGGGAAGTTGATAGTAATGAATATAAATAATAAATTAGGGACTGTACAAAATTGATAAGAGAAGCAAAGGAACACAAGAAGAAAACTATGGTCTGAAGACTTAAAGACAATAAGAAGGATTACTTTTAAATATATTAGGGACAAAAAGAATCCTTTCAGTGGTATTGGTCCATTAGTAGGTGGAAATGTTAGAATTATCAATAATAATGCAGAAAAGGCAGAAGTATTCAATAAATATTTCTGTTCTGTATTTGGGAAAAACAGATGATGCAGTCTCGTCCTACAGTGATAACACTCTTTCCATTCCACTAGTCTCTCTGGAGGATGTTAAACAGAAGCTACTGATCTTAGACATATTTAAATTAGCAGGCCCAGATAATTTGCATCGAAGAGTTTTAAAAGAACTGGCCATGGAGCTCTCTGGACCATTAATGTTGATTTTCAATAAGTCTTGGAGCACTGGGGAAGTTCCAGAAAACTGGAAGAAAGATAATGTTGTGCGAGTGTTTTAAAAGAATAAATGGGATGACCCAGGTAATTATAGGCCTGTCAGCCTGACTTCGATCCTAGACAAGATAATGGAAAGGCTCATATGGGACTCACTTAATAAAGAATTAAAGGAGGGTAATGTCATTAATGCAAATCAACATGGGTTTATGGAAAATAGGTCCTGTCAAACTAATTTGTTATCTTTTTTTTTTTATTAGATTATAAGTTTGGTAGATAAAGTCAATAGTGCTGACTTAATATACTTAGACATCTGTAAGGCATTTGAGTTGGTCCCACACAACATTTTGATTAAAAAACTAGAATGGCATAAAATTAAAACAGCACACATTAATTTGATTAAAAACTGGCTAACAGATGGGTCTCAAAATGTGATTGTAAATGGAGAATCATCATCTAAGTGGGTGGGTTTCCAGTTAGGTCCCGCAGGGATTGGTTCCTGGCCCTATGCTATTTAAAAAATGTATCAATGCCCTGAAAGAAAATATAAAATCATCACTGATCAAATTTGCAAATAATAAAAATTGGGTGAGTGGTAAATAATGACGAGGATAGGTCACCAATTCACAGTGATATGGATTGAGGTTGCAGGAATAAACCATCCCGATGTGCAGAAAGAATAGTAAATAGGCAGGCGACCAGCTTGGCTTAACAGTGAAATCCCTGCTGATCTTAAACACAGAAAAGAAGCTTACAAGAAGTGGAAAATTGGACAAATGACCAGGGAGAAGTATAAAAATATTGCTCAGGCATGCAGGAGTGAAATCAGGAAGGCCAAATCACACTTGGAGTTGCAGCTAGCAAGAGATGTTAAGAGTAACAAGAAGGGTTTCTTCAGATATGTTAGCAACAAGAAGAAAGTCAAGGAAAGTGTGGGCCCCTTACTGAATGAGGGAGGCAACCTAGTAACAGAGGATGTGGAAAAAGCTAATGTACTCAATGCTTTTTTTGCCTCTGTCTTCACGAATAAGGTCAGCTCCCAAACTACTGCACTGGGCAGCACAGCATGGGGAGGAGGTGACCAGCCCTCTGTGGAGAAAGAAGTGGTTCGGGACTATTTAGAAAAGCTGGATGAGCACAAGTCCATGGGGCCGGATGCGCTGCATCTGAGGGTGCTAAAGGAGTTGGCAGATGTGATTCCAGAGCCATTGGCCATTATCTTTGAAAACTCTTGGCCATCGGGGGAGGTCCCGGATGACTGGAAAAAGGCTAATGTAGTGCCCATCTTTCTAAAAGGGAAGAAGGAGGATCTGGGGAGCAACAGGCCAGTCAGCCTCACCTCAGTCCCGGGAAAAATCATGGAGCAGGTCCTCAAGGAATCAATTCTGAAGCACTTAGAGGAGAGGAAAGTGATCAGGAACAGTCCTGCACTTAGGATGGAAGAATCCCATGCACTGCTACAGACTAGGGACTGAGTGGCTAGGCAGCAGTTTGCAGAAAAGGACCTAGGGGTTATGATGGACAAGAAGCTGGATATGAGTCAATGGTGTGCCCTTGCTGCCAAGAAGGCTAATGGCATTTTGGGCTGTATAAGTAGGGGCATTGCCAGCAGATCGAGGGACATGATCATTCCCCTCTATTCGGCATTGGTGAGGCCTCATCTGGAGTACTGTGTCCAGTTTTGGGCCCCGCACTACAAGAATGATGTGGAAAAATTGGAAAGAGTCCAGTGGAGGGAAACAAAAATTATTAGGGGTAGGAGTCTGGACCACATGACTGATGAGAAGAGGCTGAGGGAACTGGGATTATTTAGTCTGCAGAAGAGAAGAATGAGGGGGGATTTGATAACTGCTTTCAGCTACCTGAAAGGGGGTCCCAAAGAGGATGGATCTAGACTGTTCTCAGTGGTAGCAGATGACAGAACAAGGAGTAATGGTCTCTAGTTGCAGTGGGGGAGATTTAGGTTGGATATTAGGAAAAACTTTTTCACTAGGAGGGTGGTGAAGCACTGGAATGGGCTACCAAGGGAGGTGATGGAATCTCCTTCCTTAGAGATTTTTAAGGTCAGGCTTGACAAAGCCCTGGCTGGGATGATTTAGTTGGTGTTGGTCCTGCTTTGAGCAGGGGGTTGGACTAGATGAACTCCTGAGGTCCCTTCCAACCCTGATATTCTATGATTCTATGATCGCCTGGTAAACTGTGCACAAACAAATGGGTTTTAATACATCTAAATGTAAATGTGTCCATCTATGGATAAAGCAAGTAGGTCATACTTACATGATGGGGGACTCTATCCTTAGAAGCATTAACTCCGAAAAAGATTTGGGGGTTGTGGTGGATAATCAGCTGAACATGAGCTGCCAGTGTGATGCTATGGCCAAGAGAGCTAATGCCGTCCTTGGGTGCATGAACAGGGGAATCTCGAGTAAGGTCAGAGAGATTATTTTACCTCTGTATTTGGCACTGGTGTTACTGCTGCTCTAATACTGTCTAGTTGCGATGCCCATAATTCAAGAAGGATGTTGATAAATTGGAGAGGGTTCAGAGAGGAGCCACCAGAATGATTAAAGGATTAGAAAATATTCCCTATAGAGAGAGACTCAAAGAGCTCAATCTTTTTAGTTTAACAAAGAGAAGATTAAAGGGTGACTTGATTACAGCCTATAAATATCTACATGGGGAACAAATATTTAATAACGGGCCTTTTAATTTAGCAGAGAAAGGTATAAAAAGATCCAATGGCTGGAAGTTGAAGCTAGACAAATTCAGACTGGAAATAAGACATACATTTTTAAAGGTGAGAGTAATTAACCATTGGAACAATTTACCAAGGGTCATGGTGGATTCTCCATCACTGACAGTTTTTAAATCAAGATTGGCTGTTTTTTTCCTAAAGGATCTGCTCTAGGAATTATTTTGGGGAAGTTCTATGGCCTGTGTTATGCACAGTGTTAACCTATCACTTTAGCATATGCTGAATAAGGAAACCAGACCTCCCTGGCTGTGTTTTGGGACCCAGGTCTTCAGCTGGTGTAAACAGGCACAGGTCCAATGACTTTAGTTCAGGATCTGACCCTCAGTGTCCACATGACATACTGAGATGGCATCATAGTGCTGTGCCACAAAGTTTGCCAAATTGAATCTCCCGAAGCCTAGCTACAATTCTTTGTGGCTGCTGCAGATTATAGCCCCAGAGGAGTAAACTGCCAAAGCAGGCTCCCGTGGTTCCTCCTGAAAATAAGAAGATGTGCAGGGAGATATCTGAAAGGAAAATCAACTCATGCTCCTTGCTGTCAGCCCATCTCCAGTGGTGGCAGCATCAGTGTGGTGGATAAATATCAGGAGGCTACAATTGATTTAGGCTTCAGATGATTACAGAACCCCTTGTCTGTTTTGCTACATTGTATATCTCAGAGATGAGAGAGGATGGAAAGAGGGAAAGAACTGATCTGTGTTGCCCCAGGCAGACTTATTTCAGTTGTTATTCAGTTCAGTCCAATTTGCTGCTTGGGTTTGCCTATTGATTGGGACATTAAATAAATAGAAAAGACCAGTAACTGGAATTTCACGGTCTCACTGCTCTCATCTTCTCACTGACGGAGGGAAATAGTTTTGAACTTTCATAGTAATAACGTGGTTTATTCAACGCCTTTCTTCCTGAAGGATCTCAGAGTGCTTTTACAGCTGAATACATCCACAACCACACTGGAAAATGATGCACAGCTGGTTCTGGAGTAGAATGATGCATCTAAATAGGTCTCAGCACAACAGTTGAGGTGGGAAATTTGGGCCAAGGCCATTGGGGCAAAATCCTACTTAACATTGGTACATGATCTCCTGGAGGCGCATGTCACTTTACATAAGGAATAAAGATGTGATTCCTGCCCTGAGAAGCTTGCAACTTAAAGGCCCATCAAAGTCAACGAGAGCCTTTCCAATAATATCAGTGGCCTTTGGATCAGCACCTGGGAGTTCAGTTATGCATGATGGGCCAACTGATACTATACTGTAGTGTAATTTACATGGGGAGCATTGTCCAGGATAGTGGAGTTATCCTCTGCTTTTGTGAAACATGCCATAGGATTTTTAACTTCCACCTGGACAGCTACGAAAGGTGTGCTACTCTCTGCAACATCTCATCCACTGAATGGCACCTGTACTACCATACGTCTATGCCAGCATTGACTGCAGCCCCTAGTCCTGGTGGGTCAAATCCACCTCTCTGCAGGTATCGACCACAAAGCCTATTCACTCTAAATACCACTTGCTGGCCCTTTGCACAAGGGTGACGGTTACCTGGTGTGACTGTAACCATAATCATCTGACCTGCTGCTGCTAACAGAGACCTGCTTGCCACAGGCGATCTCCCTCCCAAGTGTAATCAGATCAAAGGATAGGCACAGCTTCTGATTTTGTCTAGCAGCATAGCTCACTCCATCAGTTATTGTGGCTCTGCCTGCTGCTTTCTGTTGTTTTGAGAGTGCAAAGGGGTCAAGCCATAAGACTGAGAGATGGACTAAGACTTGAACCAATAGGAATTAACTAGATGCTTTTTGATCCCTATTGTTGGTCCAGTGCAGTGCAGCTGAAATGACAGCATTTGGTATAAAGCCATTTGCAATAGTAACAACAAAGCTGGCTTTAGAAGGGTGATTAGTTGACTGAGGAGCCTTTCACTGCTGGATCACTGGTTGAAATCCAGACCAGGCTGCAAGTCACCCAAAGTGATTACCGTCTGATGAGTGGTTTATTTAAAATAAATCTTTACCTCCTACCTTTCTGAGGTTCACTTTATTAGTAATTATAACCGTGCTACTGTGATAACGCATTTACAGAGGATTAACACTAGCAGCAGCCAGTCCGATTTGTCCTTAGAATCTGTGAATTAACATTCACTCATTCCAGGAATCTAAAATGAGAACTTAGATTAGTAACTCTAACCTTGGGTTACCAGTAGCTTTTACCAATATTACATAGAAGGGGCAGCTGTTAAAGTGACTGATGAAATTTGAGCAAGAGGTGGCATTTTGATTTTTTTTTCCTGCTAATTGGAGCTGTTCTATTTGGTTGTCTGATCAGTTGTTAAAATGGACTGGCATTGACTTTGGTGTCGATTTTGCTTTCATTCTATGTGGGGGTTAAGATTAGGGACTATTTGGGGCTCTCTCTTTGTGAGAAAGGTACAGCTAAGACAAACGAGGATACAAACCACCAGAGCAAGGCTACGAAGTCCAATAATAAATGACATTAGTAATATTTTGCGGGGACTGAGAGTCAGGACTCCTGGTTCCCAGGCAAATGACACTGCAAAATGGCAAAGTATTCTTATTAATGTCCTCCTCTGTCCACCTTTTTTCACATAGTAGAGATTATGAACAGCTCAAATGCTGACTGACATTCAGCTGAGCCTTGTAAAGGCAGTTAGCTGAAAACACAAGGGCCTGATCAAAATGGATGGTGGATTCCCATAGGGCACCTTTTTTCACCAGGGTGGAAGCCACTTGCTTAATGTGAGTGACATGTAGGTAAATGAAATAATACCCTACCAGCCTGCTGTCATTGGAAAGGAATACAGATGGAGACTGAACTGCCAGGTGGAGCTGTCTTGAAGGTCAGAGCATTTTATTTAGCACGAATCAGTGTCATTTGTGGAGATGAAATCTGTTCAGACTTTAATAGGATAAATCACAAGGGATCTTCTAGGATAAATCAAAAAGGCTTTTTTTTCCAAAGCAGTAAGTAATTTGAATGAAGGACCAATGCATGGCTTTTAACATTGAGACTCATGCAGTATTTTGAAAAGAAAGGGCGAGAGCAATTCCTGATAAAGGGGCGAGGAATCAGCATTGCCACACCGACATCCCCAACTGGCAGCTCATAGAATAACTGATCACTAGGATGGCTTAATGCTCATTGAGTGCAAAATCCACCCCCTGTACATTTGCCACAAATTTAGTGGGAATCCGATGAATTTAGAGGAAGTGGAGTATGTGGGAGGAGAAGTTTTCAACATGTCCTGACAGTTAACTTTCAACTCCGAGAGGGAAGTAGAGCTGGGTTCATGCCATAGGTTTAACATTGTTGATTCCCAGGCTCAGAAGAGAGTGTGAATCAATAGCTAGCGATGGCAAACACTTAAGTTGAATAATAGAGAGAGAATATTATACTGTATATAGTTTCCTCCAAAGACCTTGGCTTAAATAAATGTCTAAATTCAAGTCTACCGCTGTTTCCATCTAATTCTATTATACAGTCTCTATTTAGACTCTGCTGCTTGATCCATTTCTGACTTTGGTCTCAGTAGCATTTATATAAAACAATATATCATTTTGCAGTCTGCCCACAGTGTTTTCTCAACCTGCTTTCTAGTTTTTCTGGAGGCAGCGACGTCTAGTGGTTAGAGTAGACTGGAATCGGGGTCCCTTCTCTGCTGCTGGCCTGCAGTGTTACTTTGGGCAAATCATTCAACCTCTTTGAGAGTGATTTTAAGAGTTTGATCGATGCTCCCATTGAATTCAATGGCAAAACTCCCATTTACTTTCACAGGCATAGAATAGGACCCTCATGACTCCGTTAAGTAAATGAGAATTTTGCCATTAAATTCAATGACAGCAGAATCAAACACTACATGAATAATAATACTTAGCTTTTAGATAGTGCCTTTTATCCCTAGATCTCAAAGCACTTTACAAAAGAAGTTATTTTTTTTTCATTACAACCATTTAACAGACGGAGAAACTGAGTCATAGAGAAGCGAAGTGACTTACCCAAGATCAAACTGCAATGACTCCCACTCCAGTTCCCTATATATTGGACCACATTGCTTCTCTTTAATTAGCTTGTGATGTACCCAGCGTTAGTACTATTGGAGTGTATGCAATAATGAGCTAAATCCACTGGATGCAGAGCTGCAGCGCTTCTCCTTCAACATTTTATTCCTCCAAACTATTAATGCTGCCCGGTGTGCTTAGGGAAACAAATACTGAAATCTACCAATGAAGATAACACTCCTGTATATTTGTTTTTCAGCCACAGCCCAGCTCACAAGTATTACCTAACATCAGACCCAATCACTGGCTCCATCTACCTCTCTGACACTAACAGCCGACGCATCTATAAGATCAAGTCGACCTCCATCGTGAAGGATGTTGTCAAGAATTCAGAGGTGGTGGCAGGGACTGGGGATCAGTGCCTTCCCTTTGATGAAACCCGCTGCGGAGATGGGGGCAAAGGCACCGAAGCAACACTCACTAACCCCAGGGGTAAGACGCAGCCTCTTTCTACAAGCATTTTAAAGCGGGCTTTGAAAAAGGTGCCAAACCAACAGTTCTGGAATACCACAGAACAGGTATACACGCTTCCCCAAGGCAACCCGCTAACATGCCTCAGGGTACGTCTACACTATCGGGGATCGATTTATCATGTCTAGTGTACATGTGATAAATCGATCCCTGATTCCTCTGTCGTCGACTCTCGTACTCCACTGCGGCGAGATGCGGAATCAGAGTCGACTGGGCAGCAGTCAACCCCACCCCGTGAGGACGCGAGGTAAGTCGACGTAAGATACGTCGACTTCAGCTACACTATTCTTGTAGCTGAAGTTGCGTATCTTAGGTCAATATCCCTCCCCCCTCCCCCCCAGTGTAGACCAGGCCTTAGTCCTGAGCTGGAGGGATCACCGCTAGGGATGAATGGATTGTTCAACCGCAGGCCCTTCCAGTCCTTAGCCTTGTATTGAGACTGCTAAGAATGGTGCCTATTTGGAGGGGGGTGATTTTATGGACTTGTGTCCAGTGTGAACTGTACTGAGAGGACCAATCCATTTCATATACCACTTAGCCCCCCAAAACACCATGAGAGAATTACAATTTTTGATCACTACCCATCTGGACTACATTCAGTTAAATTCAGTTCAGTTCATTGAGACTTTATTGGCATAAAAGGCTCTGCAAGTGTTGCTGTATATAAAATAGAGACAAACCCCTCAGGTATCTCTCAGAGGTAAGTTGAAGCCAGGGTTACACACTGCAGTTTGATCCCTTGTGATACAGGGCTTGTCTACATGAGAAAGTTACACCGGTTTAACTACAAATATGATTTTAAGCATTATAGTTAAGCCCATGCAAAAGGCTATGTGGACACTAATTTTGATACAAAAGTGTCTTATTTCAATGTAGTTTAAACCTGTTCTGGTCAATTTAACCTAAACTGAAATAAGCCCACTTAAACCAAAATAAGAGAGTTTACATAGACTTTTACACTGGTTGAACTAATTTGGTTTAAAATCACACATTTAGTCAAACCAGTGCAACTCTTTATGTAGCCAAGTCCTCAGACTGGCAATCTAAAATTGACGAGCTGTGCATGCAATTACCAACCTCCTGAGCCAGCCACTGTTCCTCGATAAATCCAGTCTTAAGACTAGATTGCAGTGAGGCTGTGATATATGTAGGAGAGAGGGTACTGTTGGCTTTCACATCTTTATTCAAACATTTCAACCAAAAAGCCCAGATACCTTTCCAAGTAGGACATATGCTTCCCATGCATGTGTTATCTCACTGGGATGGTGGCCTTTACACTCATTTGGTTTTGCTCAGCGTTGACAGGCTTGTGTTGCAAAAACTTGTTCTCACTTTAACGATGGATTGTATTCAAATGCAGTGGCTGGGTTGCAGCCGAAGGGAAGTCAGCCCTGCAGTTTTATTTTTTTTAGAGGAAATACCTTCATTCATACTATATGATGGACGGCTGCATGTGTAAAAGTGAGGGAAGATCCTCTGCAGAGACTGACTGATGCTGCTGTTCTAGATGAGTTATATGCGCAAGGAGCCCCTTCTGCTGCTCTGGTTGCCTGTCTTGTTGCCTGTTGGTTAGGAACCTAGGGAATTATTTACGAGGTGTTGGCTTTAAAAACAAAAAACTCACACTTGGGCCTCCTGCCCAGCTACATCTGCACATTTAGCGTCAGTGTGTAGCAGGTTTCTCTCTCAGTCACAGGGAGAGGTTATAGGACCCCGTTTTCCATCAGCACTCCCATCTCCAAGCCTGTGCACCTGGCTGGAATCTCTGGAGTGGGGGAACCTCCTGACAAATACATGGGGCCTTTCATGTGTCGCTTTCACAGTGGAGCAGTGGAGGTGGAGACAGCAGGGCTGTGTCTGTCCTGGCTAGACGGGTTGGGAAATTATTTTTCTTGACATACAGATGACATTATTGTTATGGCATCCCAGAAACGAGAACTGATTTAGCGACCTTTTGTGTCGGCTCCAGTTGTGAATCTTTGTTATGTGTGGGCTAGTTATGATTCCTACATTTCCCCCTCTAGAAGGTGGGGGAAATCATACTTTCCTTCCTCCTAGGGGTGTTGTGAGGCTTACCTAAATAATATTTGTAGTATGTTGTTATGAAATTGTGCAAAGTATTACGGGGGCCACTGAGGGGAGCAGAACTCAAGAGCTCTGGACTCCAAGCTTCATGATCTATCCTCTTAGTGATTTGAACTCTTGGGAGGCTGCTCCTCCACCTCAAAAGTGAAATCGGTGTGAATATATTCTTTAAGGCATCTCTGATATTTCTTGTGCTTCAATGTAGAACCTGTTTGGCCTTCGGAAATTTTGAAAAATAAAACCACATCGAGGGTGAGAATGGCAATCACCAGAAACAAACTGCCAAAACATGCCACGTGAATTTTCATATACGTTTTGTCCCGACTTTCATCCAGCTCTACTCCCACCCATGGATTTGTAGAGTCACCTGAGTAAATAGCTCTGACTAATGTGACTTGCTCCCCATTCATCTCAATAAATTATTAACACTGAAAACTAATGTTGACAAAATAATGTCAACTTCATTTACTAGCTCACTACCAATCATTCTAGAGTGCCAGTGAACGCTCTTTCATTTTGAAGTATTATGAAATACAACTGGAGCAAGCAAGCGACTTCTTAGACCTGTAACCAGCAGTCCTTAGACTTGCCCCTACCTTCTCTATTTCTCTGGAGAGCAGAGTGCCAATGCGCGTGGATGGGCAGAGGAGAGTAGAAAACAATTCTGTGGGCCGAGCTGGCTGAATGTATCCAGCAGTTCGGGCAGCTGCTGGCCAGGGAAGCTTTTGGAAGATTCAGTCTGCAGCTAGCTCTGCAAGGCTCTACTCTTTCTAAGTCTGAAGCCACGTCTTGACCCAAAATATTAATCTAGGCATGGGAGCAGGAACTTTGGTTTGCAGCAGAGAAGCAAGGTCCCCTTTCCAGCTTGTATGCAGCTACCAGGGAAGCAGAGGTCTTTGCTTGCATGGACAGCTTCAGCAGGGGGATCTCTCCCACTTGCCAGAAAATACTCAAGAAGATGAATGTGACAATCTTGCAGAGCTAGCTGTAGCCGATGAAGAGTCAGGCCCAAGGTATCAAAACCCTCACCTGGACTCTCCATGGCCCATTCCCTCCTTGGCTCCTCTGTTGAAACAAGGCATATTAGAAATACAGCAGATCAATAGATAAAACACGGGTGGCAGTTGCAGGATCGGTGGTATTTGTTAATCACTGGTCTGGCCCTTCCAATTCATTTGACACAGAGCGTGGCAGAGCTTTCAGATGCTAATGAATTTCAGTATACTCTGTACATTAAAGTGTTATCACTTTCTAATTATCATCTGCTAATACTGATCTTATTCTACAAGCAAGCTTTAAAAAAAAATATTAGAACTCCAGCTTGTCAGAGTGTTTTGTTTCCATCTAAGCACTCGCCAGTGGGTCTTGTCACGAAAATGTTGTGGCAGTGAAATTGCCAAGAAGCCTGCAATTAACAGAGATCCAAGTGACAAGACTGACACAATATGAAGATCGTTTCAGAAGGGGGGAAAAAGTCCATCCATTCAGCGCCACAAAAGAGATGCAAAATGAAGTAATTAATTTGAGGACAGATCATTTCCGTCGGTGTGTAGTACTGCATGCATGAGCAAAACCTCAATTGTTCACTAAGTGCTCATCAATTCTAGCAGAATAAAAAAATAACAGGAAAGACAAGCATTTATCCAGCCAGACAAGGAAGCTCCATGTATAGGTTTCTTCTGAACCTAACTAACTTGTATTCGGGTTGTGAGGATTAGAGGAGATTCCATTCCTTTACATCTTCTCTGCCATCGGACGAGGATCTCCATTCAGCATCGTATGTACTGAGCTGTGCACCATGAGCTGCCGCATTCATTTCACATGATCTTATTGGGATTTTTTGTTAATAGGTGCCCAAGTGTAGGGTAACTACTTTTAGCTGTTCCTACTCTCTGGTATCAGTTCGCCCTGCAGCTTCGTGCTGTCCTGTCATCAAGCCACGAGGCCCTGACGTTACAAACGAAATGCCCTCATGAGACAGCGTTCCACCAGCATAACGCATTATCATGACACTTCAATGGCACTGCAAGCCCTGCTTGCTAAAGGATGTTGACCACCCCAGAGGAGCTGGGGTGATTTCACATTTGGCAGCCCAGATCTTAAAATTCTGAGGTGCTGTACTGCAGTCCTTACTCAGGTA
Organism: Malaclemys terrapin pileata; assembly: GCF_027887155.1. Taxonomy (NCBI): domain Eukaryota; kingdom Metazoa; phylum Chordata; order Testudines; family Emydidae; genus Malaclemys; species Malaclemys terrapin. The sequence goes on from NC_071505.1 coordinate 336,137,208, forward strand.
ACATCAATGGGAATCTCATCTGATTAAGGTATCTGCACACCTGGGCTTTTGATTTGCAGGTCAACCATCTTTAATTCTAATTGTGTTGCTGTAGGTAAACGAGAGAAGGCTTGTGCCAATGCAACTTACACTTCAGAGGCCTTCAGTTCAGCATGTGAACTAGTGAACTTCAGTTCAGACAGTGAACTAGCCTCAGCTGTGCCTCCTGTAAGTAGCCTGGCCAAAAGATGGAATTTCCTGTAATTAACTCCCCAAAAGGGTCCCCTTCCAGAGAGGAAAAATGAAAATTCCTTTAAGAGATGAAGTGGTAAATTAAGCCCGAGAATAGCCCTGACCACTATAGTCTGCTACACGGTAACCATCAGTACTTCTCTCTCTCCAAACTGAAAACTATCTGTTTCAAAGGCATCGGTCTAAAGGAGGGTGGAGCTCCTCATTATGAGAACATCAGAAAGTTTAATTCCAAGAAGAGCAAGTAAAGTGACCTAGTGTGGAATATACACCATACGAAGAGAGACTGATGGCACTTATTTAATGCCTGTATCCCATCTCCCGGGTTTGATCCTGGGTGAGTTCACTGGGCAATGAGGGGAAGCTGAGAGGGCTCTAAACAGCCTTCCTTTCTCCCCTGCCAGCCTTCAGCCTAAAGAGCAGCTGGACAGTCCACTAGGGACCATTCTATTGGCCCACAATAACCAGAGGCCCTGCACTGCCCTCATACACAGCCTGCATGGACAGCAGGATGGAGCAGGTGACATAATAGCAGCATTAGGATTTCCCTACATCAGGAATCCCCATCTACTCCTTTAGGGCAGCTTTAAGCCAGCAGGGAAAAGGGGACTCAGGCTAAACCAAGGATCAGGCCCTTTTCTTCCTTTGTCTATACCACTGAATTCTCTTTCCCTGTTACTATTTAACTAGACAAGTATAACGTTTAACTCACTAAAGCATTTGGGGTTACAATTTTTAGGAAAGATACTTTGCAAAATAAAGTTGTATTGTGTTGGTGGTTAGAACCGAATCCTGGAAGCAAATATACACGTGGCCTGATTTTGCTGTAGCTGGCTAATCAGCCCAGACTGCATTACCCAGACATTAGACCCAAGTATCGACCACTGTGAAGAGCTGTCAGCATACTTGGCTGATAAGCTCAACTGAAAACATATGGAACTAACTAGGAAAGAAAATTCCAGCCCTGACCAAATTGTATTATCCACCCCCCACCCCTGATTGAGCTTGTACCCATCACATATGCTGAAGCTCAAGAAGCTCTGAAAAATATTAAAACCCCAAGCTTTGAAATGAGTCCCGGCCCCTCTTGGCTGATAAAAACCAGTGAAGAACTAAGCCCACTACTAATGGAAATAGTTGATGCCCTTCTTCAGAGATGCATACCTACTAAACCCTTTGAAAAGCGCAGTACCATCCCAAGTCCAACCACCCATTCCTGGGCAATATAACTGAGAAAATAATAACCACCAAGCTCTAATGGCATGTGACCTCCTGGTTGGCTCACAATCAGGGTTCAGACCACGGTACTGCACAGAAACTGTTCTAGTGGCATTAAAAGACAACCTCCTTAAGTCCATGGGAAAGGCAAGATCTCTATGCTCATATTACTGGACCTCTCTGCAGCCTTTGACACAGTGGGGCACAAGCTACTGCCAACCCATCTACGTGACATCGCAGGAGTAGATGGCCCAGCACTACAGTAGTTTCAATCATTCTTCTGCCGCAGAAACTCTGAGGGTGGTGTTAGGTATCTGCTCCTTCTCTCCAAAGGTCCTCACCTGCAGATTCCCACAAGTATCTGTAATGTATGTGTCCCAGACTGGTGGGTGAGCTAGTGAAATACCAAGGACTTAGCTGCCAACAGTATGCCAGTATTATTCCACTAGATGTCTCATTCTAAACCAATGCAACCACTGCCACTGCTAAAACATCAGAATGCGGCCAAGAAATCCAACTCCTGGTTCAAGAATGGCTGGCTCAAGCTGAACCCAAGCAAGACCAAAGTGATGCTAGTCGGAAAGGGGACACACTTCAAAGAACTGGCCAAGATGTTGTCTCCACCTTTCATGAAAGGTGTACAGCCCCCTTCATCAAAGTATTTCGAAGCCTCAGCGTCCTGGTTTACCCCTCACTAAGCTTGTATGACCAGGTAGCATCAGTATCTAAAAATGCCCTTTCTCACTTCCAGCTCACTATGAATCTTTGTCCCGTAAGCACAGATGAGGACCTGGACACCGTGATCAATGCATTCATGTCCTCCAGACTGAATTACTGTAATTCACTGTATTTGAAGTTGAGTGTGAAGATGATGCCCAGACTTCAGCTGATACAGGATGTGGCTGCACGCCTTCTCCGTGGTTTAGGTCACCATGAGCTCATCAGGCCCATGCACCAATGTCAGGCCCAGGCAGCTTCTGATGTCAGTTTAAGGCTTTGGTCCTAATCTTCAAAACAATTAATGGCTCAAGCCGCAGCTACATCAGAGACTGAATTTCAAAGTATAGTTGCACTCCTCTGGGGCAGTGCACATCACAAAGCCTGGGACAAAGCATGTGGAAGCTGAGGACAAAGCGTTCTCAGCCAGGGGATCTGGTTATTAACCATGCTCCCAGAGGAGATCAGGGGAGCCGAGAGTCTGACTCTCTATAGGAAATGCTGCAAAACCTTCCTCTTCAAAAAAGGCCTTTTGAGCAGTAGAATGACATTCACATCATTGTTACCTTCTCCTATCCAAAGAAACCCGAACCCAAAATACGAAATGAATAGACTCTAAAAGATGGAAAAACCCTTCCCCAAGCATAGTTTTAACCTGAAAAGGGAGACCTGTCAGAGACTCCATGAAGTCCACCATGGACTTTCAATATTGCCATTCATTTTATATTGAAGGGGCTAAGGTATTACAGTGATGGGCAGCTGTCTAAAACACTAAGATTGAGAATTCCATTAACTTCTACTCTTGATTTATACCAATATGAAAGAGAGGTGAATGGGGTCCTTGATTTCTGTTCCGGGCTTTGCCAGTGACTCACTGTGCGACTTTGTGAGAGTCACTTTATCTCTCATTTTTCCCATCTGCAAAATGAAGATGATCATGCCTAGCCCATAAGGGTGCTGTGAGGTCTAATTTGTAAGTATAAAGCCCTATGAGAGCCTCTTATGACAGGGGCTTTAGAAATGCAGAGTACAGATAGCCTGGGAAAGAGAGAATTAAGGGAGGTTGTGTAAACAGGGCAAGTGCTTGAGAAGTGATGCTAGAAGGGGCCTGAGGGTGGTTAAAGGTGGAGCAGTGGTCTGAAGCTAAAGATGGAAAAGTTCAAATCAGACATTTAGAATGTGTCTTATGAGAAAGGGGAATGAGACAATGAAATAAGTGGTCTACATGTGTTCACAGAAAGGTTAGTTAAAATGCTGTGGGATTAATATATGGAAAAGCTCTCTTTTTCTTTCAGCAATTCATTGAAAATCCCGTACTACGTTCAAAGAATGGACAGTGATTCCTAAATAAAATTGTAGGGCCTAGTTCTCTGCTGCAGTTAGTTGCTACTGACTTCAGTGGAGTAGTGCCAGGTTTCATTGGCCCATTAGTTGGCCAAATCAAGTATAATTAACTTTTATTCCATTAAATAAATTTCTCCCAACGTCCTCATTCACTTAGGCCCTGAACTCCTTTCACTCCGGTGGGAGTTGGCACAAGCCTTTAGACATCATCATTTATAAAGAGGCATATGCAGGGCCGGCGCAACCCATTAGGCGACCTAGGCAGTCGCCTAGAGCACTACAATTTGCGGGGCGGCGACTGCAGCGGTATTTCGGCACTGGGACCTTCCGCTGCCTCTTTGGGGGGCGGCATTTCGTGGCGGGACCTTCCGCCGTCTAGGGCAGCAGAAAAGCTGGTGGCGCTCCTGGGCATATGTCGAGCAATGCTAAAAAACATTTGTTGCCTCAGCAAGGTATTTTGTTATCCTCTGGTGACCTTTCATTTGTGATTTCCCTGCTCTTCTCCTTCCTAGGCATCACTGTGGACAAGTTTGGGTTGATTTACTTTGTAGACGGCACCATGATCAGACGTATTGACCAGAATGGGATTATCTCAACCATGCTGGGCTCCAATGACTTGACATCTGCCAGGCCTCTCAGCTGTGACTCTGCCATGGACATTTCTCAGGTACAAAAACTTGTATCAAATCAAAAGACCAGGCCAGTTTTACTCTTGCCGTCCTATAATGACTAGGGGCAGGCTTGCTTTTTTGTCATAGATAATTTGGCACAGCACAGTTTTAGGACTGAATCAAATTAACATCTGGGAAATAGTGATAGGATGCTGTGGTGCCAAAATTAGCATCAGCTGGAAAACAAGTATTTTGAATTGCATCAAATTGCAAATTGGTTGTCGCTACCGTCATCCTGGGCTTTTAAGTCCTGCTGGTTAAAGGCAAAAAACCCCAAAAGTTCTGTGTTTGATTATTTCTTTATTTGTGGCTGGGACAGTAGGCAAACCTGTTACTGGCCAGGACTCAATTTTCTGGGGTGCTGCCCATCCCATCAAATAATGCCAGTTTGGAGGTACAGTCATTTAAAACCTTTTTTGCCATTTATTATTGGATGGCCGGAGGAATGTCACCCCGTTCTGCAAAAATACAAATCCTAGCTGGTGGGCTAAGTACTGTTATTCAGCCACAATGGATATCAATGGGGTTTCCCTTTTGTAACTACCTACATAATTTTCATGCTCCCATATGGAATCTATTCTTCATGTTTTCCCCCCTAATTTGAAAAGATTACTCTTGCTTCTTTGTAGCAGGTTCCCACTGTCCGCAATTCATGAAAAGCTAAAATGACAAGTTTAAAAGCTCTCATGCCTCATATAGAGGTAAATTTTGATGGTTAAAGGCCATCTTGCAGCATAATGGCCCCCATCTCACAAGCATAGTCCTTTCTTTAACAGGATCTTAGTGCCAATCAGAGGAAGTTTATTGTGGACCAGGCTTTTTAAAAATATATTTTCAGCTCGCTTATAGCTTTTATATAATAATGTCCTCTTTAAACAGTTCTGAGATGGGTTCAAAATATGCCATCTGCATCCCCCGTCTCCCCATTCTTTAAAGTGAAAGGAGCTGTTCTCAGATAGTTCTGAGACAGACAGACACAACAGACAAGTTTTAAAAAAACTCAGCTTGGGGAACTATCTTTTCATCATTTAGAGTGACTAGAAAAGTCTCAGCAGTCAGGCCCCTGAGGCACTGCGAGACCAGAGGGCATGAAATATTTAGCTGCCAACATTGACAAGAAATGGGTTTTAAGGAACTGAAAATTCCCTTGTCAGTTCTGAGTAAACTCTGCTCTTGACGCTAACTCAAGGCTGCAGTGGAGCAATGCTCTAAAGACTATATGGGAATGTATGGAGACATGCATTATTGATAGGGTTACCATATCTAATAAATAAAAAAAGAGGACCCTCCACGGGCCCTGGCCCCGCCCATTTCCCCACCTCCTAGCCCCGCCCCCTCCTCCCTCCCACTCCCAGCCACGGGGAAAGGGCTGCCCCAGCGCTACCGGCTTCACGGTTTGCCGGGCAGCCCCCAGACCCTACGCCCCCGGCCGGCGCTTCCCCAGCGCAGCTGGAGCCCGGGAGGGGAAGCGCCCAGCCGGGGGCGCAGGGTCTGGAGGCTGCCCGGCAAACCGTGAAGCCGGTAGCGCTCGGGCTTTGGGCAGCCCCTATGCCTCCGGACCCTGCGCCCCCAGCCGGGCACTTCCCCTCCTGGGCTTCGGCGGCGCAGGGTCTGGAGGCACGGGGGCTGCCCGAAGCCGGTAGTGCTCGGGCAGCCCAGCTCTTAAACAGAGCCGAGCTGCCCGAGCGCTACCGGCTTTGGGCAGCCCCCGTGCCCCCGGACCCTGCGCCCCCAGCCGGGCACTTCCCCTCCTGGGCTCCGGCGGCGCAGGGTCTGGAGGCATGTGGGCTGCCCGAAGCCGGTAGCGCTCAGGCAGCCCGGCTCTTAAACAGAGCCGAAGAGGAGCAGAGCCTCCAGCCGCGGCGGCTCTGCTCCTCCCCGACTCTTCGGCTCTGTTTAAGAACCGGGCTGCCCAAAGAACGGGGTCTGGAGGCATGGGGGCTGCCCGAAGCCGGTGATAAGGCTGATTTTGGGAAGCAAATAGAAAAAATAGACATTTTAACAGTTTCTTTGTGTTGTTCCATTATTAGGTTCGTCTAGAGTGGCCCACAGATCTGGCAGTCAACCCGATGGATAATTCCCTGTATGTCCTCGATAATAACGTTGTGTTGCAGATCTCTGAAAATCACCAAGTGCGCATTGTGGCCGGGAGGCCTATGCACTGCCAGGTCCCAGGCATTGATCACTTCCTCCTCAGCAAAGTGGCAATACATGCAACTTTGGAATCTGCCACGGCTTTGGCCGTCTCCCATAACGGGGTCCTGTATATCGCTGAGACCGACGAGAAGAAGATCAACCGCATCAGGCAGGTCACCACCAATGGGGAAATCTCCCTTGTTGCTGGTGCACCAAGCAGCTGTGACTGCAAAAATGATGCCAACTGTGACTGCTTCTCTGGGGATGATGGCTATGCAAAGGATGCCAAGCTCAATGCCCCTTCCTCCCTAGCAGTGTGCGCAGATGGGGAGTTGTATGTTGCTGACCTTGGAAACATCCGAATCCGCTTTATTCGGAAAAACAAGCCATACCTCAACACACAGAACTTATATGAGTTGTCCTCTCCTATAGACCAGGAACTCTACTTGTTTGACACCAGCGGTAAACACCTTTATACGCAGAGCCTGCCCACTGGAGATTACCTTTACAATTTTACCTACACCGGAGATGGAGACATAACCTTGATCACTGATAACAATGGTAACTTAGTCAATGTCCGGAGAGATTCCACTGGGATGCCACTCTGGCTGGTGGTGCCAGATGGCCAGGTCTACTGGGTGACAATTGGCACCAACAGCGCTCTCAAGAGCGTGACAGCACAAGGGCATGAAGTGGGTCTGATGACGTACCATGGCAACTCTGGTCTTCTTGCCACCAAGACCAATGAAAACGGATGGACAACATTTTATGAGTAAGTGCTGCTAGGATAATATGCCTTTGGCACCAGTTTGTATTCCATGTAATGTTAATGGAATAAAATTCACTGGATGAAATTCACCCCAGTGTAGAATGGCCGAAGAGCAAAGCATCAGGTCCCACGTAAGCTCTTAGTATAGGATTTAAGGGGTATATAGTGTGGACTGAATTCTCTGCACTGAGTGAATTTTACCTATCGATTTAGGCTGAGATAGTCAAAGCTACTTAAAGGATGTGGATGCCCAATTCCCGTTAATTTTAGTTGGAACGGGAAAGTTAAGCTGGATATCGAAAAATCTTACTGAGCTTTGAAAATCTCAGTCTGGGGTTTGGGAAAGATCCAGAGGAGTTTCCAGGCTCGCAGAGGAGCAGGATCAGCTGACCCCACCAAGTACAGGGGAAAACCCGCACACCCCAGCGGGACTGAAACTAACACCCTCTATAGCCCAGAACAGGAGTACTATAGAAACTCAGCCAGGAGGAGCTGACTGGCTGCCCCTGCCAGCCTGAGCTGACTCTGTGCAACGTTCTGTCTGACCAAAGGGGGCACAGATGCATTGACAAACCAGCTCCCAGTAGGGCTCCTAGGTGTGATGTTGGATGATGATGATGATAATAATAAGAGTTCTTAAGTCTCTATTGAGGGGTCTGTAGGGAATCACGGCCCACCCACTCCACTGGGTTCCAGCTCAGGGTCCTTAAACCAGACAGGCAGAATCAATCCTCCACAACTCCTCCTGCTGTGCCCTGAGCTCCTTCCTACCTCCCTGGGCTCTGTAGGCTTCTCCAGCCTGTAGATCCAGTCGTCCCTTCTTTGTGGTGTTGTCTCTGGGCATCTTCTCACCAGCTTGCTGGCAGGACTTTACATCTCCAGCCTGCTTGCTCCTCTTCAAGGCCCCACTCCCCTCTGCTTCTCAGCTCTTTTTTTCTCCTAGCGGCTATGAGGCTGCTAATCAGTGCTGGCTGGTACTTGCTGCATTAACTGCTTGGTTGTCAGGCCAGCATGGGTCTGTAACCCCCAGTGATACCTAGTCATGGACCAGGACCCCATGTGCTAGGTGCTGTACAAACACAGAACAAAAAGAAACTCCATGTCCCAAAGAGCTGACAATCTTAAGTATAAGACAAGAGACAACAGATGGGGACAGACAGAAAGGGAGCACAGTGAGACAATATTGGTCAGGCTGGTAGGTGGTGTCTCAGCTCACCAGCAGGCCGACTGTTAGTAAGTTATTTGTAGGCTTCATGGCAAAGGAGAGTTTTAAGGAGGGATCTGAAGGACGATAATGAGTTACTGTGCGGATGGGTACGGGAGCTTCTCCCACGTGTTGAGGGGCAGCATGGGAGAAAGCATTAATATGCTTATTTGAATATTTTCCAAGTGGGTAAAGGAATCTGACAGTCTCTTGTTCACTCCCCTGCCAGAGCTCCTACTATATGTGCTCCAGTGTTTTGTCCAATCTAATTTTATATGGCTCGGGGTGTAGGACTGACACCACTCCCCTAGGAAGACAATTCCACAGTCATTAGATTATAATGTCATTATTATTGTTATTGGTATGCTTTGTTACATGCCAGCCATGTGCTCAGTGCTTTATGGGACACTCCCTGTCCCAGGGGACTCACAGGCATAGAGAAGACAGGATGCGCTGGGAAGCAAGGATGATTTGGGGCAGGTGTTTGGTTTAGTTTAGATAGTGCATCTCTAGCAGGTAATGGGAGAAAGGTTGGTGACTTGGTATAGAAACCTGAATGGAATTGAATGTATGTGCAGGATAAGGCTGAAACAGAGATTTAGAGAGAGAAAGAACAAAGAATAAATGGCCAGATTGGCGTGTGCTTCACTGCAGCTTTTACACTTCATTGCCCCTAATTTACCCCAGTTGTATCTCTATTGTCCCTAACTGAGTTAGACCCAGGATCATTTTGGCCCTTTTCATATTAACATGCTCCACACACTTTTTTTTTTTTTGCTTAATATTTAGTAGTAATACCAAGGCCTTATATAGCACTTTTCATCAGTGGATCTCAAAGGGAAGTAAGTATCACTATCTATGCCCCTTTTAAAGATGGGGAATCTGAGGCACGGAGAGGCAGTGACTTGCCACGCTTACCCAGCAGTGGGGGCAGGATTAGAACGCAGGTCTCCTGCATCCTGAGCTCTAAGCCACACAGCCTCCTGTATTGCTGGTTCTGCCTTGAAAGGGGTTGGTGTAAAGCCTCTGCTAAATCAGCTGAGGGGTAATAGGTTAGTTAGGTTCTGTATTCCTCAATGAATCACAGTTCCTCTCTCTCCACCTCCTATACCAGTGTTGCTCTCTGGGGAGCGGGTTAGCGTAACTAGTTCTCCTTTTTCTCTAGGAGTGGAAGCCCACTACCGTGTCGTAATATTGTGCTAAATCAAGGCACTATTTCCTCTCTCCACAGACACCGACGCTTATGTCTAGCCTAGGGGGTCAGGTGTGTTGGAGAGCCCAAGCTCCAGCCCGAGCCGCAGTGTCCATACTGCTATTCTTAGTGTGCTTGCTTAAGCCCCTCTAGCACAAGTCTATCTACAGTGGTAAGGGAGACAAACCCTAAGAGGCCCTGCACTTGACAACAGAGCTAACCATGGAAAATTAAGCAAACAAAATGTTAGGATCATTAACGATCACATTTATCTCCACTTCCTCTATAGTTTTGGTCATAGACATAAATACAAGAGCAAATTTTTAAGTAAGAGAGAAAAAAAAAGGCAAGCTGCTGTGTGGGTATATTCATGACAGCCCTCCGTTATTTCTTGCTATACAACTCAGCGGGGAAGTTGTGAAACTTATTCTGGGCCAGATGCGTCCCTGGTGTAACTCTGGTCATTTCAGGGGAGTCACATGATAGCTTTTAACCTTTTGTAGCTAAATGGAAACCAGGGTTGGCTAGAGGTTGGCACAGAGGAGTGGGAATCGGGATTGATCTGTGTTCCTGACTCAGTTACTGATTTGCCAGACTAAGGTGCACCAGAGTCTATGTACATCACTGTGCTTGTATCAGGGCATGTTTCTCTAGTTTAGACAAATCCCATGTTCATTCATGATTGCAAAGTGCTTTGAGATCCTCAAATGTAAAACACCCTAGAAGTTGAAAGTAATTTAACTGCAAGTTACATAACACTCCCAGAGCCCCAGTGGACATTTCCGCATTATAGGCTTTACCTTGACTCCCATCAACAAATGCTGGCACAGGATGACATTAAATGATCACCCTATAAGAAAAGAGAAGAGGTCCAGTACTGAGCAGCAGGTGGCAGTACTGAGCAGCAGGTGCATACTTGAGTGAAGGTGGAAAGGAACAGCGGGTAGGTGCCAGTGTGAGCATGTTGGGTACATGGTGCTGCTTCAAGGGGAAGTTTGAATGTGTCAGAACCCGGGGACAGCCACTAGGGTCACATCTTACCTTTGACTCAGGTGCAAAGATCAATGGTGAGAGAGGGTATGGCTGTATTGAACACTTCCAGCCACTCACCATGCATTTGATTGCAAGTAGTTTTCTCCCTGTACCTGTTGCTAATATTGGGGTAAATCATGGCTCTTATGCCACAACGTGCCCAAGACACAGCTGAGTTGGTGCAGCACTAGTGTGTGGAGCAGGAGGCAGGTTGTGGGGATCTAGCATTGGAGGTCGGTCTGGAGCACGCCATGGAATCCAGCTCCCCAGGGACTCCCAGCAGATCCCGACTCAGACTGGGGAGGGGGAGGTCTGCTGCAGCACTGAACGACTGGCTGTTCCTCCCCACACAGCAAGGGGAGAGGAGCTGTGCGGACTACTGTACTCAGGGACTACAGAGCTGCTCCATAACCCTTGGGATGGGACTTAGCAGGAGGTTAGTCTGTTTTTCACCCTTCTCTTCTTTGAGAGAGAAACTCACTCCAGTGCAGCAAAAAGGCCTATGCCCCTTTGAAGTTTATTGTGACTCTGATTGCCAAGCAACTGCATTAAATACTCACCTTCACGCTGAACCTTCATCAGTAATAATCGATGGGAAAGGAAGCAAGTCCCGGCAACTGCATCAGGCTAAAAATCTCTCGTCGTCCATCTCCTTAAGCCAGAGAGAAGGGATGCTGTATAGTTTGTTGGGTTTTCTTTAGCTTGACCTGAAAGAATTGCTACCAATCTGGACATAGCTTATTAGTCATTTTTTTCAGAAACCAGAGCCTTGTTAAAAAACATTTTTATAAAGTCAGGACTGTAGTAATTATCTTGATTAGCTCATTGTGATGGTATCACTGTATGCTAAATAATTTAATTTCCCCCAGAGCCTAAGTCAACCCTTTCATGCATTATTTAGCCAATATAAGGCTTTTTAGTTCAAGTCTTTTGTCTGCTCAATTAGTTCTCAAGGTCACTTCTTCAGGTGCAAACATAGGTGTTTACACATCACTGCAATTAATGCTTAGGATCAAATTGCCCAGAAACCCCAAACCCGTTTATGCTGCTCACCTACAAGAGGTGACTCACAGACAGGGGGAAAAGTGTTCTTGAACCAGATCTTCAGATTGAAGTTAATGGAAATATGCCCATTTACATCAGCTGAGTTTTTGGCCTTTACGTTGTATGGAGATGATGTCTCATAAAGGACTAAAAGTTGCCAAGCCTCACACACTCCCTAAAGAGCAGCTTACAAAAGCATGTTGGATGAAATGCACAATAGGGCTGTGTGCTGGCCCTCTGCCCAGGAGTGAACTTCACCCTCCGTGAATTAGCAAAAGCCACAACTCATTAATAACAACAGTAACTTTCTAGTTGTGGGTAGGTTTTTTTCCATTCACAGGGGCAGAGTTAAGGTTGTTTGCATGTTGGAAAGTGGAAATGCTTCCATATATTAATGTGAATGAGTTTGGAGCCAAGGTTGAAGTTATAATTGCTTTCTGTTAACCTCTTGTGATTTCCTTATTTGTTTAATGTTTGGTTTTGTGATGTGTATAATTGTGTGTCTAGTTTTGAATTGCGTGTGGCACCATTAATGATAAACAAACTAAGTCGTTTTGTGAGAAGTTATAGTAAAATTCTAGATAATTATAGAGATATATAACACTTCTCCTGTGCGCCAGAATAAGTTCTGTGGACATGTTCTGTGCCACAGGGACAGCAGTTCTGGGTACCTGGTACTAAAATATATATTCCTGGGGAATTCTGCACCACTCTGCACGTGCAGAATTCATGTCCCCCACAGATTTCTTTGCTTTCCTGCAAAAAAATGACTTTCTGATGGGGAAGCAAAGGGAAGTCGCAAACGCAGTCACTTGACTCTCCCCAACAGTGTGAGCATGTCGTTTCAGGTCCCCAGATCAGCCAGCAGAGAGGTAAATCACTGCAGGGGGGCAGGGCTTGGGATCCCTCAGCCAGTGGCTCATATCCTGCACTGGCTCAGCAGCTAGTCCCTGCTGGGCTGGTGGCAGAGAGGACAGGAGATCCTTTTCCCCTGGAAGGAGCAGCGGAGGCCATCACTGGGTCAGACCCATTCCCAGAAACTTACTCCGGCTGCAGGAAGCTCCATACTCCCTCCCCCCGCCCACATCCTGCCCCCATCACTCCTCAACTGTGGGGGGAGGGATCATTGTACGGGGAATTGCTCCCCCCATCCACCCAACCCCCTACCAAAGGGGGCGGGGCAAGCGTGTTCAGTTTTGTGCAATTAGAAAGTTGGCAACCCTAGCCTGGCATGAAGGGACAGGGCCCTGGGACCCTTGTGCTGTGTCAGGGTCAGGTGCAGTCTCACTGCTGAGTCCCTGTCCCGGGGTGTGGGCTACAGGGTGATCTCCCATCTCTGTGCAGGTGACCTGTGACCCCCACTGCCATCCTGGAGCCTCCACATTTACTTATTGACAAATAAAATGTACAGAATTTTAAAATATTGCACACAGAATTTTTATTTTTTTGGTGTAGATTTTTTTTTTTTTTTTTGGTGCAGAATTCCCTCAGGATTAAATATAGGGAGTTGTTAATGTCCTAAGAATAGTGAGAGCCCACAGTTCAAACACAGCAAAGTTGTTTATTGTTTGAAGCCTGCATGATTTTAACATTCAATGAGTAATATATATATTTTGGCTCCTCTTTTCTGTTGGCCATTTGGTGAGCTGGCATGTACTACTAATAATAGGGTGGAATATATTGATTTTGTGTGCAGGCTGTTTTTAAGGAGCAGGTTAGCTTGCATGTATGTAAAACATATGGGTAGTTCAATAGAGTTTTTATATATTTAAAACTTTGTTAAATACGTTTGGAAAGTTGTGAAGAGGCTAGACTTTGTGGAGTGTATAAACACACACAAAATATAGTTTGTGAGGTGCATTCAGAGTCTTTAGCACTAAATGTAACATTAGTGTGGTTTATTTTTCCAACCTATTTGACTGCTAGTTGCAAAAGGCTGATGAAATGTGAAAAATCTAAGATGAGGAAGCCTCGGGAATCCTGGAACAAGTTGACTTTCTGAATAGACAGTACTTGTGACCCTGCTTTGATTCCCAGGGATCACGCTTCTATACGACAGTAATGTGATAAATGAAAGCGCTGAATGTTTACAAGCTAACAATTAGGCCTCGTAAGTACCAAATACCATTTTAATTCTGTGCATTGAACCTTAGCTAAATAAATTTCCAATTGGGGATGGATGGCAACAGCTTCCTTTGCCGGCCTAATAATTGTCACTGTAATTGTAAAAGCCGAGTCTTTGCAGTCGGTTTGAATAGGAGGCAGCGGCTGCATTCTCAGGTGATGAATTCATTGCTCTGAGTGCTGCTGTGCTCATTCCCGTGTTTCAGAATTTCCTTAATTCTGGTGCTTTTGTAGCATTTGGAGAACACAAAAAGTCTTAGGTTGTGATGAAAACTGGGCCACCTCTAAATCCTTAGATTGTGGAAACAGGTCTATGCAGCTTAGCTTTGAAATGAATTGACTAGAGGAGATTTATCTTACTACAAATACCAGGACACACCTGCAGCTACATGAGAGCCAGTCACCTGGCCTTCCTCTCGGAGCTGGGAATCTGTCATATAAATGACTTTGTGGAGGCGGAGGTGAAAAGAGATGAAACATCCATGTCATTCACTTTGACTTGTTAAAACTTATTATCTATTCAGAAACACGGAGGCCTTAAAGTCAGAGGGACCCATGGGGTTGGGGTTTATAATAAACAGCATCCTGTATGTACCATACACTCTAATCCAAGACAAAAGGGCAAAGTGCTCCAGTCATAAGCAAAATATATAATGAGAAAGGAGGAAAAGAAATGTGCCATGAGAAAAGTACTTTGTGTCCAAATGGGAATGTCGGTCATAACTCACGTTTATATTGAGCCTTCTTTTGTGTTGCCATCCGAGTGCTAAAAGGCTTTTGTTTGGACATGAATTTTTTACACTTCATCTGCCACTAATTAAAAATAATAATAAAAATGTTAATAGTGCAGTTGCGCTACCTTCTCACATTCCCCTCCGTCGGATGTGACCTTTTAACAGCTGCGAATAGGTGAGATATCACCCCCAGAGTAAACTAGTACCATACCCACATCGGTTCCTAATGCAGATGGGATGGAGGTGGAATAGTCATTTAGAATACTTAAAATGCAGATGTTTCAAGTTATCTCTAATTCTCAACCCCAAATTCCTCTCCTGGTTGTTGGGTGACATTCACCACCATAGCTGTGGTGTTTTAGTAAGCGGCATGTGTGACATTTTATTTAAATTATGTTTAGTTTTTTTTATTCTGATGTAAATATAATAAGCCTGTATAAAGATCTAAGTGCCTTGACATCTAAAATTTGCATATATGCAAATTCGCTCTCACACACACACACACACACGCACACACTCATACCTATATTTCTATATGTATGAGCTACTTTGTGTATGTGTAAATTATTTGAAGACTTCCAAATCCTCCTGTCCCAAGCAGCGGCAGGGCTAGGATGTGTAGCTGCCGAGAACTTGGCCTCTGTCATTGAGCTAGATGAGATGCGAGGGAGTCTGGAGGCCTGCTAGTGTACATGAACGGGTGAGTGTTAGCAGGTGTCTGAGATGTGCAGATGGGTGGGAACTGGATGGTGCTTGTGACTGGTGGTTGGTTGAGTGCTGAAAAGTGCCTAAGGGTGCTGGATAGATGGGGGAGTAGAGGGAGTCTGGAATTGCTAATGGGTGTCTGAGGGGCTGGCGGGAGCTTGGTGTAAAACTGGTGACTCTAGGGTAGGTCTACACTTACAGTGGCGTGTACAGTACAGACACTGCGTGCCCAGCTAGCACAGGTATAAATAGCAGTGTGTACAGCAAGGCACATGTCTAAAGCCTAGGATATATACCCTGCATGGCTCTCTTCATGCCCATGCAGTGCCTCCTAGATGTTGTTGAGGATTGCAAAATGACTCCGCTTCCGGGAGGTCTTCATGCCTTGAACACTGTTGATAAGAACGCAGTGGCTTGGCTTGACCGGATTGCATATGCTAAATATAGGGCCTCCTCTTTTGTCTACACTGCTATTTCTGCAGTGAAAGACTCCGGAAGTGGAGAAAGGCTCCGGCCCGGGGGAAGCAGCGAGTAAAGGCCTTCCGCTGCGGTGGGTAGCTCCACACCGCAGTGCATGTGGACGCAGCTTGCTTTTCACTGCGGCATGTGTTACACGCCGCTACCTGTGTAGCCAAGAGTAGGCAAGGTCTTAGTGAGGGTGCTGGTAGGAAGGCTGTTGTCTGGAGGGCTGTTTGTGGGGAGCTGGGAAGTAAACTGGGGCTGAAAGGCTTTGTGAGGTTTATTTTGAATGTGTAAGTGGCACTTGTGGTGTATGGGACTTTTGCTGGCTCTCTGCATGGGGCTGATTGTCATTCATAGAATCATAGAATATCAGGGTTGGAAGGGACCTCAGGAGGTCATCTAGTCCAACCCCCTGCTCAAAGCAGGACCAATTCCCAACTAAATCATCCCAGCCAGGGCTTTGTCAAGCCTGACCTTAAAAACCTCTAAGAAAGGAGATTCCACCACCTCCCTAGGTAACCCATTCCAGTGCTTCACCACCCTCCTAATGAAAAAGTTTTTCCTAATATCCAACCTAAACCTCCCGCACTGCAACTTGAGACCATTACTCGTTCACTTATGATCAATCATAGTGCTCTTAGGACTTGGGTGAAATAGCAGCCAGTAACAACCCCTTAGACTTCAGTGAGGTTACTCCTGACTAGCCCCATAGTAAGAGGAGAACAGGGGTGTATCAGACCAACATCTCATGTTTTTATATGTGACTTGACTCTTTAGCACCATCCTTGCCCTGAGGTTGTTAATGCTCCAGGTCTGAACTATGGGGTTCAGAGACAGAAGTTTGGGTGGCAGAGCGGCGGGAGTGGATCTGAGCTCATCGCTACTCTTAGGGTGGCACTCTGTGTAAATACTGGTGTCAATATAAAAAGCGCTTGTGCTGTTATGTAACACACCATTGGGGACAGTGATCAGTGATGCGCTTCCTCCATGGGACAAAGACACTAAATAATGTCCCTTGTTCACTGCCGCTGCAGGTGGCGTAAGGATGTCTGCTGGGACTCAGCTGATGTATGAAGTTACATAATGTTTTCAAGTAGGAGACTCACAAATGTCCTTACAGGAGGTACAGTGACACTTAGCAACCAAAACACTTGAGTTCCCGTCGCAGCGCAGACAAACCAACAACTAATGAGCAAAGAAAGTTACTCTGTATTCAGAGCACTTTGTTTGACTTCCAGCTTTAAAAAAAAAGCAATGCAGACCAAATCCTGTGCTCCTAAAGTCACTCGGGAAAGGCTTAACTGGTCTATGCCAAACTCACAAAAACTGTCCTGAATTTATTCTCTTTTCCCCTCTCTTTTCACAACAAGGTAATTAATTACCAGGGCATTGTGCCCAGCTCTCCAAGTGTGAATAATTCCATGACTGAGAGTGTGACATGACTGTGGGCCAGACTCTCCTTGTCACCCAGGGGATGGGAAGACCATAATGTACTTAGACCTTGACTCCAGAGACCCCTGTCTGAGGCCCAGAATGTAGAGAAGATGGCCAGTTACCACTTTTGCTCACTTTTATTTATTTTAAATATTTAAGTTGGTTAAAAATAATCCCATCCTTAAAGATGAGGGGCCAACTCCATCCCTTAGGTGTAAGCATCCACCACCCCACTGACTTCAGTGAAATGGCAGCCACTTGCCCCGGGGTCGAATTTGGCCCATTCATGTTTGGTGTCCCATGGAACATACGTGAATTTGGGCCTGCCAGTGTGAAGTAGCAGGGGAAGACACATTTGGGGGTGAGCGATTTGTTCTGTCATTGTTAGGGGCTCAAATATCATGGTGATGGGCATGGCCTTAGCAACAACTCCATGGCCTCTCTCAGGCTTCTGCTGTAGTGGATAGTGCTGCTAGGACACTTTTCCCTGGTTTTGGATCTTTGAGGGTGGGGGACGTTGTGTCATTATATTCTCTAGTTGCCGTCATGCTTTAGTGGGCCGTGGTGGGATGGCTTAAGCCCCATTTATCATTGGTTATTTTTGCTGTGGGGGGCGGGGCAGGATTCTTACTCCTTCTTTTCCCTGTCTGCTTCCATGACCCCATCGCTGTAGTATCTCCTCAGTGGGCCCAAGAGCTCGAGGGAATTGTGCCACTTTCGTTTCCCATTGCTCTCTACTCCCAGCTTACACTTGGGAAAATCCTGCTTTAGGAAGCTCTTCTCCTTGGGGTATAGTCCCCTTGCTACCTCCCTGCTTTTAGCTCATGTTCTGGCAGAGGGATCTACTTGGGCAATGTCATGATGGAAGGGGCTGGTGGTGTGTGGTCCCTCTTTGTCATGCTACTTATTGAGTTATTGAGCCAAACCTGCACCCCTTTAATGCAAGCAAAACTCCCAGTGGAGTCAGTGGGGGTCCTGGGAGCCAGGTAAATCGGCAGGAGCTTTGCCGCAGTAGAATCTGTGTAAGGGCTTCAGGATCTGGCCTGTTCTTCGTAGAGCAGCACGTAGATCCCCCTCCTCTGTTCATGGTACTGATCACACTCCGTCCTCCTTTTCAGGTACGACAGCTTTGGCCGCCTGACCAACGTCACCTTCCCCACAGGCCAAGTCAGCAGCTTCCGCAGCGATACCGACAGCTCAGTGCACGTCCAGGTAGAAACCTCCAGCAAGGACGACGTTACCATAACAACCAATCTGTCAGCATCAGGCGCCTTCTACACCCTCCTGCAAGGTGAGCCCGGCGACTGCCCCTACCCCACGTTCAACTGCACGCCAAGGATTACACAGCAGGAAACAGACATCTTAATTATCCTAGCACCAGAAAAACCTTCCACCCAGCGCCCTGCAACATGCTGGTGCACTCCCACTCGCACCCACTTACCAAAGCAATAGGAAACATGACAGGGCTCGCTGTCAGTTTTGCAGCTGTTTTCCACTTGGTTCTCAGTTGGTTGCTTAGCTGTACAATGCTATACTCCCTCGTCATTACCATCATTATTCAAACCCACGGGCTAGCTAAACCTGACTGCTCCTCCGGTAGACCCTGTTACTTCACTATTTTAATGGCTTCCCGCTTAAAGAGTCACTGTGTCCCCCACCAGAGTAGGTTTCAATTAAGGAAGTTGCGTATTGGGGATGGTCATTCTTTGTGCAGTGTGCACTGAGCACCCTCCAGGGAAACGACCAGTACACAGTCCCTGCCCCCAAGTGTCTGGGCAAGACGTGGAGGGGGGCAGCAGGAAGGAGGAGTGAGTGGTGAGGGGATGTGTGCAAGGCGGTAAGTTAGCACAGTCATTGCTGCATGTGTTGGGCCAGATCCGCAGCTGGGGTAAATCGGCACAGCTCTGCTGACTTTGCCCGGAGGGACAGGTAGGGAGGGGGAAGGTTAGGGAAGTAGGAGGGGGAAGAAAGAGGTGGGAAGGCAAGAGAGTAGAGAGAGTAGAAGGAAGGCTGAGGTGGGGCACTGTGGTGGGAGCAGAAGTTACACTCCAGAAATGCTTGTAGATGGCAAGAGTTTTCTTAGGGCTGAGAATCTGAAGCTTAGCCCTGCTCCCTGGGGTTCGGGCTGTGCTCAGTCTCGGTCCCTCGGGTGAAGGGCCAGCAGGCTCTGTCTCACCCCTTCTCTGCTAACTCCTGCCCTGTGCCCAATGAAGATGCTTGTGGTCAAATACCAGTTTTCACCTTTGTATGGAAAGAAATGTCTCCGTCAGACCCAGTCAGCCCAGGAGTCACATTTATGCTGGTTCCTTAAAAACCAGATCCCTGGGTGGTTAATTTCCTCTTTTTTTCTATAGTTAAAGGTAATCTCCTGCATAGGAAACTGCTTCCTATGTCTGTGAGCACCTTCCCTGGCCACTGAGAAAGCAGTCTGGGGCCCTGGCCTTGTCAGGATGTACCTTACATTGCCCTAGGGCATAGCTGGTGTGCCGCGATTTTTCCTTGTGCACTACAGAACACACACCAACTGGAACCCTAAGTAGCCTGGCCAAAAATCCACGCATTAAGATGTCTGGCAAATACTCAGACGTGAGGTTGGCTTCACCTCAGGAGCCTAATTAAGCAATAGAACCCGCTGTTGGGGGCTCTTTAGTGAGATAATTGACTGCGATGTGATTTATGCCTCCCGAGCCAAAGGCCAATAAATTGCCCAATAAATCTCATTGTGGCATCCCCCAACAACACAGGACAAGGCAGGACAACAGGCCATTTTTAATAGTTTGAAATGACAGACGGTGTTTTTAGTTCACAGAACGGATTGAGCGGGGAAATGAGCTTTTCCCACATGAAGTGAACTTTCTGGTACATTAGCTTTCTTGCAGAGTCTGAAAGGTGTGTGCAGTCCCATCAGGAACAAATCCCAATTAGCCATGTTTGCAAGGACCACCTACAGAGCAAGTCTAGGCCAGGGCACAGTTGGGCAGCCTACTTTAAAAGATGCAACAATACTTTTCCCTTGCTCAGCCAGAACTGACTTTCTGCCAGGGGACAGAAAAGAGGCTTCAGGAAGAAATTGTTAGAGAGAACTAGTCTGCATGTTAGGGTGACCAGACAGCACGTGTGAAAAATCGGGACAGCGGGTGGGGGGGTAATAGGAGCCTATATAAGAAAAGGACCCAAAAATCGGGACTGTCCCTATAAAATCGGGACACCTGGTCACCCTACTGCATGTTGGCCCATAAACTGGGCCGGCTCCAGGCCCCAGCTTACCAAGCAGGTGCTTGGGGTGGCCACTTAGGAGAGGGGCGGCACGTCCAGCTGTTTGGCGGCAATTCGGCGGATGATCCCTCACTCCTGCTCGGAGCAAAGGATCTTCCGCCGAATTGCCGCCGCAGATCGCGATCGCGGCTTTTTTCTGTTTGTTTGTTTGGCTGCTTGGGGCAGCCAAAACCCTGGAGCTGGCCCTGCCCATAAACCAAGCGCATTAGCCTGCCAGATGCCTAACACACTCAGCTAACTCAGAGCGTGGAGTGAGATGATATGGTAGAGGTGGTGTTACGCCTTCAGCCTAGGGGTCTCCCAGGTAGAGAGCACAAAAAATTCCAAAACAGCTAGTGCACGGAGGGGGAACCACACGTTCCAAGGCAGCGGGACAGTGATAGAGGGAGCAGCACAGGGGTGGCCGAACAGAGGTTTCTGGAGTCTGCCGTGTGCAGATCAACCAGCGCATGGCTGAGGAGCAGCAGCAGTTTACTGTCTTGCGTGTGCCACTCCACGATAGTGGCTCTGGGGGTTTTAAGACTGTCTCTCCCTCTCAGTGGTTGTTCAGCAGAGAACGTAAGGTACTGACAGAACTCTTAGCATGAGCTCTGGCATAGTTGATTGGTGCAGAGCTTCATGATGAGCCCCAAACTGGCTTTAAACCTTTCAAGAAACCCGGACTGAGCTCTGAGCAGACTCGGGCTGAACCAAACGCAAAACTGGGCTGATACACGGTTTGATGCAGGACTCAGTGTGACACTGAGCAGAACCAAAACCCACACTGAGGCTGACGTAAAGCCCTGCTCACACAGACAGCTGGATTTCACAGAGCTCCAGGGAAAAGCCCTCTTGCTAGCTCTAGGGGAGAGTCTCCGTCAGGGTAAATGGTGGAGGTAGAAGGTCCAGAGTTTTCTTCCCCGGACTGTGTGCTGCTGAAGACCATGCTCTTGGGGTTGGATGCACCAGTGGACGCTGCTAATGTGGTGCAGGGCGAACATACAGTGTCCTGAGATTCCCATGGACGGCGTCCCCATCTGTGCAGCGTAAAGCTGCCAGAGGCAGCTCTACCACTTCCTGCACCAGAACCCCCCCATCCTGGTGAGGAGGAGGGGGGATGTCGGATGTGAGGAGGGCAGAGGAGCAGAGTGAGTCTCTGCTATGCCTGATTCTCCACTGGCATAAGTTAAATTTGCTATGCTGCAGCTCTTATGCCAAGTCTGGGCAGCTGAGAATCAGGGAGCCCTGGCCAGTCTACCTCTCCAGTGCCCCTGGGGTCTCAAGGCGTTGGTGTCTACGGGTCGGATCCAGAGCCTGTTGAAGGTCAATGGAAAGACTCCTGTTGGCTTTAACTATGCCATTTAGATATTCAAAGGGCTTTGGAGCTGCAGTCCTGGATCACTGCAGTACTTGGATACGCACTGGTAAATTCCAGTATCAGTGCAGTAATAGTGTCAGTCTGTCGCTTAGTTATCTGCATGCGTTTGGCTTATCTGGTCCAGCTGAGATCATTGGAAAACTCCATTTGGCTACAGAGGGCATTGGATCAGGCCCATAATGAAAGAGACCAGCCAGCTTTAGGCTTCCTCTCCTAATTGTATCCAGTCGTGCCATTTGCCAATATATCCTCGCCTGAGGAGAGATGATAATTTTGCTCTGACCTGATTTCCCCTCGAGCAGCAGGAGAGCAGCTAGTGAACAAATGTAACTTGCTTCAAAATGGAAAAACAGTTTTCATGAATTTTTAAAGGGATTTTTGTATTCACAATTAGGTATTTACAGCAGCCAGGGAGACAGAGATGGTAGCATTCCCCAGCCTTCGAAGGAGCTGCAGAGCTGGCATGCACTGCATAATGGGTTTTGAACAACCCTTTCCCACTGAGTGGAGCCCAAAGGCTTCTCCGCTAGATGCTTGGAAATTGTGAATTTTGACTGATGGAGGTTCTGCCTGGTTTTCTCCTGGGGGAGCCTGGGGAGGGAAAGCAGGAATATTGCCCTTCCCCTCCACTTCTGAACTGATGGGATTTGAGTCGTGAAATCTGTAGAACTGCTAAGATCCCTTTCAGGATCCACTGGAGGCCATATGGAAGCCCTGTGCTTATGCACTCGCCTGACCCACAGCTCCCACAGCAACTGTTGGTCCCTCAGAATCCTCTTTCAGGGTAGCCAGGAGCACGTCATTGGGAAAGCAGTTAGCGCTGAGTTACAGTGAGAATCCTTGAGGTGGAGGAACAAGGCTGAGGAGAGCAGGTGGCTCCACTTGCAGAACCTGGTCTCCACCAAAGGAGGTTACAAGACTTAATATAAACAGACATATTTTCAAGAATGACATATCTATGTACAGATATAGAGACAGATGTTTCAGGATTTGTTTAGGATGTAAAATTACGAACAGTGGACACACATGAGCTTCAGAAGGGATAGAATTCAGGACCTTCAGCAGCAAAACCCCACCCGCCCACTATGTGAGCTAAAGGAGTAACTCTGTCAGCTAAGAGAGTAGCGGGCTTTTATCCTTGCTGCGGCCAGCCCCTACAGGGAGACCTGAACACACATACTATGACAGAGTATTACACATTATTCCCCTGTAGTCTTGTTTAACCCGCATAACAGTTTTTGTGCAAGTGTGTGCAGTCCAGAAAGTGAAACTTTCTCTAGACTTGAAAGAGAAATGGACAATTCCCAAACAGACATTCACGGTGAACGGTAAAGGTGAGTGTTAAAAGTCATCAGAACGCTTGGCAAGAACTCAGGTAAGGAAAATAATTAAATATGGGTTTCTGTCCTCAATCACTGGCTTGAGCCCATCTCTTACCTTTCTCCAGATCAAGTCCGAAACAGCTACTACATCGGCGCCGATGGCTCTCTCAGGCTGATGCTTGCTAACGGCATGGAAGTAGCACTGCAGACTGAGCCCCACCTGCTGGCTGGCACCGTGAACCCGACGGTGGGGAAGAGGAACGTGACCCTGCCTATCGACAATGGCCTCAATCTGGTTGAGTGGAGGCAGCGGAAGGAGCAAGCTAGAGGGCAGGTTACCGTCTTTGGACGCAGGCTGAGGGTGAGCAACAGGCAGCGGGGGCGACACTTGATTTTATCTTTCAGACATACTCAGTCTCGTGGTAGAGAGGGGCAGGACCCAGTTGCAATGAATATAATGGGGATTTTTTATTGAGCCTGGAGGATGGACAGACCCTGTAGTTCTATCTGTATCCCTAGCTGAGACAGCCTTTGTTATATCTCCCTGTGTCCTGACTGAGCTGTCATGGATAGCACTGCAAGTTCCCCTGCAGGTCCTGTGTATTATGGGAAATGCCACACATCCAAACCATACATAACGGGCACGTTAAGTGCACAGATGAGAACGCAGGTGCACAAAGCTGCACATGTCTTTCCAGTTGCACTAGTCACTTGGATTGAACATAAGTCTGAGGAAGGGCAATTTGTAAACCTCATTGTTCATTCAACATGCAGTCTCTGAAAATCTTCCTATTTCCTTAAATTTGCCACTTTGCTGACTGCACTGAGGAGCTGAGTCTGTGGGATGCTGGGAATGTGCATTTGTGTACCTACGGAGAATGCCACGCACACCAAAAGCCCATCTTCTAACTCTTGTTCTCCCTTTCGGGGGGGCACAGAGTTTCTATGCTTGTAAATGACATGTTTGGAAAACACAGCTGTGCACAGGACAATGTATTTTATGTGCTAGTTAGAGCCTCTTAAAGATCTACCCCCATAAGCCTGTAATTCCGTTGCTGATTGCTGATGAAGCTGTAATAATAATATTGACTACACCGCCGTATGAGCTGCCACTCCTGGAGTCGAGGGCTCTGAGCAGCTAAGGGGTAGTGCTCAGCCCTTGGCAGGATCAGACCTTCCGAGAGTGATGCTCAAAGTGTTGGTTAATGTCACTTGAGAGCTGGGATTCGAGTTATTTCTGCACACTTGGGCTAGGCAGTAAATAATAACACCCAGGGTCTCCGAATATAAATGTTCTGCTCCTTGCGTCTCATCCTCTCCTCTTTCCTGCTGTGTGCCCCTGGCCACTCCTGGGTCATTTCTACTCTTCACTCAAATGAACACGCACTCTGCCTGTATAAGCTCAGCCACCCCTGACCTCGTCCGCCAACGTGAACATTACCACAGACCGTTCAGTTTCCTTCATTACCAAGAGAGAACATTCTGGCAAGCAGAAGTCACTGGGAGCTGGGCATGTGCATCTTAACCCCCTTCAGCAGAAGCTGCTTTTGTGCATGTGGATCAGTTGGCTCCAATTTTCTTTTTCCACGTAATACATAATGAAATTACCAAACAAGCTGTACTCTAAGGATAGACAGGCTTGCAAACCCTGCAGCTGTGTAAAAGCCTTTTGGGGTTCAAAGCAGCTTTCACCGATGTCTTCCCCATCCTGGCTAATAGCCATTGATGGACCTATCCTCCAGGAACTTATCTAGTTCTTTTTGTTATGCTCTCTCCTGTCGGCGTAGAGCATCTTCACCAGACGTGCTGCATCGGTACAGCTGGGCTACTGTAGCTGCAGCGCTGTATGCATAGACACCCCCTAAATCTCTGCTTCCGTCCTCCTGTTTTCTTCCTTTGTTCATGAAAGGCTAACAAGTGGGAGAGGAAAGTGTGTGGCTGGTGGATCTGTTGTGGGGGTGGGAGGCGGGAAATGTGACACTAACATGTTTGCTGCCATCACATTGATCGCTCTGCTTTGTACGTTCCATCCCTGTCGTCTACCTGTTGTTTGTCTGATCTGCTTAGATGGAAGCGGTTGGGGGTAGGGATTCTCTGTACAGTGTCCAGCCCCCTTCTTAGTTGGTCCCTTGGTGCTACCATAATAAACATAATTAATAAATAATATGTTGATCCACAAGCCATAACAGCCAGCGTATTGAGGGTGCCGGCTGCATGGTGCAAGAGTAGTCACAGACTAGTTGATCTACCCCTCTGTAAGCCTGCGGAAGGAAGAGCTAAGGAATCTATCCATCAGGGATCCTGGATATTCAGGCTTTGCACAGGGGAGAGGATTTGGCCCTTAACACGTGTTAATTTTCAGCTTCACTGATCCACTGCGTGTAACAGTGTTTGTCAGCCTTCTTCGTAGTTCCAGCTTTGCTGACCTGACTGTTTGCTGCATCAGTCGCAGCCCTTGCAGCAAACCTTTACCTTTACATATCCTGCACGGACTCGATGAAAGCTTCCATGCTCTAATTGGCCCTATCGGCGCAACAGATTGATGGCCTTGCTGGTTGGCTGGCTGCAAACTCCACTCTGCCAATAACAAAAGGCAGTGCGCAGGCTCCGTCCCAAATTGGAGTGTTAGCTAGAACACTGCTCCTGATAATGTAGCTCATTTTTTTTTCTTTTTACGAGCATGAACTTTTTAATAAAGAAGGATGTAAAATAATCTCTGGCGGTGGAGCACGTGGGATGGCTGACAATTACAGAGCTGTCTGCTTAATCCGTTTTATTTATTTAACCAGGGAAGCACCCATTGAGAATAGTCTCATATTCACCAGGATGCTGGCTGCAAGATAGCAGCCACGGAAACATTAGTTGTCACAACACTACCTCCCATCACAGCCTGCGTTAGTGCAGAGATCTCGGAGATGATGTTACTAACCATTACCGAACAATTAAAGCATTCTGACCTCGTCCCCAGAATATTTATACAGAGAACCAGCCCAGACTCGGACACACCGATAACCACAGCTTATTTGCCATGGGAATTCCATGCAAGCAATATTTTTTCTCTGTGCAACTGTGTTCAGTCAACCCCTGGGGATGGAGCTCTGATTACAGACGTGCCCATTTGTACTCTTATAGTTAAGGTTGCCTCTGCGTTTTCATAATGAATCCTCATTTTCAGGGCTTTATAACTCGCATGCAAAGGCTGGCCCCAGAGGATGTTGATGCGCATTATTTTGACAATATTTTTAGCTACAGGAGCCCAAAAAGAAGGTTAGAAGTAAATGCTGGTAATGAGTGACACTGCAATTCCAAAGCAGGCTCACCTGTTTTATTGATCTATTCTGGACTGCGAGCCTGGGGTTTATGTTAGTGTCCCTCACATTAACTGGAGGATATTTAATTACGTATAAAGGTGGGAAGAGTATATTTTGGATTAAAATTTAGGGGCTGCCCACCTAGATCTCAGTCCAGAAGACTCTGGTTAAGTACATGGCACCAGATTTTAAAGGTGGTTGTGTGCCGAACTCCCATTGATTTAAATAAGAGTTCGTTACCTTAATACCTTTAAAAATCTGTCCCACGGTCAAGTGCGTTGATGCGCCACAGCATTCAGTATCGTTCAGGGTCAAGCTCACAGGACAGAGGGTTGGCACAAGATTTAGATTTATAAATCTAAGGAAATAACATGTTGTTACTGGGCCAGATCTAGAGGTCCGTATTTGGTCCTTACTTGGGCAAACTCCCATTGAAGCTAATGGGATGTTGCCTGTGTAAAGACTTACGGCACTGGTGGGCAACCTGCGGCCCACTGACCGCACGTGGCCCGTCAAGGTAGTTAGGGTAATCCACTGGGGGGGGCCGCGAGACAGTGTTTACATTGCAACAGAGGGTCCTGTGGCATCTTTAAGACTAACAGAAGTATTGGGAGCATAAGCTTTCGTGGGTAAGAACCTCACTTCTTCGGATGCAAGTGTTTACATTGTCCTGCCTCGGGCACAGCTGCCTGCAGTTCCCAGTGGCCACGGTTCACCAGTCCTGGCCAATGGGAGCTGCGGGAAGCGGAGGCTGGGCTTTTGGCTGATTTCCCATTTCTCCCATTACCCATTTACAGTCTGTTTTCAACACTGCTGCACGTTTAATTGTAGCATTATCTACCTTGGTTCCACATTAGCCTTTTCTTTTCCTCAAGTCAGACCCTCCATTACCTTTGTTATCCATCACCTTGGTGTTATCGTCAACACTGCCCTCTCTTCCTCTTCCTCCTATATCTTCTTTATCTGTAGATCTTCATCTTCCGCCCGCACATGCACACCCCTGCCTCAGTTCCATCTTTGCCCATCCATGCCTTTTACTTTCTCTCACCTCAGCTACTGAGAGTCTCTCCTTTGCCCTCCCTGAGTCCCAGTTCTCCACACTCCATCATGTGCAGAACACCCCCCACCTTCTCACACAAAAGCACCATTACATCATTTCCTTCTTCAGTCAACTCTTCTCTACCCTGTGCATTTCACGATCCACTTTAAAACTGCCCTTCTGCTTCTAAGAACCATCCATAGACTTATTTCCAGCCTGCTTCATAGTTCTGTTCTCTTTCTCCTCTGTCCTCTCTGGCACTGGCCTTCTCTGCTTAATGCCATGCAGTATTGTTCCTGCTTGTGCGCTCTCTCACTGTTTGGAACAGCCTTCCTGTAGTTCTCACTCCTGCATTTCAAATTTTGATTGACAAACTGTATCTTGTCTCCTTTTGCCTAGACAAAATAATTTCTCTTCCCTCTACTGTTAGCTATTTAACTCTGTATTCCCTCCCAAAAACAGAACCACAGGGAATTTAGAAGTGTACTGAAAAGTAACAGTCCCAGATCAAACTTAGGTCAGGGCTGAGAACCACATCTCATTCAATTTAGGAGTCCTGATTTTATCCAGAGTAGGATGGAAAATTGTCCCTACCATCCAGCTCTCAATGTGCGTATTTTTTGGTTTTGCACAATGCTTAGATACAACAGTAATGTGGCTTTATAAATTCGTAGACACACATAGCTAAACAGTAGTGTATTATCTGTTGTTATCTGTAGTTCTTTGGGATACGGTCTCTGAACAAAAATACATTTCTCCTTTTATCTTTGAAATATATATGATCTGGCCTTCAACTGAAAGTGCAAAGGGAATTGAAGCAACAGAAATATAATTATCCATGGTGGGATTGGCCAGGACATTGGGGTTAACAATCCCCACTCTTGTTGGCAATAGGGTCATGAGGTCTTTAATGACTACAGATGATCAGGGCCTCCATATTACATTTCATAGGAAAGCCTGTACCACCAGTTGATTCAGGACTGACTCCAGAGATGAGTTGTACCTGATGAATCGTCCACACTGTTCCTTGCAGCGTTTGCAACCACAATGACTCAATACCATGTCCTTTTTTAAATGTGTGAACTCTGACATCCATGAAAGCAAGGGACTTGGATGACTCCAGCACAGTTCAGGCAAGCACCTTGCAAGCTTCCCCAACAAAGTTGTATCAGCATATCTTCATGCAGACTGACGTCATCTCTGCTGCAGTAGTTCTAGGCCCCTTGTGAGCAAAGGATGTGTGATGGTTTTGCGGTACATCCAACACTGTCCTAACTATGCACCCACTGAAGTCACTAGTTACAACTCCAGTTGACTTGAGTGGAAGCAGAGTTAGGCCAACAGTGAATATTTTTGAAAACCCCTCCCCTAGACAATTAATGCATAGGTCTGTGTAGTACTGGGATTGATCCAAAGGAGTGTTTGGTGGGGGAGGAGCTATAATTTGCCACATAAAACCATTTGTGCCTTTCTAATTCTCTTTCTTCGTCTGCCCTCTAGGTTCACAACAGAAACCTGCTGTCCCTCGACTTTGATCGTGTGACACGAACAGAAAAAATCTACGATGACCATCGCAAGTTCACTCTACGGATCCTGTATGACCAAGCAGGCAGACCTAGCCTCTGGTCTCCTAGCAGCAGGTTGAATGGAGTTAATGTGACTTATTCCCCAGGGGGACACATTGCAGGGATCCAGAGGGGAACTATGTCAGAAAGGATGGAATACGATCAGGCTGGCAGAATTATATCCAGGATCTTTGCTGATGGAAAATCATGGAGCTACACTTACTTAGAGAAGGTATATGTCCTCTTGTCCCTTACTGATGGCTACTCACTGTGTTTGCTAACTTAGGGATAGATTCTCAGCTGGCATAAATTGACTTCACTTCTTTGACTTCAGTGGTGTGACAATGATTTACACCAATGGAGGATCTGACCCTTAGAGTCTAATACACAGATCTATGTAATCTACCTATTTTAAGGTGCATATAACTGTAGAAACTAAGCCCAGATGACAGCTAAAGTTAGCACCGAGTATCCCCAAAGGGCAATATTATTCGCCCAACCCCACCCCTCTCTGTGTGTGTTTTGACCCTCCAAAGCTTTGATTATTTAGATGCAATAGTCCTTTGCTGAGCTGGATGTAATAAAATGCTTCCAGTAAAGAAAATTCCATTCTAGTCAAGTTACAGATACCATGAGTGCTGATAAGATAAGAGTACGGTAGGGACTTATTTTGGGTGTTCCACACAATGTAGAACCAACAGTCCATAAAGTCTAGCATCCTGCCTTCTGCAAAGATCCATAGGAAGTAAGTGTGGCAGGGGCAGGTGGGGAAGGAGAGAGACCAATCCACCTAGCCGGTTATATAATGCTCTTTGGTGGTGGGAAATGCCTTTCTCTTTGCTGCAGGGATCAGTAGGAGATTTAACCATAATATCATCCATCCTCCTTTTAATCCATCTGTGAGCTCTTTAGGGCAGGAATTGTATCTGCCTATGTGTTTGTACAGCACCTAGGACAGTGAGGTCCTGCATTTGGGCTCTACAATGATATAAATAATAAATGAGGATAAAGCATCAAACTGTATTCCGGTATATGCATTACGTGCAAGTGAGTTAGGGAACTGGGTTAAGAAATTTGCGATAAGTGGCTAGTAGCAGATGAGTTTCTTTTGTCGGCAGACAGACAGGGGTTGCCTGTTTGGTTTTGTCAAGCTGTTTGCCCCATGGTGGCAAATGGAGAAGTGAACTTGGGAGAGTTGGCTGGGGTATTTTTGAATCAATCCTAACAAGGGGTCCCTGGTTCTGTGCCTTTAGTCCAAACCTTACACCAGTACCTGTTACCCTTCCTCATTCTCTTCTGACCACATCTGCTCACACTGAAGTGAGTCTCTCGCTGTGTGTGTACCTCTCGCTACTTAAGGTTATTGTTATAATTATTATTTCTCCTGGTGCCCACCCCCAGTGTCTTAAGTGCTGGGTATTGTACAGACACCAAATAAGGTAGAAATCCCATCACGAAGAGCTGACGCTGAACAGTATAAAACAGGGACAGAGGGGAGGGGAAAGGAGAGGATCAACCAAGTAAAGTGTCCAGATGGCAATTGGCCACATATTAGTCCCTCTGTGAGGTCTGCAGGTCACTTAAATTATGCTGGCCACGTATGCACTGTGAGGTGGAGGCTAGACAACCCATGTCCTGAAATAGTTTAGAATGATTTAGAATGAAAATTTAGAATGATCATGCCTTAAAACTAAGAAAATAATTCATTCATTTTCCCCTCCAATTCTAGTCCATGGTGCTACTCCTCCACAGCCAGAGACAGTACATCTTTGAGTTTGATAAGAATGATCGATTGTCATCCGTCACCATGCCTAATGTCGCCCGGCAGACCTTAGAAACCATCCGGTCCATCGGATACTACAGGAACATCTACCGGCCTCCAGAGGGCAATGCCTCCGTCCTTCAGGATTTCACTGAAGAAGGGCAGCTCCTTCATACCTTCTACTTGGGGACAGGGAGGCGTGTCCTCTACAAGTATGGCAAGCTGTCCAAGCTAGCCGAAATGCTCTATGACACCACTAAGATTGGCTTCACCTACGATGAAACTGCTGGCATGTTGAAGACAATAAACCTGCAAAATGAAGGGTTCACCTGTACTATCAGATACAGGCAGATAGGCCCACTCATTGATCGTCAGATTTTCCGCTTCACCGAGGAAGGCATGGTGAACGCACGCTTTGACTACAATTATGATAACAGCTTCAGAGTGACCAGCATGCAAGCAGTGATCAACGAGACACCGTTACCCATCGATCTTTACAGATACGATGATGTGTCAGGCAAAACGGAGCAGTTTGGTAAATTTGGGGTCATCTACTACGACATCAATCAGATTATCACCACCGCTGTCATGACTCACACTAAGCACTTTGACGCCTATGGCAGGATGAAGGAGGTCCAGTATGAAATATTCAGGTCGCTCATGTACTGGATGACTGTGCAGTATGACAACATGGGGAGAGTAGTGAAGAAGGAACTGAAGGTCGGACCGTATGCAAACACAACAAGGTACTCCTATGAGTACGATGCTGATGGCCAACTGCAGACAGTGTCTATCAATGACAAACCGCTCTGGCGTTACAGTTATGACCTCAATGGAAACCTCCATTTGTTGAGTCCTGGGAACAGTGCCCGTCTCACCCCACTAAGGTATGACCTCAGGGACAGGATTACGAGATTGGGGGATGTGCAGTACAAAATGGACGAAGATGGCTTCCTGAGACAAAGGGGGAATGACATTTTTGAGTACAACTCAGCAGGCCTGCTCATTAAAACGTACAATAAAGCGAACGGCTGGAGCGTGAAATATCGCTATGATGGCCTCGGAAGAAGAGTTTCTAGCAAAACTGCCCATGGCCACCATTTACAGTTCTTCTATGCAGACCTGACCAACCCCACTAAGGTCACCCATTTGTACAACCATTCCAGTTCCGAGATCACCTCCCTCTACTATGATCTCCAAGGCCACCTCTTTGCAATGGAGCTCAGCAGCGGAGATGAGTTCTACATAGCCTGTGATAACATCGGGACCCCTCTGGCAGTCTTCAGCGGGACGGGCTTAATGATCAAGCAGATACTGTACACAGCATACGGGGAGATCTACATGGACACCAATCCCAATTTCCAGGTCATCATCGGATACCATGGAGGTCTGTACGACCCCCTCACTAAGCTCATCCACATGGGGCGGCGAGACTATGATGTATTAGCTGGGCGATGGACAAGCCCAGATCATGATATGTGGAAACATCTGAGCAGCAACAACATAATGCCTTTCAACCTTTATATGTTCAAAAACAACAACCCTATTAGCAACGCTCAGGATATCAAATGTTACATGACAGGTAAGACTTCTCTTGGTTCGTTTTTAATTAGTGTATACACAAGCTGGTTTTTGCTCAGGTGGTGGATAGGTTTCTTCTCCTTCAACGATCCATCCATTGTAGGGTCTTCCAGCCTAGACAGGGACTGAATTTCTCTTTAGAAAGGAAAAGAAAATGCAATAGAGTCTTCCAGACTAGAAACCGGCCTGAATTTCTAATGTAAATCAACAAACAGAATTTAAAAAAACAGAAACACACACCAAACTTTTCTGTTCTTCTTTGCACATAAATAAACAAAAGAGGGCACAAGCCCAATATATTTTTCCTTTGCAGGTCACCTTTAACCCTTCCACAGCTGGATTGCTGGCTGCATACACAGTACTCATGAAAAATTTAAGCCAAGAACTGCTAATCTACCCAACAGGTTTTCTTTTTTTCTTCCTTCCTGCTCTTTTTATGTTTCCCTTTATTTTGTTTCCGATTGTTCATTTCCTCAAACAATGCCAGCTTAGTTTCTGATCAACGTCTCGATAACCCCTCTCATTTGTATATGGATAACTTTTGTTAACACAGTTTTGCGGTAGAGACTTGCTTGCGTTTATAAGCTGCATATAGGCTTGTTTCAGCAAAATGGCAACAGCAACCTAAACCTTTTATCGTAGCAAGGCATTATAGAGCCCCTTAAAATAGCAATACAGTTAATCCACCCCACAGAGTAAACAATTGCCTGTTAAAAGCCAGCAAAAACAAGTATTGTGTGTCTTAAATTTAATATCTAAATATGGAAAGATTAAGGACTTTCTTAATGTCAATAAGCAGAATAGATCCACTAAGCAGGTGTTTAAAAGTGAGAAGAATGGCTCCCCAAAGTGAATTTATTTCAGCAGGAAAGATTCTAGGAGACCTGAGTCACTCAGAGCTAATGATCATATGATTCATCAGATGGAATTAACAAGCTTACTTCTCTAATATATATTCTGTGTGTGTGTGTTTGTGTAGGCCATTCCAAATGAGCACAGACAAAACCTTTTTAACAACCACACTGTTGTGTATTCTGCATGTGCCACATATTTGACAGGAAAGCTGTTTTAAAGGGTTTTAAAATATTGTATCAGGACTCTTTTCTGTATCTTCTTGTCTATTAAAATAAAAGGTGACTCAGTTACCATGAGTCAACTGTATACAACTCTTAGGGAGAGGCAAATTATAATTAATTTTAAAAACCTCTAAAAAGACCTAAATCCGCTTTTCCGTATACAGTAACAGTATTGGCTACCCCAGCATTCAAAAATCAGGAGTCCAACCTTTAAAATCATCAGTGAATTTAAAATCGTGAGATTTTAAAAATAGAAAATTCTAGATTCTTTTTAGAGCCTTTAGGATACATGTCTTCAAGCTTTTCCCCACAACCATGAGGGCTAGAAGCTTATGGTTGTTGTTTTTAAATGAAAGCTGAGCTTTTCAAGCAATCACCTGACTCCAGGGGTTGGGGCTTTAAGAACACCACCACATATTCCAAGACTCATGAAAAAATCATGAGAGTTGGAATTAATGTTAATGCCAAGATTTTAAGCTCTCATGTTTCAGTACCTTTTAGAGCAGCAAAGGTGTGTCCATGGCATGAAGCTTCCAATTTTCATCCACATGAGACCTTAAACCTGTCACAAGTGCATAAGTGACCATTGCCAGTTTTGAGCATGAGCCCAGTGTCAGTTTGCTGCAGTGAAGATGATTAGTTAAAGTTTTTGTACAAGTGATCTACACACATTGTTATCCCAGTATAACTATGTTGGTTATGGGTGTGATTTCTTCCTGATGCTGTTATACCAATACAAGGCCTAGTGTGGACAAAATTATACTGGTATAAAGATGCTTTATACTCTATTATTTATTCCCCTCCCCAAACAGGACTAGATATACTGGCATAAGCACTTCTGTACCAGTACAAGTGCGCTCACACTAGATGGGATGTATTCCTTTATATTACTATAGTTAAAGTAGTAGAACTTTTGTATGTAGACAAGGCCTGCAAAGTTCTTTGAAGATAAAAAGTCCTGCGTGAATGGCCTTTCCTGAGGAACTGGATCTTGATGTGATGGGAACGTTTGTGTGTTCCAGTGATCCTAAGAGCGATGCCAGTGGGAGTTTTAATTCCTTTTAGGACCACCAAAGCCAGACAGGTCAAAGGGTAGGGATAGGGTTGCCAGGTGACTGGTTTTCCACCAGCGTGCCCAGTCAAAAAGCGACCCTGGCGACTCAGGTCGGGCCGTTAAAAGTCCAGTCGGCAGCGCAGCGGGGTCCCAGGGCTAAGGCAGGCTCCCTGCCTGCCCTAGCTCCAGGGCCGGCTCCAGGGTTTTGGCCGCCCCAAGCAGCCAAAAAAAAACAAAAAAAGCCGCGATCACGATCTGCAGCGGCAATTCGGCGGGACGTCCGAGCGGGAGTGAGGGACTGTCTGCTGAATTGCCACCGAATAGCTGGACCTGCCGCCCCTCTCCGGAGTGGCCGCCCCAAGCACCTGCTTGCCAAGCTGGTGCCTGGAGCCGGCCCAGCCTAGCTCCATGCTGCTCCTGAAAGCAGCTGCCAGGTCCCTAGACGCATGGGTGACCAGGAAGGCTCTGCCCGCTGTCCCTGCCCCGAGGATCAGCTCCGCTGCTCCCATTGGCCAGGAACTACGACCAATGGGAGCTGCGGGGCCAGCGCCTGCAGGCACAGGCAGTGCACGGAGCCTCCCTGGCTGCCCACATGTCTAGGGGCTGCAGGGACCTGGCGGCCGCTTCATGTGAGCCGTGGGAAGTGCTGCCAGGACCCAACACCCCAAACCTCCTCCCACACCTCAACCCCCTGCCCCAGCCTGCACTCAAACTCCCTCCCGGAGCCAGCCCCCACCCCCAACACACCAACCCCCTACCCCAGCCCCCTCCTGCACCCCAAACTCCTCATTCCCAGCCCCACCCCAGAGCCCACACCCCCAGGCAGAGCCCTCACCCACCCCCCTGCACTCCAACTCCCTGCCCCTGCCTGGAGCCCCCTCCTTCACCTCAAACCCCTCATCCCCATCTCCACCTGAGAATCCACACCCTCAGCCAGAACCTGCACCCCCCACACACACTCCAACCTCCTGCCCCAGCCTGGAGCCCCCTCCTGTACCCCAAACCCTTCATCCCAGGCCCCACCCCAGAGCCTGCACCCCTACTGGAGTCCTCACCCCCCCACACACACACCCTAACTCCCTGCCCCAGCCTGGAGCCCTCTCCTACACCCTGAACCCTTCATTTCTGGCTCCACCTGGAGCCCACACCCCCAGCCAAAGCCCATACTCCCCTGCCCCCGCCTGGTGAAAGTGAGTGAGGGGGAGGACAGCCAGCGCCGGAGGGCGGGGGAATGGAGCGAGCTGGGGCAGGGCCTCGGAGAAGGGGTGGGACAGGGGCAGGGCCTTGGGGAAGAGGCAGGGCAGGGGTGTTTGGTTTTGTGCGATTAGAAAGTTGGCAACCCTAGGTAGGGAGCTGACCGAAAAAAAGCAGCTTGCTGGTCCTCCAGAGTGGGGGGGGCTGAACAATAGTCCAACAACCTGGCCTCATAAAAAAGTTAAGTCATGAAACACAACCAGGGAGCCGCTCCGCAAGCAGCATGGTGGACAGGGATGTCAGAGCCTTGTTTGAGTCCTCTGCGATGTCTGACAGCACCGAAAGGATTCTGACTATTAGTGGGTCCAACCCTGCACAGCCGTCCGTATACAGAGCTCTCATTGACGTTCCCAGGTTTCTACGCTGCACATCGCATATGATGGGGATTCCTTAGCCATTGCACTCACACCTGCCAATATACTGGGGGGGGGCAGCGTCCTTCCTCACCCCTTCGCATGCTCTGGCTCACTGAGGCCAGGCAGGTGCACGCCCACAGACCAATGATACAAGCCTCAGGCTGTGTCTACACTTAAAATGCTACAGCTGCGCCACTATAGTACTTCAGTGTAGACACTCACGACAGTGATGGGAGGGATTCCCCCTGTCACTGTAGTTAATTCATCGGCCTGGAAGGCAGTAGTTAGCTATAGTGCTGTCTATACCGTGGGTTCGGGCAGCATAGCTGCATCTCTCAGGGTTATGGATTTCTCACATCCCGGAGAGACGTAGCTACACTATTTTCAGAGTAGACCAGCCTCAGTCTCCCAGTAAACGATTTCCAAGCTCGTGTGTAGGAACTGGGAGCGTGCGGCAGGGAGAGTGGGCGAAGCAGGTATTTACATTCTGAGAGGCCCATTGTTCAACGTGAATATTTTAGCAATCGTACACTTCGTGACGCAGAGCTTTGCTGCCAACATCGGGAAGCCTGATGGATTGAACTGACATTTCCATTACACGTGTCTGCATTAAGCAGTCTCTTTCAGTGCCCTCAAATGAATGTGCTGTGAAATGTGTTGGCAGGGCTACTGTTGCTGAAAAAAACTGTGATGCGAAATGTACTTTTCTTTCAAAAAGAAAAAAAGGTGTCATTGCCATTGGCAAATTAATATTTCCCCCCACTCTCTTAACCTCTCCTTCCACCTACTTATTTTTTCCTGTTCCTTCCAACTGACTCTTTCCACACACACCCCACAAAAAAAGAGAAAATCCTGTTTACAGATGTTTTCAAAGTCAGATTTGTGAGAAGCAACCAACAAAGACTGGATCGAATCTTTTCAGACGTTACATATTTTCCTGCTGTTCAGCAACCCCCTCTGTGCCCCTTTTGACACTGTTTTGAACATGTTTGGTGAATAACTTCTGCCCTATATAGATTTACTTTGTTCTCCTGGCCACCTGGTCCAGAATATGCATATCAAAGCTGTTCATTTCACACTAGGAGGATTTGGAAACAGGGATGCCTCATCACCAAAGAAAAAAATAATCAAACAAAGCTTTATTCTGCGCCCCCCACCCCAAGCACACACCTCCCCTTCCTTCCAAAGACACTTCTAAAACAGTCTGTGGGGTGAGAGAACAAAAGTGTTTTTATTACAGCAATCCCTCTTTCCACACGGATCAATGCAAGGGCTTTCTGGACCCACGCCCAAACTCAACATTTTGGATTGCAAGAAAACAAGCAATAGATAGTGTGTTTGTTTGACTTTTGATTCTCCAATCATCTGGAAGCACATTATTTGTCATTTCCATCCCTAATGCTTTTCCAACGGTCTCTTCAAAAACACACATTTAAACTCATGCGGGGAAAAAGCCATGTTTTTTGAACAAATCCCCTCATCCAGAATGTCCCACTAGTGTCAACTCAATTTGATGAAATGAACAGCAAACCTCTTGTTGATACACTGGAGCTTGAAATGAATGAATTACCAACACGATGCTAATTACAATATGGAAGTCCTAAACCCCTTGGGAGCTGATAGTTAATTAAACTTTGACCCTCATCCCCTCAGCTTTTCCCAGCAAAGGATGGTATTCAGAGGCTGGATAAATGACGGGTAGGTTATTGGTGATTATAGTAGAGTCCGTTTTTCCTTCCTTCCTTCTGGAGTCGACAGAGATAAGCGAGGTTAGAATCATCATATGCTCTGAAGTAGATAAATAGGGAAGTATTTTATATGCTGCTGCCAGGCAGATCCAGGAGCTAGCCAAGTGAGTTATTATTTTCTCCAGCTAGCTACTCACTCGGCTGTCTTTCCTGTTAGCCTTGGAATCGAAGATGTTAGAGCCTGAAAAGACTTACCAGGGTATTGAGTCCGTCTTCCTGCTCAAGTAGGACTGTTCCCTGTGGTTCATCTAGTAGCATGTTCTCCAGTATAATTTTCAGCTTCCCAAGCAATGGGCTTCATATCACTTCCCTTCTGGTTCCAACATTCCCCCTCTATCATAGTACAGACTAAAAGAGCTTCCTGAACGGTACGCCACTGAGTTTGACCATCATATACATGGCGCTGCTCACGATGTAAGGGCAGGTCAGTTTGACTGTGGCAGACCCAATGTGTGCAAATGCAATGATCATGTGGAGGCTGTTTTTAAACAATACTGAAAAAAAAAAGTTACTATAGGAACCTACCTATGCTAAATTAAAATGTGGCTTTTACCTACACAAGCAGTGGATACATCTTTAAGAGGTATATCATGAGCCCCCGCTCAGATCCTGCCCCAAGTGCCCAGTACTTCTGCCCTGCTACTCCCTACCTCTATGTCCTGGCTCATGAACACCTCAGTTTATCCCATAGCCTATAAACCACTTGGGATGCTTCCGGGTGACCAACATTAAAGCTGAGATTTTTCAAAGCCACCTAGAGCATCTGAATCCTTAGGCAGCTCGACCTTTGTTATTATATTCTTGTTCCTGTGCTTTTTGCTCTGCGTAGCACCATTCTTGGACATGATGCCTTACAAACTCTGAGAAGTTTTGGAGCCAGAAAGATTGCTTTGGCCTTTAACATTTTTAACAAAATGTATATTTCAGCTGTGTGGAAAAGTGGAGGACTTGGCCTGGATGCTGTTTGGTTTTCTGGTAATTTCCTTCATCCTCCATAGTTTTGGAATGTGATACTTTAAATAATCATTTCTGATGGTGTTACTCATATGCATGAAATGTAGTAAGCTCTTTGGGGCCAGGGCTGTCGTCTTGTCCTGGGTTTGTACAGCGCCTCGCACAATGGGGTCCCGGTCAGTGCTTGGACTTTTAGGCTCTACTGCAGTACAAATAACAATAAAATCCTACTTATGCTTCTCTCACATCCCAGATGTCAACAGCTGGCTGCTAACCTTTGGTTTCCAACTTCACAATGTTATCCCTGGATATCCCAAGCCAGATACAGATGCAATGGAGCCATCATATGAGCTTATCCACACGCAGATGAAAACCCAAGAGTGGGACAATAGCAAGGTGAGCAATGTGACTATGTAGTCTGTCTATTTTAGGCACCGGCATGGCACTTGTCACCATGGGATCCAGGTGCAGTATTCACTGTAGAAATTAAAATCAATCTGCTATTGCAGATGCTCAAGGGACCTGAGTGAAAGTCAGCCTGCAAGTAGCTGCTGTCCCTCCCCCACTTCAGTAATGAAATGTGACTAAATAATCCCATCTGAAGGTTTTATCAACCGTGGGTCCTTTCTGTGATACTTGTTGGTGATTGCTGAACAAAACTAATCTGTACTGTTTTTCTTTCTTAAAAAATATGTGATGTTACCACAGATCACATGCTAGCTCCCTAAACCAAGGAATCAGAGCTGATAGAAAACACCTGTTGGATCATCCACCCATGCCCCAAGACAGAATTGTTTTCTACAATATATTTTCTAGTGCTTTATCCAGTTTGGTTTTAAAAGCAAAAGAACTCCCATTACTTCCCTTAGGAGATTACTCCACAGTGTAAAATATCTCTCCATAAGAAAGCTATTCCTGACAGCTTAAATTTTACTTGGCTTGATTTTGTCCCAAATCACTGTACACTAATTCAGGCCTAAATCAGGATGCTTGTAGTTCATTTTTGGTGGCCGATACTGCATGCACAAAATGGGATTAGCACCTTGAAAACAAAAGTCACTTAAAACCCAAGTGTCTTGCCTACTGCTCTCTTCCTGCTAGGAATAGCCCAGCACAAACTCAGAGCCAGCACTCTCCAGTGGATAGGACAAACTTCCTGCAAGTTAGACTGGTTAAACGGTGCAATGGCCTTCCAAGGTGTGTGGTGGACGTCCCATCACTGGGCTCATTTAAAACTAGTCTGGGCAAGGCATGGGAAAATATACTGTTGCAGACAACGCTGCATTAGTTCCAATGATATCAACTAGATTGTGTAACAGATCTTCCCCTTCTCTGACTCCTTGGATTCCAGATCTCAGTGGGCCAGATACTTCCCTGAGTTACACCAATGTAAATTCTGAGTTACTCCACGCCGCCAGTGGAGCGACTTCTGATTCACATCACTGTAATGGCCTAACAGATCAGAATCAGTTCCCTTCTCGGAGAAGGGTGAATAATAGAGAAGAACCAGGCAAGTAACCCTTCACAGACACTGCATTTTATCTTCGGAGCACATAACAGGATCCCAGAATCTCCTTCCATAATGTTGGGCTGTACTTGCCTTGCAGGGATGGGAGGTTGGAGACCTAATGCTGAGTTTGAGCATCCCCCAGCTCGGAAATATCCAGCATGCCATAAACCTTGCACTAGGTTCAGCTTAGCTTAGTTATCCCCCTGCAGCTCCAGAGTGACATTTAAAATCCAATACTCTCTTGTGCTGCACTTTTTGCCTGTGACTGTGGGGCTGTCACTAAATTGTTTGTTGAACAAGTTCAATGTTATTGGCCAGCAGGGGATGCTTCGTGACCTCTGGCATATTGCAGAGCTGCAGCACCTGAATCCAATTTTGCTTCTTTTTCCCTTTCGTCTTGTTGAATTACCGAGTAATTGCGGGCGCTCGTACAGCTTTGTCTGCGGGGGGCCGGGGGCTGGAATCAGTCATCATTTCATTAACTATACTGCTCTCGGTCTCATGAGCACTGGGGCTCTGATACCTGGGGCTTGTTGGCTGTAGCGTTGGTTGCAGGGGAAGGGTAGCCCAGCTCAGCTGTTGGCTTTCCTCAGCACACTGTCGGAGGCAGAGGCTGATCTGTATTGTTTTGGCCGTGGAATGAAGTAGGCTGCTGTGTATTCTAAAGTAACTTCCCCAGGTGAGGATCCTCCACACACCCACAAGGCTTGACTCTTCCGGCCTGCCAAATCTGATCGATCAGGAGTTCATTCTGCCCATCCCGTCGGCTTTAAAACGGGGCCAACCCTTTTTTCCCCAACAAGAACCACCTTATTTTTCTCTGTCGGGGGTTAAAAACGGAAACGGCCTTGGAGTTCATGCACAGGACTGGGATTAAGGAGCTCTGGGTTCTGTGCAGTGTCACGTGGGGGGAAATCCTCTCCCCAGAGCCCAGGCTGGATGCTGGGAATCTCTGTAGGGTGGTGCTGCAGTGCTCTCAGATCCCACCGAGCCTACTGCAGCCCCTATGGCCCTAACACTTCTGCCTTGAGGAAATGGGGGAGGCCGAGGGGATCGACATAGTGACAGATCTCCGGACCGGGCCTGCCACTGCTCCATCCTCCTCCATGTGGCCAAATGGAGCTGGGCTCTGCAGTGCAGGTGCACAGTCCCTGTACAAACTCACTGCATCCTGTCTCTGCCCCTCCTGCACACTGAAGCCACACCAGTTCCACCCCAAGTGAGCGCTCTGTGCCTACCACGACGGGGTAGAAGTTGACCTTTTGTGCAACAGTTTCTTCCATCTACAAAGTGGGGATCATAATGCTTCCCTCGCCCATGGCGATGGGAGATTCCAAGCACTAAGTCTGTTTTAATTGGATTGAATGACTTAAACTTAAAGGCCACAAACTTAATGCCTAAAGCTCGGCAACTAAATCATAGACCTGGTCAGGAATTTTCTGACAAAACGTGTTTTTTCTTGGAAAATGCCAGTGTGTCAAACCAAGCCTGTTCATGAGAAAGGGTCAAGTGTGACAACTCTCCCAATTCCGAAAAAAAAAAAATGAAAAAAAAAAGATTTGAAACTCTTCTAGGTAATTTCTTTCATTATTTATTTTTTCTTGATTATTTTAATTAATTTATACTAAAAAAAAACCAGGTTAAAAAAATTAAAGGTCAAAGTTGTAAAGAAACATTTTGAAATTATCAAAACAAGCACCTTCAAAAATCAGATCAGTAGATTTTTAAGATAAGAAAGAACCATAGCTCTGCTCTCTGCCATCTTCAACTCAGATGGTAATTTTCTGTTTCTCTTCCTTGCTAGGTCCTTAAAATGGGTTATAAAATGAAACACAAATGATAGATCATCTCCTCTGACCTCTTGCGTAGAGTAGGCCAACCAATTACACTCAAGAGTCCCTGCATTGGGCCCATAACTTTTGTTTGACCTATAGCATATCTTTCAGAAAGACATGCAGTCCTGACTTAAATATTGCCAGTGATGGAGAATCCACCAGGTCCCTAAATAAGTTGTTCCAGTGGCTAAGTACCCTCACTGGTAAAATTTGTGCCTTCTTTCTAATCTGAATTTTTCTAGTGTCACCTGTCAACCATTGGATCTCATTACGCCTTTCTCTGGTAGATAAATGAATTCTCTACTATCAGAAATCTGTACCCCATGTAGGTACTTGGAGACCATGAGGGAGTCACCTCTAGATCTTCTCTTAGATAAACTAAACAGATTACGCCACTTTATTGTATAGCTTTTTTATTGACACTCCTCTCTTTCTGTGGATCACTACAGTTGCAGTCATAGTACAAAGCAGACTCAGTTGCTACCCTGTGTCTGGATCATTTTGCGTAATAAAGCCAAACTAAGCTCCTTTACTTACCCAGTGGCCACTTTCACCCCTTTCCAGTGGTGTCAGGGGGCACAGAGGAGGCAAGTCTCTGGTGTAACTAATGCAAAGATGTTTTACTTGGGGTACTGGACACAAACTGAGGTCTCAGTGCCTCTCCCCAGTTCTTGAGCTCCCATAGTATACCTGCCTGAGTCTACAATACTACTGTCACTCCATCTAGTTTCCTTAGTCAGAGCCTAGACTCAGCAAGTCAACGATAAGCCCATATTTTAGTAAGGGAAATATACACCCATGGTATATTGGCACAAGGAGAAACGAGGAAACGGGTTCAAATTTCTTTCACATCTTGGCTATTTATGATGGGAAATGAAAGCTTTAGGTATCACAGTGAAAGGCACTATTTAAAAACAAGAGATGGTAGAAGCTAGCTGTGGTATTTTAAATCCTCAAGAACTGCAGACAAAATACAAGCAGCTATTCCAAGCTAGCTGTAATATACTATTCTCTTGAGCTCTGTACAGCAGCAAACAAACAACGAAGATCAGTCTCCAATGGGTCATTACTAGATAAAGTAAAATGTCACCTAAGGGCATCTGATTAAAAAAGATCAGAAGGAAAAACAAACCCAGAATAGAGATGTCAGTTGTGTATAGTGACAAATATTAAAATAAAATAACCAATAAATCCCACCACAACTTCCTCCTGCTTTAATGCTGTTTTTTACACTGTACCTCTGGGTTACAGTTGCCAAAAGCTACAGCGTTTTTAGAGAATTCTGCTCCATGCCATCTTCAGCTCAGATGGTAATTTTATGTTTCTCTTCCTTGCTAGTTCATTAAAATGGGTTGTCAGATGAAACAGAAATGATGGAGCATTTCAAAGGCAGGGATATGCTGTCTCTTTGAACTCTGCATAATCTGTTTGCATTCCCTCCTTTTCACAGTGTAGCATACAGGCTGAGGTATATATGTATATGAAGATGATTTTTCCCAAATACACTCTGTTATTAAAGGGATACACTCAAGGTAATCAGATCTTAAAATTAAGCAGTTTTCAAAGTCCTCCCATATTATAGGACTCACTTTCAAGCTAACCGAGTCGTTTTTAATGATGATGAGTGATAATGCATTGCGCTGCCATGTGGAAGACCTCAGTTTGCAGACTTGTGTCCCTGGGTAGAGAAAGTTGGGAACGGTAGCGCAGCACCACAGCCAAGCCCCTCTGCGAGCCAGCACAAGTGCCTTGTGTTGCTCAGAGGCAACCCCTCAGTTTACTCCTTGGCTAGAACGATTATAGCTCTAAGCAGTGTCCAGTGGTAGGGCACAGAACAGGGAGTCAGGAGACCTGCTTTGTATTCCTGGCTCTGCCACCAACTCACTGTGGGACCTTGGGGCAGTCCCTTCATTTCTCTGCACCTCCTTATTGTTGATTGAAATTACTCCTGCGGTGAGGTGCTTTCTAATGCTAAAGGAAGAGATGGTGCTTGCTAGACAGACAAAACGAGCAAGATGTTTGAGGTC
Source organism: Malaclemys terrapin pileata (assembly GCF_027887155.1). NCBI lineage: Eukaryota > Metazoa > Chordata > Testudines > Emydidae > Malaclemys > Malaclemys terrapin. The sequence goes on from NC_071505.1 coordinate 336,181,252, forward strand.
CTGTGGTACATTGTGCTCTTTAGGTGAAAGGTGCTAAGTGCTATTGCTGTTATATCATGGGCACTCCCACTAAACCTCAGTCTAGCTATTATGTCCAGATGTGTTTTGCGTTTTGTTTTTTATTTTTGAATGATGATGGCCATAGGAGTCAGTGAACATTATGTCACGTCATGAACCTCACAAAGGCTGTGTATTACTATGTCAAGGAAAAGGCGTGTGTTTTAAAAACACAAAGGAGGCTAAACACATATTTTAAATCTAGTATTTAATGGCCCGCGTTGGTGATAAAAAACAAGGACATTTAGTCTGTCTGTACCTTAACTTAGCCGTCTGCCTGAGTATTCCCTGATTCAGAGAATATCTGCCCTGCTCTGCTATGGCAGGATGGGGCAAAGTTACATTTCAGCTGTGTCTTGCAGTGTCAGCAGAACCTCGGGGTTGATTAATAAGGAACCCAGCACTACGCCAGCTGGTAATCAGAACAGCTGAGGAATGGAGAAGGGAAAAAATGCAGCTATGCAAATTCTCCAGGGCATCCTGATTCTGAAGGGCACGAGCACTTTGTCAATATGGAACCCAGAATTGGTTTGTCCAGAATTAAATGGCGAGGCCAGTGAAGGGGAATTTCATGTGGGGCTGCATCTATAAAGGTCATGGTTTGGCTGGACATCCAGAACACCAGCACCCTTCCTCTCAGTGAAATGAAGTAAACTACTCAGTAGTCTCGTGAGGGAGACCCATCACCTGGCTGTTGAGAACTAGACCAGACAGTGCACTACATATAAATGGAAGGGACCAGTCCTGCATGGGGAAGGCTGGTCTAGCAAGCCCTTCATCATCTTGAGTTCTGGGATACACATTGAAGAACAGGAAAACCAGGTCCCACCCTACAAGAATCTCCATGCAGTTTAGCTCTGAGTCCCAAACCGGGTTTAACAACAGTGGGATTTACTAGTCTTGCCCCTCTTCCCTCCCTAATCACGACAGGGAGACAACTGAAATAGCTCAGGACACAGGGCATAGCTTTTATTGTTCTGTGACAAGCCTGAGAAAAGGAGGGCAGGCTAGAACCTCCCCAGAGAACCTGTTCCTCCAGACCAAAGCGATAGGACAAGCTTAATCCAGCCACATTTTTCACGGCCCGTTCAAGCCATGTAGGATTTGCTCATTACTGGACCTGCTCATGCTGCTGCTGTCAGTGGCAAAATCTCCTTTGACTTCAGTGGGAGCAGGCTCGGCATGTGTCTCTAGTCAGTCTCCTGAGCAGCACCCAGAGACTGAGGTTTTGTTGTTTTAACCCAACACCTTTCATCCCAGAGCAGTCAGTCACTAGGAGATTCAGCTGTTCCACCCCACTCAGGATCAGGCCCTCTGGGAGTTTAGAGCATTTACATCTGTAGAGTCGTATATTGGGTCATGTTGGAGAAAGGATTGGATTTGCGCCTCTTTATTACTGGTCTCATTATGTCCTAATGAAGTTCGCCTACAACCCCGCTGCTTTCAGGTGTCTCGCTCAGGGGATAGTCAAGGTAGAATTTAGCCTCACAGGGCCTCCCACAAACTTCTAGTGACATATTTAGCCAGTCACTTAATCATCTGTGCCTCGCTTTCTTCGTGGCTAAAATGGGGCTGCTAATATACCCTCTTGGGCATTACGAGGCTAACCTCATTCATTGTTGTAAAAAGCGTTGAGATCCTTCACTAGATGGTCCTGTAGCCGTTCAGCCTCTCATTGCTAGAATATTATAAATCGAATATGTAACAGCAAAATAGAGCATCTGCTCGATCACATGCCTCAGTGACAGGTGCTCATAACAGCCCCATGTAAATTAGCATTGACTCAGCCAAGACGCCAAAGTTAGACTAATCATGGAGTCTGAATTGTCCTCTGTCACCCCGAAAAAAGGGTCTCTCCAGGAAAGGGCTAAGGCATATTGAGGAAAACAGGAGTGTTCAGCTTCCAGGGCTGTTAAGCCAGCAACTTTCACAGCTATTAAATTCACTTTAAAAAAAACGTGAGGGTGGCCCCTTTCCTCTGTAACCTATTTTTAATGCTGGCTGTCGTTACCTTATTGAATTAAGCCCTTGGCAGGGATAGGAGACTTTTGTTACGGCATCGTCTCGCTTTTGTGAAATTTGAGCAGATAATTGTTCCTGGACAGGAGTAGGAAAGAAGACGACACTCCCGTCAATGGATGAGTATGTTTCTACAGACATTTTGCAGGAATGATAAGCCGCTGAATCACTCAGGGCATTTGCTCCATTATATGCTAACAGCAAAAGTCACTTTGCATTAAAACTGTCTACAGGTGATCTCAGGCTGTGGTCCCTATTCAGTCCTTACTCAGGCAGAGCTCCCATTGATGTCAAATGGGAGTTTTGCCTCTAAAAATTGAGCTTCAAGATTGGGTCCTAATAGCCAAGGACCTGATCCCACAGGAAGACTGGGAGCACTGTATCAGTGAGGGGAGGGGAGTGTTAGCACCTCACTTTGGCCTGAATATCCACTTTGGCCAATGCTTCAAGTGGCATTGAGGGGCTCTGGAAAAGAGTGTTTTGGCCAGAGTGAGGATCACACTGTGATGTGCAGCCTTGGAGGACGGTGCATGGTGGAATCAAAACCAGGTTAAAACAGAAGGAAACTGCTACTATTTAAATACTTTGAGCTTATTGAGCACCTTTCCTCAAAGCATTTTACAAATATTAATCACTAGAAGATTCCCGGTAATCAGCTATGAATCATTTCTGATTTACAGATGAGGAAAACTGAAGCATGAGCAATTAATTTTCCCAAGGTCACAGAAGGAGTGGGGTAGAATGCAACTGTCTCTCCCTGTCACCACTAAACCATAATCTCCCCTCCATGCTGGGGTCCGTCTCCACCCCAGCGTCCACTCTGTCAAAGGGATGATGTTACATTCAGTTCAGTGTCCTGGCATGATGGCAGTTAGGGAGAATAGCCTGCAAGCACAGGAATCTCAATCAGTTGTTTCATTAAAAAGAAAGACTTTATTTTCCAGACCAACACTAAGAAGTAGCTAGAGGAACAGAACCCTTTGGCTCTTCTCATTGGATCCTACCATGTTATTTCTCTGCTCTCCAATGTGCTAGTGATACCTTTCAGTCCCCCGGCATCTCTTTCTAATTTGCGTCTCTCTCTCTCTCCTTCTCTCCCTTCCCAGTCAATCTTGGGAGTGCAGTGTGAAGTGCAGAAACAGCTGAAAGCCTTCGTCACCCTAGAGCGCTTTGAACAGATCTACAGTTCCAGCATCGCTGGGTGCCGGACGGTCAAGGAGAACAAGAACTTTGCCTCAGGAGGATCTGTCTTTGGCAAAGGGGTCAAGTTTGCCATGAAGGATGGGCGTGTGGCCACCGACATCATCAGTCTGGCCAATGAGGACGGGCGCCGGATCGCAGCCATACTGAACAACGCCCACTACCTGGAGAACTTGCACTTCACCATCGAGGGAGTGGACACACATTATTTCGTTAAGCAAGGGCCATCAGAAAGCGACTTGTCCATACTGGGCCTCAGTGGCGGGCGGAGAACCCTGGAGAATGGCGTGAATGTTACAGTGTCCCAGATCAACACAATACTCAGTGGAAGGACTAGACGTTACACGGACATCCAGCTCCAATATGGAGCACTGTGTCTAAACACCCGTTATGGGACCACCTTGGACGAGGAGAAAGCCCGCGTGCTGGAGCTGGCCAGGCAACGTGCCATAGCCCAGGCCTGGGCCAGGGAGCAGCAGAGACTGCGGGATGGGGAGGAGGGCATTCGCTCGTGGACAGAAGGGGAGAAGCAGCAAGTGCTAAACACGGGCCGGGTGCAGGGCTATGACGGCTACTTTGTGATCTCAGTGGAGCAATACCCCGAACTCTCAGACAGCGCCAACAACATCCATTTTATGAGACAGAGCGAAATGGGCAGAAGGTGACAGAGAGGGTCAATGCGGTGACTTCTTGCCAAAGACAGCTACTCTTTTGTGGCCACTTACCTGACTGTGTTGTACTCAATCCTTTTTCTAAACTGAACCTGGCGGGGGGAGGAAAATAACGAGAGAAAGAATATGGTTGCACTGTAACTCATGCAACATACTTTTTTTTTTATTTTAAATTTGGCCTTCACATGTTTTTTGCAATGAACAGAAGGTATATTTTGCCGTAGTGTGATCACAGTGAAATTTACTCTCTTTTGTCCTTTTTTCCCTTTTGTGAGGAATTTAAAATGGGGAGTTGTCAACGTACATCCATGGGTTACTCGGTGTGAAGTGAGAAATGGGTGTCTGTGCTAACTTGTTTCATCCTAATCCTTTCTTATTTGGTACAGGGACAGCTAGCCTTCCACCCGAAGAGCAGCTCAGAAACGCTGGGCACGCTGGAAACGGAAGATGACAATGATTCTGAATCTCTCAAAGTGACTGTCTGAATCGTGTGCCTCAAAAGAGAACTTACAAGGAGTTTTCACCTTTCACTTGGGACAGAAAGTGTTTCTTGGGCTCCTGCTGCACAGAAGTAGATTATAGTGGCAAAAGGAGCAGAATATATTAACTTGCAAGATGATTCTCTTCCTTCCGGAACTGGAATTAAAAAAAAACCCAGTCTTTTTCATTATGATAGTAGATTTTTTTTCTCTTGCTTTTTTGGTCCATGCACAAATCCTGTTTTTAGTTTAAAAAGCCAGTAAAGGCCAAGAAAAATGCTCCCACTCTATTGGAAAACATCCTCTCTCGTGCCTAGAGCTGTTCTCTCGATGGGTTGAATGCACCGAAGTTGTAGACATAACCCCATTAAAGCATAGTATTTCAGTACACCAGGTTGTGTGTTCAGCCGTCCGCTGGGCTGTGTCCAATAAAGCAACTTCATTTGTAGGAAGCTAATTTGAGTCTGAAAGTAGGATAGTCTCCCACATACCATTGAAGAGTGCAGCAAATCCATACTCCAGCATTCTTGCTTTTGGGGGCTGTCTTTATTAGCCTGGAAACTGGTTTTCAGTGCCAGGTTGGTAAATCATTTATGGCTATGGCAAACATGCCTCTCTGGAACTCTGTCAGCAGGGAATTTAAAAGGTTTAATAAGCAGCAGCAGCAGGGGAAATATTGGACCCAAGCCTCTAACTGTTCCTTTCCCCTTCCGCCCCACTGGGATACGAAGGAGCTCCAATTATGTGAGTAGCCCAGTGAGGGTTAACAGCGAACAAGGAGGCATTTGAATAGAAATGCCCACTAGAGAGGAGCCCAAGTAGTTTACAAGAAATGGCTGACAAAGTTGCTTGACATGCTAATGTAATTTGTACTCACATAAGCCCGTGCTATGGTATGTGCAAGAGTCCTTGTGATTCACGTGAACAAGGAGACTGAGCTGAGCTTCTTCCTGAGAAAATTCTCTGCTGATACAGGACATTGCTGCAGTCAGCGAAACACAGGTGTGATGCCATCCAGACCTCTGGCTCGGAAAGAGTCAGCATTCCTATCTCATAGAGCTGGAAGGGACCCTGAAAGGTGCAGCCCCCTGCCTTCACTAGCAGGACCACTTAGTGATTTTGCCCCAGATGCCTAAGTGGACCCTTCAAGAATTGAACTCCCAACCCCGGGTTTAGTAGGCTAATGCTCAAACCACTGAGCTATCCCTCACCCACACACCCCTGAACTTTCACCGGCTTTCAGAGAGCAGCTCAGAACCTCTTACACATTCTGAAATTTTTAACTTCTTTCATCTTCAGTTTTTGCTTCCAGGTTCTAACCAGAGACAGACTGAGCCATGCCAAAACATTACAACAAGAGAGGTTTCAGAGCTGGCCCTTGGAGCACGGTATTCTGTAGTCCCCTAAAATCACGCCCTCTTCCGCTGCACCCACCAAGCTCAGCAAACCCCACCACCAGCATCACTGCCTTCTGCCAAGACGGTATCCCCGGGTCTACTCAGTTACAGGATAGCAACAAGGGTGGAAAGGACTCAGTGGGCACAAACTCCATGGATAGAGAAAATTGTGGTAGCCCCAGTTCTATCACAGCTTTCCTGTGGATGCAGAACTTGTCTGACTCTGTCCTTAAGGTCCCCTCCTGGCTGTTCTCATGCTTTTTCCAGATGGAAGTGAAGGAAATCCCCCAAGAGAGCCTGTTCACCATAAAAATTTTAACCTAATGTTACAGACCCAGTGAGAGACGCATCCAGAGTTTTAGATTCTGATCTTAACTGAACCCAAACATTGACCCATGTGAAGTTCACCATCTCTGATGCTTACCTACCATCCTGCTGTTTTAATAGTTCCTCCTGGCTTGCAGGAAAGGGAGTGGTTTTGATACAGTAATTCAGTGTTATTCTTTGCAGAGCAGGAAGAGCGTTGGCCAGGACTGAACTGGCAGGCATCCTTTATGGAGAAATATATTGGCAGGAGTAAATAGCAAGTAGTGGTAAGTCTTGAAAATCAGCACCAGTTCTGTCAGAGTGGCTTCACTCTCTGGGAGGAGGAGGTTCTGAAACAGAGCAGAGCTAATGCAGGCTGAAAATGAATGGGCTGCCCATCTGTGTGTTATAAAACAGCTAGACACTCTGTTCCATACACCACCTCTTCCTTTTAACGCTGCTCTGGCAAAGTGTAGCAGGGAAGACAGGGAAGTCTCGTGTATCCATTCACATATGTTTGTTAAAAAAGTAATTGGGATTTTACGATGGTAAATCTGCTACGTTTACATGGAGTAGAGGAAAGGAAATTCAAGTCTGAAACACTCCCAATGGAAACCTTACTGGCCTGAGATGTTACCGTTATAGCCTTACCCAGAGTCTTCAGGTTATTACACAACTAATGAATCCGAGTAGGTCTTCCATTTTTCATGAGTCTCACAAATCTGCCTGTAGCCAAGAGCAATCCAAATCCACATCATGGCAAAAATCAGTGCAAATTAGATTTAACTCTTCGTTCACAAGCAATGTGCTGGGTCTAAAACTGCCCGACTTCCCATTAAAGTCCATTAGTGGCCTAGAGTTGGAGTCTGTGCACAGCCCAGGAAATGGAGGAGTTATTATTTTGAGTCTCTTCTCTCCTGACTATTAAAAAGGTCCTTCAACAGAATGATGTTTCTCTAGCACTAACTAAGACAAACCTAAACAATCGATCAAGGAGACAGTGGACTGCTTGTGTCGTCAGCAGCGCAATAGTATCAAGAGAGGTTTGGGATATCTCCCACTCACCTTACTGGAGGGGGGTGAAAACCTGAAAGGCTATTTACTATCCTGGCACTGTAAGATTCCCCTTGTCCTGCCATAAGGGTCTTGTCTACAAGAGTCCAGTGTTTTTCTGTGGAGTTCACCCTCCGGGGTCAGGGGAATGTTAAAAATTCCAGGGCCACTTGACCACTTGTTAACTGTTGCCCGGCTGAACAACATACTCATGCAGCTTACCCATCATTGATTACAGTGTATAAGTATCTACGTAGGGAACAAATATTTAATAACGGGTTCTTTAATCTAGCAGAGAAGGGTCTAACACGGTCGAATGGCTGGAAGTTGGAGCTAGACAAATTGAGACTGTAAATAAAGGGTCCATTTCTAACAGTGAGAGTACCTAACCATTGGAACAATTTACCAAGCGTTGTGGTGGATTCTTCCATTGCTGATCATTTTTAAATTAAGATCGGCTGTTTTTGTAAAAGATCTGCTCCAGGAATTGTTTTGGGGAAGTTCTCGGGCCTGTGTTATACAGGAGGTCAGACTAGGTGATCACAATGGTCCCTTATGGCTTTGGAATCTGTGAATAAATCTTTCCCCTATGGCACCTGTAGCCTGACATTCCATTTCTATCCCTCACGTACAGTGGGTGGCTCTGTCCCCCTCTTGGAGCTGAACCACACAGAGGTTTATGGGTCTGCTGCCGACTTTTTGCTAAAAGAGTTTGATCTCAGGCAGTAGAGGTTTGTGCTTTTCAGATGCAGAAGTCCTAAGTTCTACCCTGAGGCATTACCCTAAATATTCATTTTAATGATCATGTAGGAACCACTGCCAGGACCAAGGCTAGCATGGAACAGCTGGGTTTAGTTTCTGACTAACAAGCACACATCCTGCCCCAAAAGAATTCCAGCCCCCGCCCCTTGCACATTTCCCTCAAAATGGAACTAGTGCGAATCAGCAGCTTCAAGTTACAATGAATTGTGTTTGAAGTGCCACTGCTGACCTTGAAATCTAGGTGGGGGGGGTCTGCTATCCTAATCAATTCACAGTCCAGGCCAGCAGTATCAAGGACAAGCGGCCACAGGTCTTAGTCTGCACTCAGACAAAACTCCCATTGGATTAGTGGACGTTTTTGCCCGCATGTCGACTTGAGGATCAAGCCACATGTGCTGAAATGTGTTTATTTTGTAGCAAAATTAGACCTGGCACCTGTATCATCTGGACCAGACTCATAGCAGGTCGGTCTCTGCAGCAGACAATTCTACTGCACTCTTCAACCTTGTTTTAAATGATCCAACAGTGGAGCTTCTAGTTATGCCCATAGGAAGTTCACGTTGCGGGATGGATAGCTGCAGCTTTTTCCCTTTTCCACCCACTACAGAGAGGAATCAGTGCAGATTTTTGTCCCCTGCAGGTTTGGCTCACTCCTACCTTTGACTTTCATTATTCAGAAGGCATCGCATTTGTGTAGCAATTTCAGCCCCACTAGACTCATTTAGCACTGTGAGATGTACTGCAATGTTTGTTTCCTCCAAGCTTTTTTGGACAGAAATTGTCTATCCAGAGCTTGGAAAAAATCATTAAGCACCAGTGACCGGAGGGACTCATACAGCGCATCGTATCTTTGTCATTACTGCTATTGATCAGAGCCATGGCAAAATGGGCCAACAAATCTTAAAAATACCAGGCAAGAACAAAATAGATGGAGGCCGTTAAGCGACCTCATGCTTGATTTGGGTTTAAAAGACAGATGACTGGGAGCTGTCCTCAAGACATCATTTGGCTGTAGGTTAGGAACAGTGAGGAAATTCTGTACTGTATCTGTGGTCGCTTTACTGAGCTGAGGGAACGGTAAGATTCTGCTCAGGCTGCTAAACGGACTCTGCAACAAGAATAAATCAAAATTGGTTAAAAAAAAATCTAATAAAGCACCTTTTCGGCTGTGACTTGTAAGTGTCACCATGATAAATGACAATGCACTCCATTATGCAAAGACAAGACTCTTAACAGGAAATTTTAGAATTTGATTTTGTGATTTACAGCGAGGGCCCCTGTCATATTTATAGCACGGCCGTCTGTTTTGATTCAATCGCAGCGTAAATGAAACCAGGACCACAGATCTCAGCAATACGGCTGCTCTTTAAACACCAAGGGGGCATAAACACACAATGTTAATAATGGAGCTAAAGATTGCTTGGCTTGTTAACTGGTATTTGGTTTATCTTCGGCAGTGCAAGGCTGTATCTTAGCACTGTTGAACCTGGGTAAGACACATACAAATTATGTTCATAATGGTGCACACTGTAACAGGCCCTTTGGTGAAATAAACTTTGGACCTTGTTATCTTGAAACACACAATCCACCATCCCTGCATAGCATAGAAATCCTCACAGGACCACATTGTATTGACCACTGGCCTGTTTGTTTTTGTTAGTATTAATACTGTCCTTATTCGAACTGAATGATTTTCACCATTTCTTTTCTATTATAGCTCATAGTAAATATTTAACTATATTATTTTCCCAAGTTACAACAAAGATTTTACTGATTTTAAACAAAATAAAGCCAATGGACTTTTAACTGTAGGGTACGTTTAACTAAAATCCTCCAGGATTGGAGAGTGATTTTTTAAAAGACACACTGTTTGCATTGTACAAAATGATCAGTTTTAGAATGCCCCTCCCACTAAATGTACCTTGTTTAAGGAAGGCTATATCATGTCCTGATGGCTGTGATCTTATTTCCTATAGTGATATATATGAAGCTGTGTTATTTGAACTGAAAACAGTCTTAAACGTTAAAAAAAAAGGTGGGGGTAGACAGCAAAATTATTGTCTCTCTCATGTTTATAGCAATTTTAAAAAGTTGTGCTTATGACAAAATGTTACATGGCTTAACTGTTAACCCCGATCCCAGAGGGAAATGGTATTCGAGCAGAGGAGCCCTGAAAACTCCAAGTGAACACCAACCAAAACTGTTCTGGCAAAGAATGGGTCAAACTGCAGGACAGTTTCAGTGATGTGACTGAAGTAACAAATCAAAGCATCACACTTTTCTATTAAAACAAATAAATCTGCTTATTTTGCATGAGGCCTTCTGAATGCAGCTACTCCTGTTCTTTTAGTCTAGAAGGAGGACTTTGTATCAGAGCTGCAGCTGTAATACCAACACGGGAGCCTCTTGTCATTACCATGTGTAATAATTTTCCTGAAGTCTGGAACTAATTTTTGAGAATTTTTTTTTCTCAACACTTTGTGTTTCTAACACTGTATTCTTGACTGTGTAAATACTACAAGGCTGTAAATAAGTGCAAATGTAGATACCTTCTAGAAAAACAAACAGAAGTGACCGTGTGTAGCCTTCGGTGACAAATAAAAGAATATTTTGTGTTTAAAGGATTTTTATTTTTGCTGTTGTGTAAAGGATATCAGACCCCAGAGTCACTTGGCTAATGAGCAGGGTAATTCAGAAGAATGGAGTACGTAAGATGAGCTCAGTTCTAAAACTCTTTCCCCAAAGACCCTCTCCTTGACTAAATGGATTTTTAGTGTCTGGTTTGTGAAGCAAAGAAGAATATATTCTCACTCTCTAGCAGTGAATTCATAAACACCCATCTACATGGGAGCTCATACCGCACACAAACAAGACTAGGGCCTGGGAATCATAGTGCATTCAGGCCTGGCGTGTAAGAGACAGTGGAGGCAGTTTACTTAAAATAGTTTTTGTAAATTCTACTTGGTTCAGTATAAATGTGGACTATTTCAATTTTAAATCAAGTAGGCAGGAGTTTTATGCTAAATGACCTGAAATAAGCCTGGTTTAAACAGACAGAGAAGCATCCACACAGACTTTTGCAATGTTTGAACTAAATCAGTTTAAGTCAAACCCCTGCAGCTTTCATGTGTAGATAAGGTCTCAGTTCCATTCCTGCCTCTGCCACCAAGGCACTTAACATGTCTCTGCCTTCCTGTGTGGAAAGGGTGTAATAATCCCTACCTCCTGAGGGCCATGGGGAAGGGAGTGCGGGTATCTGGGCTGGGGGGGCCCCGCAGCTGGGCTTGGGGGGGGGGGGAAGGAGTGCGGGTATCTGGGCTGGGGGGGGCCCACGGCTGGGCTCTGGGGGGAAGGGAGAGGGCCCCACGGCTGGGCTCAGAGTGTGGGGGGAAGCGGGCAGAGAAACAGGGCCTGAGTTGTCATAGGGATTTCTTTCACTCTCTACTCTGGGGGAATGTGTGTGAGTGTCTGTATTGTTACAGACATACTTGCTGACAGGTATTTTGAAATAAATTACTAAAATAATTGAGACTAGCCTGATTACATAGTGTTATTTTGATAAATAAACTGTTCAGACTTTTCAACTATTGTGTGCAGGATTTTGAATGTTTGGGCGCAGAATGCCCCTAGGCGTATAACATGCAGGCTGCAGGACCAGCCGACATGAGCACTAGAGCAGTGGGTCAGCACTGAAAAACAGCTTAAACCATTAGCATGCTGCTTACTAACCTACATGAGGAGACATAACAGCCTGGGCTAAAAGGCCTGCTGGTTGCCAGGGCATGCAGTGGTTTTCAAACTGGGGTAAGCAAGCTCTCGTCAGGGCGTGCGGGAGAAAAGATCCTGTAATGGCGGACAATACCTTAGACTTACCCCAGTGGGGCTGCAGTTTAACAGGAAGGAACTTAGCAATTAAACATTGATTAGATGGCCAAGTGCCTTCCCGTTAAAACTGCAGTCCCATTGGTGTACGTCTTCTGGTTGCTGTGCCACTCAGAATCAAACTGCGAGAGGTGCACCCCCACTCCTGACCATTGGGGGGGAGCGGTGATTCCAGGTGGCTCAGGCCAGACCTGCATGGTGGGGGCTCGGGAAGGGCACACCATGTCCCCCCACAACCCTCGCCCTGCAAACTCACCTCAGCAGGCCACTCAGTTTGAAAACCCCCTAAAAGCTGTTGCTAAATGAAAGGCAAAAATCTGGGTGGGGAGGACCGTGACCCCCCCCACAGCACCTCTGCCGGTCTCAGATGGGGGTATGCAGTAGATGACAATATTTGGCATGGGGTACTAAGAAGTTTGAAAACCACTGGTCTGTTGTGCTCACAGTCTTACATAGCACAATGGGTTTGGCGTCCCTTCTCATAATACATCAAGCGCCAGGACTAGTATCTGCCTAGCCATCATGCTGCCATGTTCGTGCTTGTCTGGTCAAAATGGCTGGGCTAGCGTCAACAAATGGTTTTTACTAGCTAGCACAAGCATAGCCTTGTGGCTCCAAAGTCAGACAATGGGCCTGGCTTTGGCTCTGATACACAAAGTTGCATTTCAGTCCATTAGCTTGCGGCAGCTTTGCAAGACGAGGGGCTTTTGGTCAGAGCCATCCCTTGGGTAGGGCAAATCGGGGCGACTGCTCCGGGCCCTGCACTTTGGGAGGTCCCACAGGCCGGTGTGATCAGTCCTGGAAGATCCGATGCAGCAAGTCCCCCGCCCCGGCCAGAGCACTGAGCCGCCATGGTGCTATGGCCAACAATAGCCCCACGTAGGCGCCGGCAACTGCCAGCAGCAGCAGGCGGCCCAGCGCAAGCCAGATCCATCCCGCCAGCCCAGCCACCGATGCAGAGGGGGCTGATTTGCAGTGGGGCTCGAACATTTTTAATAGTAGGGGGTGCTGAAAGCCAGCTCCCTTACCCCTGTCCACCCCCGCCCCAGCTGAGGCCAGGAGCAAAGCCCCAGACGTGGGATGGCAGCAGAGCCCCGGGTGCAGGGCGTCAGCCGGGACCCCGGCCCGCGGGGTGGCAGTCAGGATCCCGGGCACGCAGGGCCGGCAGCTGGGATCCAGGGGTTGCCGCATTACCCCCCGCCCCCCTCAGACTCCTAGTTCCCATGCCTATGCTGATTTGGCCCACCTGCCCCTCAGGACAGCCCTGCTCTTGGTTCTTAGGATATGAGTCCAGCCAGAGATGGGGGAAAAATCTCCCTTCCGACCCATTAAATTGTGCACAGTTAGAACAGTGGATGTCACAACTTGCACTTAGCATCTTTCAGCTGAGGCTGTTAATGCCCCAGCAGTAAAAGTGGGGAGGAGCATTGTGGCCATTGTCCAACAGGCAGACACTGACACACAGCGAATGTGGGACTTGCCTAGGTTTCTTAGGCAGACAAAGCCGAGGGCTATTCCTGGCTTTGGCATAAAGTTCTAAACCTGGTTTCAATGGGCTAAATTGCCAGAAGCACTCAGCTCCCCTCAGGCACCCAAACAATTGGCCCAGAAGAGGGACACTTTGACAGGGGCAGTGATGCAAATAGGAAAGTGAGCGACTTTGAAGAGTCGGTCAGCAGTGGCCCTTTGATGCACCTGGGCTTAGCCACGCGCTGGGACTGGACAGGCCCACTGGTATGTTTTAGATTAGTCACTCTTATGTGCTAGTCATTTGTATAAATGACATTAGAAGATTAGCACCCTTCTACAAATCCAGCATATTGCTTAAATGGTGAGCTATTGAGAGAATAGGTCCATGGAGAACTAATTATATTAGTGTGCGTTTTAGCTGTTGCATGAGCACCATTTGTAACGAGGTAGCTGCCAAGTGGATCATTCGCACGCATGTTCAAGCTCTCTTATTGCTGAAGGATTTTTTTTCAAAGAACATCTGCAAACTGATTTGGCCCTGACGTTGGCTGCTCTGAGATGTGGTGCTTTACACATGAATTTCAGCCTTGTTTTCGCTCAGGGACAGCAGGTCAGTCCTAGTCAGTTCCCACCTAGCATGGGGATGGGATTTGTTTAGGTTTGTAAAATCAGTCAGCCTGGACTCTGACAGCGAAGCCAAGAGACAAGTTGGCTCCAGTGGATGGGGGGCCAGCCTGGGGCATAGCAGACTGTTCCACCATGTGTGACCTTGGGTAAGTCACTTTGTCCCTGCGCCTCAAAGGTATTAAGGCACCTGGGGCTAGAACCACCAAGAGGCCTTAGACTTAGCATTATAATGCCTCACATTTAGGTTCCCTGCTGCCTAGTGGAATCCACGCTCCTGAATTAGGCCTGGTCTCCACGCCTCAGTTCGGTTGACGCAAGGCAGCTTATGTTGCCCCTGCTGTGGATATAGCTATGCTTAAACATCTCTCCCACCAACGTAACTGCTCTGCTACAGCGACTTAATAACACCACTGCATTACTTACATCGACTATTACTGGCCTCCAGGAGCTGTCCCACAATGCCCCACCCTGACCGCTCTGCTCACCCTTGTGAACTCTGCTGCCCAGGGGTGAGGCAGATAGGACGCTGCCCATCCCCCTTTAAAGCCCCAGGAATTTTTGAAATTCCTTTTCTTGATTTCTTGGCTTGGTGAGCACACTTAGCCGCACTCCGTTATTGTGTGCCACTGCCCGGCTGACCATGGTGGCTGCACACTGCAGCCACACCCCTGCCTGGAGTACGTGGGAGGTATTGGATCTCCTGGGCCTGTGGGAGAAGAGGCTGTGCAGGCCCAGCTACAGACCAGCACTAGAAACATCGACGTCTTTGCACAGATTGCTCGGGCTGCAGGAGAAGGGGTACGACAGGCACCAGCAGCAGTGCCACGTGCAAGCCAAGTGGCTGCGGCTGGCGTACCAGAAGCCCAGGGAGGCTATCAATAGCGCTGGAGCAGAGCCACGGACCTTCTGCTTTTACAAAGACCTATAAGCCGTTTTATTTTCCTGATTCACGTTACAGAATAAAATTCTCTTTTTTGGAGCAAATGCTGGCTGGTGCTGAGCAGGTCTGATCCCCACCAATTTCTTGTTACTTCATTTTATCACAGAATCTATGGCCTCATTCTCAGACAATACTAATAGGTGCATTGGCAATGTAATATTCCTACACACACAGCACTCACTGCAAGATTCATACCAGGTTGCAAAAGAGCAGGACCAGGAAGCAGACACACGACTCCAGCACACTGTTAAAATGGTCTTTCAAATCCTTCCTGAACCATATAGTTCTGCGTTGAGCTTTTATAGCCCTTATGTTTGGCTGTTCAAATTCAGCAGACAGCCGCACCACTTCCGCCCACCACCCCAGCAGAAAATTTTCCCCCTTTGCCTCACAGCTATTATACAGGACACAGTAGGCAGCTATAACCATCCTCTATGTCAGTGTTAGCCGCTTGTGGCCCGGAGACGCTTTGTTTACCTGCAGCGTCCACAGGTACGGCTGATCGCAGCGCTGAGTGGCTGTGGTTCAACGTTCCCGGCCAATGGGAGCTGTGGGAAGTGGTGGCCCAGCCCACGCTGCTTCCCGCAGCTCCCATTGGCCAGGAAAAGCGAACTGTGGCCACTGAGAGCTGCAATCAGCCATACCTGTGGACGCTGCAGGTAAACAAAGCGTCTCCGGTCCGCCAGCGGCTAACCCTGCGGAGCCGCAACCCAAAGTTTGAAAACCCCTGCTCTATGGCCTGCACATTGCCCAGAATCACAATGTGACATTCCCCTGGTGTATCTGGGCCAGTGATCTGCTAGGTCACTCCAATCCTTGACTCTGGGAGCCAGCCGTACCCTACTCTGCTGTGAGAACCCCCACTCCTGAGCTGTTCACGCACAGCCTCTGGCATGTAGCTGCTTGGATTGTGCACATGAATGACACTAGCCAATATCTCCGGTCCCAGGCACATTCTTTTGCCTTGGGGGTCCCAGCATAAAACTCCCTCCTGCTGCAAGCTAATACTTAAACCTGAGCTACATGGAAAAACTCATTACCAAGGAGCAGGTCGAATAGGAGGTGTTCCATTATCCCCACAGTCAAAACACTTCCCAAACTTTCCCACACCACATGGATTTTAGCTAGTGGTACAAGGCATCTGCTTTTGCCCACCTCCACAATCTCTGCCATTTGGCCAGGCAACATACTGGCCTTTGGGACCACACTCTGCTTAACCAGAGAGTTCTGGGCCCCTGTATCCTTCTGCCCCAAGTACTCCCTGCCATTAATTTGGACAACTTTCACATGATCCATGTCTGACTCTGCAGAGGCTAATCTCACAAAACCAATATGATAGGTTTCAATTGCCTGGGGGGTTTCTGTGTTGAGGACAGCAGAACTAATATGAGCTATTGATTGTCTGCTTCCTCCTAGCACAGGGCATTTATTCCTCAGGTGATCAGTGGAATTACACGGATAGCACCTTTTGGGCTCTTCTGCTTTTACAGGATATTTGGGACGAGGGTCAGCAGTAGAAGGCTGTTTTGGGGTAAGAGAATGTTTAGGCTCCCAACTCTCTTCTCTCTTCCCCAGGCAAAATGGGATCTTCCCTTTCCACCAGTTTTGAACCCCTCTTTTTGTGGCCTGTTCAAAGCAGGGTCGGCTCCAGGCACCAGCGCAGCAAGCAGGTGCTTGGGGTGGCGAACGGAAAGGGGCGGCACATACAGCTCTTCGGCGGCAATTCGGCAGCGGGTCCCTCTGTCCCTCTCGGAGGGAAGGACCAGCCGCCGAATTGCCACCGAAGAATGAAACGATGGCGGTTTCAGGGGTAATCTGAAAATTTCGCAAAACAATATCTTTAAATTTACAATAGTCTAAAGCAGGGGTCGGCAACCTTTCAGAAGTGGTGTGCCAAGTCTTCATTTATTCACTTTAATTTAAGGTTTCACATGCCGGTAATACATTTTAATGTTTTTTTAGAAGGTCTCTCTCTATAAGTCTATATATTATATAACTAAACTAGTGTTGTATTGTAAAATAAACAAGGTTTTAAAAATGTTTAAGAAGCTTCATTTAAAATTAAATTAAAATGTTGATCTTACGCCGCCGGCCCGCTCAGCCCGCTGCTAGTCTGGGGTTCTGTTCACCTAGGCTGGCAGCGGGCTGAGCGGGGCCTGCAGCCAGGACCCCGGCTGGCAAGGGTCCGGCAGCCAGAACCCCAGACTGGCAGCGGGCTGAGCAGCTCAGCCCACTGCCGCTCAGGGGTTCCATCTGCCAGCACCTGCCAGCCGCTATCCTGGCTGCCGGACCCGCTCAGCCCGCTGCCGGTCTGGGGTCCCGGCCCTGCCCACATACAGTGGGTACCTACCTTCTCCCTGGTTCTGGCCCATTCTCTTCTCTCTTCACTGAGCTGAGGGTGGGAGTGCACTGAGCACAGGGCTGGGGGTGAAGGATCTGCCCAGGAGCTAGAATGAGGGAGAGGGCTCAGGGTTGGGGCAGGAGGTTTGGGTGTGGGGCACTTACCTGGGCAGCTCCCATTTGATGCGAAGGGTGCAGGTGGGAATGTGCGGGGAGGGTGTTCAGGAGCTCCTGTTTGGTGCTCAGGGTTGGGGTGGGGATGTGGGGGGTGCAAGAGTCAGGGCAGAGGGCTGGGTGCATGTGAGGGGGTGCAGGTGTCAGGGCGGGGAGGGTTGGGTATGTGTGGGGGTGCTAGAGTTAGGGCTGGGGGTTGTGTGGGGGGGTGAAGGAGTCATGCAGAGGGCTGGGTGTGTATGAGGGGGGTACAGGGCTCAGGGCAGGGGCCTGGGGAGTGTGCAGGACTGCGGGCCTCAGGGCAGAGGGCTGGGTGTATGTGGGGGGGGGTCAGGGCAGAGGGCTGGGTGTGTGTGAGAGGGGTCAGGGCAGAAGGCTGAGGTATGTGGGGGGGGTCAGGGCAGGGGGCTGGAGGAGATATGCCCCTATTACACCCACCCACCCCTTCCCCAAGGCCCTGCCCTCACTTCTTCTCTGCTTCCGCCTGGAGCAGCAAGCACGCTGACTCTGCTCTTTCCCAACCCCCTCCCTCACAAGGGCCATCAGCTGATCGGCTGGCAGGGAGGGAGGGACGGAGAAGCGGAGGAGGGGCAGGAACCCAGCACACTATGGGAAGAAGAAGGGGATACGGCAGGACCAAGCTTCTGCCCATAGGCGTACACAGCACATTTCATTAGGGTGTGCACCCAGGGAGCCCTGCCCTAGCCTCGTCCCTGCCATGCCTTAGCCCTGCCCCCACCCTGCCCCCAGCTACTCCCTCCTACGTCCTGCCCCCTGACTGCCCCCCTCAGAACTCCCAACCCCCCCCCGCTCCTTATCCCCTGACTAACCCCTCCTGGGACCCCTGCCCCTAACTGCCCCCCAGGACCCCACCCCCTATCTAAGTTTTCCTGCTCCTTGTCCCCTGACTGCCCCCCTAGGACACTACCCCCTACCTGTCCCCTGACTGCCCCCACCCCTTATCCAACCCTCCCGGCCCCCTTACCATGAGGCTCCTAGCAGCATGTTCTGCTCCATGCAGAGCCAGACACACTGCCCTGCAGGAGCAGGCAGCCCCACCCCTCAGAGTGCTGCACGCGTGGTGGTATGGCTCCAGGGGAGGGGGGAAGGTGGGGGAGGGACCGGCGACTCGCTGTGCTCGGCCCAGAGCGCAGACCCCACGGCTTGCCGTGCCAGGAGAGTGGGGCCATTTGCCCACCCCTGCATTAGGGTGTGCCTGGGCATGCGCCGTGCGCACGCCTGTGCTTCTGCCCCCGTGCCCCCGCAGGCGGGGGAAGAGTGGAGGGCGGAGAAGAGTGGGCCGGGCTGGGCAGGATTTTTAATGGCACGCGTGCCATAGGTTGCCGACCCCTGGTCTAAAGCATCTTCAATAGGCATTCTATTGAATACATTTTGAGCTTTACCAGTTAATTTCGCAATCAGGGTAGGAACTCTTTTAATCATCAGGGATTTCATGTATTACACACAGCCTTTCAAAGGTAGTCAGGTAATCAGCAATATCATCTTCCTCACTGTATGCAGGACATGAGTGTTCCCATTTGTGGATTTTTGGAGTGAAGGGAGTCGTTGGGGTCGGGGGCTTCTGGTTCTGCTTCTCTAGCAGGTCCAGCTGGTGCTTTCTCTCTCTTTTTCTTTCTTCTCTCTCTCTCTTTCTTTTTCTTCTCTCTCTCTCTCTCTCTTTTTCTTTTATCTCCAGTTCTTTCAGTTGCAATAATCTCTGGTGCTCCCTCTCCTTTTCTGCAACCTGCAGCCTAAAAAGTTCCAACTTCGCAATCGCATCACTGCTTTCACTCATTTTCCTGCTTTCTTGTGCTTATTTCCCTGTGGCACGCGTGCCATTAAAAATCCTGCCCAGCCTGGCCTGCTCTTCTCCGCCCTCCGCTTTCCCCCCGCCCCCACGGGCCCCTCCGACAAGCTAGATGGGCGAATGCCTAGTCTGAGAACCCTCCCCTGGTTTAGGCATGCGCTAGGTGCCAGGCATCAGCACTAAAGTGGCTTGGCGCACGACCACCAGCAGAAATCTGGGCACTGTGGGTGTTTTGATGCTTACAACGTTTTACGACATGTAAGCAAGCTAAGCTAAAGTTTGGATTTAGGTGCCTAAACTGGCAGTTGGGCACCTAAATCCCTTTGGGGAGCTGGTCCCTAGCTTCCATTGATTGCAGGTGCCTAAAAACCTTTGAAATGCTAGGCCTTAGTCACACTGCCCCCAGTTCTCCATCTGTACAACAGGGATAATAACCCAGGGGAAAACTTACCTACCTCACAAGGTGCTGTGAGGGTTAACGCAGTAATGTTGGTGAGGTGCTTGGGGGGGTGTCTCTTTTTGTATTGTGATAGTACCTAGGAGCTGTGGTCATGGACCACGACCCCATTGTGCTCGGCGCTGTACAAACACAGAACAAACAGATGGTTCCCTGCCCCAAAATACTAGGGCTTTGGGAGCCAGTGAAGTAACTAAGATGGGAGTGTTCTGTCCCATCCATCATTACCAACAATAAAGCTTCTGCAGTTGGACCCTGTTTACTAGATGTCTAGATGATAGGCAAACCAAATTAGAATACAACTCACTTTCCCGAAGTGTGTAAGATCACTGGGGTGGTCAGATTTATACAAACCTTGACTTAGTCACTGGTCTGAGCAGCTATGCCTCTGAATGTGCACAGGGCAAACATCTGTGTAAAGTCAATTTTACAGAGCCATTTTTCAGTACAGAGCAGCGCTTGCAGTGACCTTACGCAGCAGGTGCAAATTCAGAGGCATGACGTCAGTGACTGAGTCAATGTTTGGATAGCGCTGACGCCCGGCAGCCTTATACAGCTTTGCTAACCTACTCCAGTGCCATTACATTGGAGTAGGTTCGCAATATTGGTTTATTTATTTATAGTATAAAGGTCAAGTTGACTCATAAGGCCAGAAGGGACTATTATGATCATCTAGACTGAGCTCCTGCATAGCACATGGCAGAGAACTTCAACTGGTCATTCTTGCATCTAGCCCAATAATTCGTGGTTGCAGTAGAGCACTGGCAGCATTTCCAAGCATGCCTAAGTGACTGAGGACTCTATGTCCCATTTTCAAAAGAGATTTAGGCACTTAGGAGCATCTCAATTACAGTCAATGAGACTTAGGCGCCTAAGTAACTTTTGACACTGGGACTCGGGCGCTTTTGAAAATTTTACTCCATCTTTTCGGAAGAGATCCAATCTAAATTTACAAACTAAGCTATAGAGAATGCACCACATTCCTTGGTGATTTGCGCCAATGATTAATTACCCTCCCCATTACAAATATGTGTGAGGATCTGGTCAGTTGGTTCAACCCATTATTCGAAAAAACCCACCCAAAAAACAAGAATAGTCATTTGCAAAATACGGGTCTGAGTTTGGACGTTTGAACATACCACAAAATTCAGCGGGTTTGGTTTGGGCCTGTCTCTCAAATCATAACTTCGAATTTTTAACCTTGCGTTCAGAAAATGTTCTGTTACCTAAAGGGTTTTCTTGATACAAAACAATTCTATGGTCAGCTCATTAGAGCCAACTTCCTTAGCGAAATGTTGTAAACGAGTGGGACTGCACAGCCCCTTTGAGTTGCGCCTCTAACTGTATGGCATGAAAGGGGTCACATGGTGCTAAGTTGCTCTCTTCTAGCCAGGAGATGCTCATATCCTCCAGGATTTTTACATAACCATGTTTCATCAGCCCCAATCAATCTGAGCTTGGAAACCCTCCAGGCCTGAACTGAAAGCTGGAGTGTGACAAGTCTGACAGAAAAGGCTCCTTAACGAGCAATTCCATTCCTCAGCCTTATGCAGACAGTCTAGGGCCAGGTTAACATCCCATGGAGGGTCATGGCTAAGCAAAGGATTATGGGAGTTTTGCAACTGCTGTGATTAAGTTGCTCATGGTATTTCCTTTATAAATCTACCCCCATTAGAGATAGCACCTGGTACAGATTGAAAGGGGCTTATTTTTACCGTTAAAGGGAATTAATACAAAGTAAACTTACAGTTGACAAACTCATAGAAGCAAGGGTGATACAATCACTTATACTTTGCCACTGTACTGCATCTTCCACCCAAGGATCTCCAAGTATTTTATAAATATTAATTGCCTGGGGGGTAGAGAGTGCCACCCCCATTTTATAGTTGGGGTAACTGAGGCACGTAGAGGTGAAGTGACTTTCTTAAGATCACAGATTAGTTAGTGGCAGAGATGAATAAAGCACCCAGAAGTCTTGAATCCCAGTTCCAATCACAAGACAGTATTTCTACTTCAGGCTGAGTGGGAAACTTGTTTTCAATGTAACCCAGTATGTCCAGTAAAGCCGAAGACTGTCCAAAATGTAGTCAATCTAATCTATAATATAAGCTGCAATTACTAGGAAGACAGTTTTAGAAAAGTAGAGGCCTCATTTCAGATCACGTATAAGTGGACACCACTCTCATTAACTTCAGCAGTTCCAGTAAATGTGTACCTGTTCACACCAGGTGTGAATTTGATCTGGAGTTTCAGCTGGATTTCAAATTTTCCTCTTGGCTTTGTGAAGGAAAATGAGCATTTCCACTTTCCTTTTAGTATATTTACAGAAGGAAGAAACTCTGAGAAATGGGAGGAAAAACTTACTTAATGTGAAGATCCTGGTTTTCAAGTGACTTCTTAACAGGATGTCCAAATCCAGCATTTGGATGCTCATACAACCATCTAGCCAAGAAAGATCATTGTTGGGGCACTCCCCTGACTTAAACCAAAGTACACCAGGGAAGAATTTGACTTGAAATTCCCACTTGATTCACCTGTGTTGATTTGAACATCCTAATGTGGCATTTGGATTTGCTATTAAAGCACCCTGCCTTTGAAAACTAGGAACTGAAGCCCATCAAGCCAAGAGAGGTTTTGCTTTGCACCTGCAGCCTTTCCTCCTGAGGAGCATATCATCATCCAGGGGGGGAAATGGTTTAGCATTGCATCACTTGAATGGGAGGACAGGTTAAAGGAAGGAGGATCACTGGCAGAATGCACCTCTGTATTCACACGCTACACGCTGTTGCAATAATCTTTCTACAAAGTATGCCTTGTGAGGTATTTGCTGTTCAGTAATATTATGGTAAAATGTGTGTAGCAGCATGTCCCCCCCTGCATGATGTTAAAAATACATGTGTAGTCTCATGAAGCACCAAACTGGTCAAACAGACCTGTCGTGAACAAAGGAGTGTATGTTTGTCTTAATATGCCTTTAAGCAGTAAACCATCATGAAGCAGGTCATCCCACCCCAGTCACTCCTCAAAAGAGATTGATATCAAAGTGATCAGTCCTTAAGATACAGCAGTTCAGCCTGTTGGAGAGATGACACAGGCCCTTCCGGAGGCCATTACACTACATGCAAGCTAGGTAAATAAAGGGAGAATAAAATTAGTATTAAAGCAGGATATGTTGCATCCCTGCTAATCCTGTATTAATGTAGCACATGGGCTGAGTGCTCAAATCACACATGGTGTTTGCTCAAAAATGGCTTTTGTGAGCTATTAACACTTCATTAATACCTAATGAAAGGCAAATTTAGAGAGTTCCCCAAAGTGGCTGAGAGCTCGTGGTCCCTATAAATGAAATGAGAATGCAGTGCAAATAAGGCTGCATCACACAAAGGTTGCAAATTAGCCCATCATCTAATGAAAGCAGCTTAGTCTTCCTAGAAATGAAATCCCCTGCCCCCAGCCTTACATGATCTCTGTGAAGGAATGATTGCAGGAATCTAAATAACAGCTGCTTGCCCTGTCTCCTCTTCCTAAAGCACTAGGCTGGAGCGGAACAGATACACAGTATACGCCGAGCTTGACAAATCCTTCTACTTGTGACTTTAGAGTCTAATCATCACACTAAGTGTCCTGCATCCCTCCTATGGGAAATCCCCTGGAAGGGATGTCAGTGTCGCATCCTGCCAACCCATTCAATTAAAACTAGGCCAGACCATGTCCTCTGATTTTAGCCAGTATCGCAAAGAAAAATAATATGAGGGCGGACGTTCATTATGATCCGTCCCTCTTCTCCACCTCAGACAGCATTCTGCCTGGTGATTTTGTATATTGTCACTTTTTTTTTGTATGTAAAAGACATCCCTCATCCCCCAAAAAATCAATCGCTCCTCCTTTGAATCAGCGTCTCAAGCACATAGCTGAGAAAACAGAGACGTCTTGCCCCATGCTTTAAAGACCAACAGCATCAGGCTCTGCTGCACCAGTGCACAAGTTGAGGACCCTCCATTGAAAACACTGAGTCATCAGCCCCAGGATATTTGGAGTCCTTCTGTGCATTACCATCTTACCCAGCTGGGGGGCACAAGCGAGATAACATAACCTCCTACTCAGTGGAATCAAGAGTTTCTGCTGATCCTTTAAAGATGTATCAGACACCCATGGCCCTTGACCGTGTCCAGTAGAAGCCCTCAACCAACAGGACTAGCACCACCAGCCGAAGACACCAACTATCTTAGGCAATATGTCAAGTCGTTGAAGATGGCTGCTGGAAAGAAAGAAACTGCACAGCACCATGTGAAGAGTGCAGGAAAAGGAGAAGCTCCTGACTGATTGGAATGAAACAGTTCTGGCCATCTGGTAAAGTTGTGTGTGACAATGAGCCTGCTGAGGGGGCAGGGATTGGCAAGTCTTGGGGAGAGGGAGAGGGGAATATAGTAGAAGAGGACCTGGGAATGTTACCTGGGGTTTTCAGAATTCAAAGCAGTGGTAATGTAACTGATTCTCTGCAGGCAGTGTCAGGAATAAATCAATGGGAACACAGCAATTCTGTCTGATAAATGATTGACACAAGAAAGCGTGCTCTTATCTAAAACTACTATTTATTAGATATTAAGCGCAAGCGCGCGCACACACACATGGTTTAAGACATCCCAGATATAGTTACCCACAGTCTGAGATGGTTTCGAGTGATCACCAGCCGGGCTTCCAAGGGCCCTCTTTCCATCCACATGAAGGGGAATTTAAATGTCAGCTCCTTTCCAGAAGAAAAGCTCCCTCAGACTGTTCCGAGGTATTTACTTTTACAGCTAACACTAACAAAAGACCTAACCTGTAGTGACTCCAAGTGGGTCAGCATAATAATCTCTACTGGGTCATTAAGTCTCCTAATTTCAACAAACTACTCATTATCACAAAGCATTTCTAGTATTCTGAGCCATAACAACAATATATCAGGAGCACCTAAAACCAAGGTCAATATTCACTCACTCTCTTCCATAACTTTCTGTCCCACTCTCCCATTCTGATTAACAAACTGCAAGTATGCACCTGTCTGACCTTGTCTCACAAATGCCTAAGATTATTCCTAGCTATGTGATGTTTGGTTTTCAGCTGGCAGTGGCTAAACATACGAAATGGCTGACTGCAGTACTGTCAAGTTCTGGGGTACATGAAGGAATGTCAAATTCCAGGATAACAGGAGGGGGCTGGGAAAAACAGAATAACATCTAAGTATTACATAAACCTGAGGAGCCCCAGATCAGGAGATCATCTGAATCAGAGCACTATGCTATTGGCCCATCCCTACTGACTAAGCGGCCATCCCTCCCTCTGGTCTATCCAAGGGGTGAGGTGGTATATCCTTTCCCCCATTCACTTTCTGAGGGCAAGTGGCTGGCCGGCATCCACTTAGGTCTTTAGGAGTTTAATGGATAGGCCCAGCTCCCCCATTTCCATCTTCTGTGTTCAATCCTTTCACAATCAGAAATTCAGAGAGAATTTTTTGCCATATTTGATGCTTCCCATTCAGGTTGTATGGGGAGATTTTGGCAGACCAACAAAATGCCTGGACCACTACTGATAATTGGAAAATTGATTATCACGCTCATGGCCATCAGTAGCTTAATCAGTAGGTCTTAGCAGGCCTCTGCAACGGCCTTAGCATATCTAAGCAAGAAGCCAGGCGTGGGAGGGGAGGGGAGTCAAGTAGGGAGCTGATCCTCTGTCCATCCCGATAAGATCTCTGTTGAAATAGCTTAGATATGTGTTTTGAGAAAATGGGAATCTTATCTATATCTGCCCTTTGGGATGTGTTTGTCGGGGTCCTCAAATCATGCGGGCTGTGCAAAAACACCTCTGTCTAATTAATGGTTTGCGGAAACTTCTCGCTTAAGCTTTGAAATTGTTTGCTTATTTTTTTTATTGACATGTTATGTTACACTAACCCAATAAATAAGGAGAGAAAGTATGGGATAGGTGGACTCTTCAGTGGCACTTCGTGGACACAGTTTAGGGCCCACAATGGCAGCTGAAAGACGGGCCAATCGAACAGCTGTTATTCTACCGCTCGAAGACTGCTCCAGACTTTGGTAATTATTGATTTTTGGGGTGTTTAACTAATCTGTTGCGGACATGTGTAAGTGCCTGAGACTAGAATAAAGTGCAGCTTTAAGTGAATGCACTCTTGTATTGTACTGTTTGTGCCAGCCACCCATCGGTTGGATGGCCCTGTCTCTGTGGATTTATTTCCTGCCATCACCTCACCAAGACTAATCGCTACCAAGCGCTTTGGGTTTTTAGAACCGCGGTAACAAGATCACAGGGCATAAAAGGCACTTATTGGTACAAGAACCTCTGAAAGGGTTTTGTTCTAAGAATGGGTGATAGTTCAGGAGTAGGTACCTGGGGATTGCTTATATTATCTGAACCAGTTTGTTTAGCCATCATCGTCATCATTTACATACCTATAGCTATCAGCACCCTAGCATAATACATTTACTTAATGTCTCCTACTGGCATCTGGCCCTAGCTGTGACAGTCTGCAACTTACTGCTAGCTAATGGCATTCAGCTTTAACGCAAGGTCTGTGTTTTTGCTGTGAAGGTCCCTGGTTCTATTCCTACAGCAGAACTGCAATGTGGGGGGAGGTACATGGCCATGGTTCATTAGTCTAGTATCTCGTTACCATTACAAAATGCAGAAGTACCTTCGTTTCCTGAAGAAGAACAAACAAGACTCCTTTTCCTGGTCTTCAGCTGCTTACTTACGACAAATCAAATCTCCAGTAGGTGGCTGTCTTCAGGGCCAAGAGAGAGGGTGCTGCATCATGTGCAGAAGTTGGGAAGAATTTGCTGCCCACCTGAGTGTCTGCTACCTCCCCTCCCACCCTGCCCCCCATTGGGGTCTGGCAATACAAACATGGGTCTTCAAGATTTTCTGAAGACCCAGGCAGTTGCACCGGTTGAATCCAGCCCATTACATACACTTGGTTCTGATACATAATGATAGTGGAATTCCATTACAATTTAGCAGGAGCTAACAGCTCATGTATTTTCTGTTCATACACTGCAAGGTTGTTAGATCTACTTTTTACACCCAGACTATTCCAGGAAAACAGATTGCGTCTGACAAGGGTTTTTTCTTTTTTCTTTTCTTTTTGAAATATAGAGTTGTGGGGGTTTTTTAAAGACCAGGTGGTTCCATTGTATTATATAGTGCATATGACAAGCTTTCCAGCTGGAAATTTCCAATCATTTGTGTAACACAGTGTACAGAAAGTCCATATTTTTATATCATACAATATAAAATTGAAATATGCTGGAAAGTATAAAATGATATGTGGGAAACTGATAATAAGTACATCTCTGTAGACACACACACACACACACACAAGAGCTTTCTGACACCATAAACAAGACTTTTTTGGCATATTATGTCTTTTATCTATGTTCCGTGTATCACCTTTCCAAGTTTCTTGCTGGGAGCTTACTGCTGGGTAGTTGGCAAAAATGCACAATCTGTTTGGAACAGCTTCCACTAGGTTACAAAGGCTATTGCTGTCTTAGACTTGGCAAACCTCAGGCTCTCACAAAGCAATCTCTATTGTCATAAAAGTCTCTGATCTTCAGTTGACATTGTAAAGGTAAGACTAGAGCCCAGCACTTGTGTGTGTAAGAATCAAAGCAGAAAGCAGAATTTAGCCCCTATATCTGCTATGATGAAAATAACTATGTCCTGATTTACAACCTATGGGACCCCATTGATTACAAGGCACCTGCTCTCGAGTTAAGAGTGTGTCCTTCAAGTGCCGTTCTACTTTGTAATAAAAAGGCACCTTGAAGTTCCATGTTTATTGACTCTCAGCAAAGTGATGCAATGCCAGGATTTGAATAAGGGCTTGTCTTTACGGGCTAAATCGGTGGTGCTGCGATCGATGCAGCAGGCATTGATTTAGTGGGTCTGGAGAAGACGCGATAAGTTGATGGGAGAGCGCTCTTATGTCAACTTCAGTACTCCACCTCCCCGAGAAGCGGACGCTATGTTGACAGGAGAGCATCTCCCATCGATATAGCACGGTGTAAACACCGCTGTAAGTTACATCAACTTAAGTTACATACTTACGTAACTTGACTAATGTAATTTAAATTGATTTACATGATTAGTGTAGACAAGGCCTAAGAGGCTCTTAGATATTTCTTCTTTGAGTGATTGCTCACGTGCATTCCACAATAGGTGTGCATGCTCACCACGTGCACTGGTGCCGGAAGTTTTTTCCCTTAGCGCCCCGGGCTTTAAGTCGTGCGACACTTGTAAACAGGTTATGCCCGTAAGTGATCTGCACACTGTTTGTTTACGCTGTCTGGGGGAAACCCACCTCAGCGACCACTGCAAAATTTGCAGCTCTTTTAAGCCTCGGACCAAGAAGGAGCAGGACATACGGTTCTGAGCCATATTGATGGAGTCAGCCCTGACCCCGATACCGCTGCGACATTCGAGCACGGTGACCCGGCGGTGCCTTCCACCAGCTGGTACCGCTCACCATACATGGGACACTCTAAAAAGACGAAGAAGAGGTCTTCTCCATCAAGGCACCAGGGCAAGGCGGGGGGCGAGACTAGACCCGCATTGAGCAGCTCTAAATCCCCATCGATCTCGCGGCCTCCAACTCAAGTTGAGCGGAATAGCCCAGCCCACTCTGAGCTGACCTCCCCGGATGCCAGTGGCAACATATAGGTGTCCTCCACACCGGAGGCCTTGCAGGTGGCCCGAGACATGATGTCTCTACTGGTACCGGCATGAGTTACACGGTCTCAAGGACTCCCGCATGACATTGTTCTCTATGTCCCAGCCCTGGCCAGGACAAAGTTCAAGCCACAGCAGGCCCCCAGCCAGGCCACCCACTCCAGATATGAGCCCCCTTATAACAAATCAAGGGACTATAAGAAACGCCCCCAGTGGCAGTCTTAGCCTGCACCCTAGCTTGAGCCCTCCAAGGGCAAGCAGGCAGGTAAGTGCCAGTTTTGATGGGACACCCGGGGATGACTTACCAGTTTGTACCAGGGATCCACCCGACCTCCCCTTCTCCAACCGTACATGGTGTTTCATAAGGATAAGGTCCAACTCCGC
Source organism: Malaclemys terrapin pileata (assembly GCF_027887155.1). Taxonomy (NCBI): domain Eukaryota; kingdom Metazoa; phylum Chordata; order Testudines; family Emydidae; genus Malaclemys; species Malaclemys terrapin. The sequence goes on from NC_071505.1 coordinate 336,210,010, forward strand.
CCACACCCTTCCTTCCTCCCTAAGAGGTCTCTGCCTACCATATGGGCCAGCACATTTTCCTGCCGGTGCTCTGTCCCAAGCCCCTCGCGTCTAGTGAGGAGCACCACCTCCACAAGCTAGATGTGAGGCGGGCCCTGGCTTGTTACCTGGAATGGACGAAACCATTCAGGAAGTCTTCGCAGCTGTTCATCGCCACAGCCGAATGCATGAAGGGTTGGCCGATCTCCACTCAGCGACTCTCCAACTGGATCACTTCCTGTATCCACACTTGTTATGACCTGGCAGGAGTTCCCCCACTGCTGATTGTGAGGGTGCACTCAACAAGGGTGCAAGCCTCGTCGGCTGCCTTTCTGACTCACGTCCCTATTCAGGCCACTTGTAGGGCTGCCACATGGTCATCAGTTCACATGTTCACCTCGCACTATGCGATCGTCTCCCAGACTAGGGAGGACGCCAGGTTCGGCAGGGCAGTGCTCCGTCCCGAGTCTCTGTGAACTCCTACCCACTTCCAACAGATATAGCTTGGAATCACCTATTGTGGAATGCACATCAGCAATCACTCGAAGAAGAAAAGACAGTTACCTTTTCCGTAACTGGTGTTCTTCGGGATGTGTTGCTTACGTCCATTCCACATCCCACCCTCCTTCCCCACTGTCGGAGTTGTCTGGCAAGAAAGAACTGAAGGTGAGGGAACGTGCAATGCCCCTTATACTGTGCCATGACGGCGCCACTCCAGGGGTCACTAGGGGCGCTTTCCTATGGGTACTGCTAAGGGAAAAAATTTCCAGCACCGATGCAAGTGGCGAGCACGCACACCTATTGTGGAATGGACATGAGCAACACATCTCGAAGAACACCAGTTAAGAAAAGGTAACTGTCTTTTCTTCTTTTGAGTGATTGCCCATCCCTCTGTATATCAGAGAGGCAAGTGCTCGCAGAGAGGAAGAGTGAGGCCGGGTCTACACTGGGGGAGGTGGGCCAGCTAAGTCGGTCTAAGTTACGCAACTTCAGCTACGAAAATAGCATAGCTGAAGTTGACGTACTTAGAGCTACTTACTGCAGTGTCTTCACTGTGGTAGGTCGACTGCTGACGCTCCCCCGTTGACTCCGCCTACGCTTCTCATTCTGATGGAGTACCGGAGTCGACAGGAGAGCACTCGGCGTTTGATTTATCGCGTCTTCACTAGACACGATAAATCGACCCCTGCTGGATCGATCGCTCCGGAGGTAAGTGTAGACATGCCCTGAGAGACATGAGGATGCATTTATTTGTTTTTCTCTTTAAACAAAAGGCTTTTTCTTAAGTCTAACCGAGGGAGAGGGGCAGCTCCGCACAGTACATGAGATCCTATTAAGTGCACTTGCTGGAAATGTTCCGACTTTGTACCTGAAACTTCTACTGTGTAATATTGAGAGCCCAGCACAGTGTCCAACTTACATAACAGCCCTCTCCTCATATGGTTCCCATCTCTGAAGTAACTGAGAGCACCTAAGCTCCATTTATGTTTGTTACTTTCCATGCCTCTCAGACATAGGGAAGCATAAATATTCCTATTTTAGGGTTGGGGAACCAAAGTGTGGGAAGATTAACTGATTTGCCATTTTCATAGAATCATATAAATGTAGGGTTGGAAGGGGCCTTGGGAGATCATCAAGTCCAGCCCCCTTCACTGAAGCGGGACCAGTAAAACTACACCACCCTGACAGGCGTTTGTCCAACCCATTCTTAAAAACCTCCAATGATAGGAATTCTACAACCTCCCTGGGAAGCCTAGAGCATAACTACCTTTATAGTTCGAATTTGTTTCCTAATATCTAACCTGCAGAGTAAGCCCATTACTTCTTGTCCTACCTTCAGTGGACACGGAGAATGATTTTTCACAGTCCTCTTTATAACAGCCCTTAACATATTTGTTATCAGGTCCCCCCGCCCTCCTCCGCCCCCCAGTCTTCTTTTCTCAAGACTAAACATGTCCAGTTTTTTACATCTTTCCTCATAGGTCTTTTTTTTTCTTCTTAATTTCCTCTGGGCTCTCTCCAATTGGTCTTTCCTAGAGTCTGGTGCCCAGAATTGGACACAGGCTCCAACTGAGCCTCACCAGTGCTGAGCAGAGTGGGGCAATTTTGCTCAGACTGCAAACGGGGGCCGATTGTGAACCACACAACACTCAATTTACCTGTAGCCACACAGATAGATAAACATCTCTCTCCGGAAAGAAAACTGTTTCTCACCTGTGGTGACCAGCACCAAATCACAGACCTTAAGAATATAATGTTTCCAACCGTCACAGCAAGGACCTGAGTAAGAGGCTCTCTTTATGCTCTACCCTGAGTGTCACAGAAAAGCCAATAAAAAATACAACGCCTATTCTTTCCTTTTTATAGGCCTGGCTTCAGCAATGGACTTAAGTATGTTGTGATCCACAGACCTCGTCATGTCAACTGGCAGAGGACACAAGGGTGCATAAAGGTTACAATAATCCACTGGGTCTGGTATCTACATGCTAGTTCATCAAAGAATGTCAGGTAGGCCTCTCCAGAAATCCTGTATCACACTGGTCATTACAATCATTGTGAAATGTGTGGGGGATAATACATAGTTGGGTATATATACTGAAAACTATATTACCCCTTCTGATGGATGGGGAAAATGAGAGAGAGAGAGGCTAAGTGACTTGCCCAAGGCCACACTGAAAGCTTGTGGTAGAGCTGTGAATAAATTGCAGATCTCCCAAATTCTACTCCTCATGCCAGGCCTTAACCGTAAGACCATCCATGGGAGGCAATGGGACACACTGTGCTGGCAATTAAAATTCTATTAAAGACATGGTGTTATGGAGGGAGGTAACTGAACATTCGGTCAGAATAGTTTAAGTCCGCAATACTTTATTTTAGCTATGCAGCAGGATGTATGGCTATCGCTGTCTTCACTAGGAACTGAGCATCTGATGAAGTAGTTTAAAGAAAGAAAGTTTATGGTAACTTCATGTATACAGTTATTTTATTCAATAATTGAGCATGATGTTAACACTCTTTGTAGAAGCCACTTGGGTTTTCAACAATCCTTCGAGTGAGCTTCATCCCTTTTAAGGCCATCTAATAATAATAATAGTAATAATCCAGGGGATTTTCAAAAGGCACCTACCTCCCTTAGGCTCCTTTGAAAATCCCAGCCAGTGGCCCCAGCACTGGATCATCTGTGATATCCCTGGGCCACCAGAGTAGGAAGACTAGTGGGCGGAGTAAGTGGTTCTCTTTACAATTAGAAGTGACCAGCATCTTTGCCCCAAACTCTGTCAAACATTTGTTTGAAATGGAGAAAGTTCTGAGCAGCCTTTTTGTTTGTTTTTCATGGTACCTGTTACTTATTTGCTGAGCTTTGTCTTTCCCAGTTCTAGTTGGGAAATTGCCCTGTTGTAAATGTCATTTGGGAGCCTGATTTTTTGCGAGATGGGTAGCCCAAGGGTCTGACCATGCATTCCTTTGTCATCCAAAACTCCCCATATTGTCACCAGATACCCATTGGGGTCCAAAACTTGGTCTAAACCTTGATGTCCTTTGGTGCACAAAGAATGCAGGAGCAGCCTCCACTCTTGCAAACTCCAGTGTTTCGGATGGTTCAGACTTTGAAGCTCAACCTTTTTGATGCTTTGAAATTCTACCGTAGAGGACAGCTCTTCAGCTGGTGTACATTCCATTAACTTCGGTGAAGCTGCCCCCGGGGCTAGAGGCCTGATAGGAGCTGTGGGTGCTCCCCACCCCTGAAATCAGGCTCTAAATTGACACCTGGTGTGAGCAGGCCATCTGACAATGGTAGGTGCTGGCTGTGCTCACCACTACTGCTGGCTGAGAATCGCACATACCACTGGTCTGTGCAAACATACTCTTTTGTTATTGTTGCTCCCTTATCCTGCCAACTCGAAGCAGCACCAGACCCTCCTAGAAAAAACAGATGCAAAACCTGCAGCCGTATCTCCCCTCCTACAATGATCAACACCTTCCACCACCACACACCTTTTGAGATCCATGGGTCCTACACATGCCTGTGACAACATGTGGTGTGCTCCATCCAGGGCATTCAATGCCCCAATAGCAACTAAGTGGATGAAATGAGACAATCACTACGCTCTCAAGGGAACGCACGCAGGAAAATGATAAAAGACTAAAACACCACATCACCTGTGGGTGAACACTTTTCACAACGCCATCGCTCTATGTCTGACCTCTGTCCTCGTCCTCAAAGGAAACCTGCACAACACTTTCAAAAGACAAGCCTGGGAGCTTAAATTCATAACTCTGCTAGACCCTAAAAATCATGGACTGAATAGAGACACTGAATGTATGGTTTATTACATCAATATATAACCCACTAACAATGCCCCCCCGCTACTTTCCCTCCCCCTTCATCTCCTCCCTATGACTGGGGAGGTGTTAATGGGCCACTTGGCACTGCCTGCTGTGAGGTTTCTGTGCCCCACTACTCATGTGGGTTTGGAGAACAGAACAACTACTATAACACTGAGCATCATGTCTGGAGCAGGTCAAAAACAACAGAACAATTTTGAAATTTTTTTGTGAAAACTTTTTGAAAAATTTCAAATATTCAAAAGATTTTCACAACGTCCCCTGTCCCAAGAGAAATTTTTTTCATGAAAAATAAAACAGAGGGAAGGAGGGTGACGAAGGGGGAAAAAGAAATGAGAGAAGAGAAGGAGATTCATCCCAATTAAAGGCTTTGGTGGTGCTTAGAACTGACTGCAGCTAGGCAGGAAGTGTGCTGGGATCTCTGCTGTAAGAATTTCATAGCATTTAAATGTATTCAAAAACCACGACATCTCCTTTTTTATCCACCTCCCATGAATTCTTTGTGAAATGCGACTGGATGCAACCCTCTTACAGCTGACCTTTTAATAACAATAAAATCACTCAGTGGTGCACTTTATTTTGATTTATCATTGCACAACATAAAGGGATTATATATCAAAGGAGGCTCTAGAAATGATAAGGCTAATAGGAAGAGACCAAAGGAGGATGGGGGAAAGGGCGGTGTTGGTGTTTTCACTGAAAAGAGATAGGGAACCATGGTTTATCTCAAATGGCCCTGGGAAGGATTTTTATTTTATTTTATTTATGTTTTTGACAGCTGAAAATGCAGGGATCACTTCAAAATAAACTGTTTTTTTTTAAAGAATGTGGAGAACCCATCTTCAGTTTTGGGGAAGCTGGTAATTTATGAGGAGGGGTTCAGCAATTGTATTTAAATTTTGCTCACAAAGGGGATTGGACATTTAGTTGGATAACAAGACTATCCAGAGTTAGAATAGCAAATAACACACACACACACAGTTCTGGAAAGGTCACAAATCCTCACACTTTGGGGCTTCAGGCAGACCTACACTTGGAAAGGTTTGCTGGGCTAGCTATGCCCAGGTACTATATTGCAAAGCGCTCCTAGTGTGGAAGCAGCATTAAGCAGTAGCCACAGCAGTGTAACAGAGCAGGAGGGATAATTGGGTGGCTAAAACACTGGACTGAATCAGTTTTCACCTCTGCCACAAACCTCTTGTGAGGCCTTGGGCAAGTCACTTAAATTCTCTGCCTCAGCTCTGCATCTGTAACATGAGGATAATAATACTGCCATTTTCTGATCTGTCTATATAGATTATAAGCTTTTTAGTGCAGGGACTGACTCTTAGTATAGAATCATCATAATGTCAGGCTGGAAGGGACCTCAACAGGTCATCTATTCCATCTCCCTGTGCCGCGTAGGGGGACCAGATCACAACACTAAAATATCGGGACACATTGGGGTGCCGTCAGCCCCGCTCACAGTCCACCCCTGCTCCTCCCAGGCTCTGCCCCCACTCTGCCCCAGGTCCCGCCCCTCCCCGCTTGGCCCCCTCCCCACTGCGCCCTTCCTCATACCCCCAGGCCCCCGCTGGCTTGCTGTGTCCCGCCTCAGTCCCCACCCACCGCTTGCCTCCTCACCGCCCCGCACGCCGCTCACTTGCTCATGTCTTCACCCTCCCCACCCACCACTCACCCCTACGGCGCCGACTTCCTCTCTGCTGGTGGGTGCTTGCCCACCCCCCACCTCTTCCCACCCAAGCATCCGCCCTCCCTCCACCCCTTCCCCCAAGTCCCCGCCCCTGCCCTGCCTCTTCTCCACCTCCTCCCCTGAGCACACCGCGCCCCCACTCCTCCCCCCGCTCTCCTGGAAAGCGCTAAGCACCGCCAAACAGCTGTTAGGCATCGGGAAGCGCTGGGAGGGGGGAGGAGCGGGGAGGAGCGGGGACGTGGCGTGCCGGGGTCGGGGGGAGAAGGAGGCAAGGATGGGGGAGCTTGACTGCAATTTTTCCCAGTGGGTGCTCCAACCCTGGAGCACCCACAGAGTTGGTGCCTCCCTCCTGCTCGCCTCCTTACCTGATTATCGGGACAAATGGCGTCCCGGTCGTACATTGATCGGGACGTGGGACTAAGGGTTAAATATAGGGACACTCCCGATTTTATCGGGACATCTGGTCACACTAGCGCCGAGGCAGGGTGATATGCAGGTATAGTGAACAGCACAATGGGGCCTGATCTCAGCTGTGACCTCTCTAATTTGTATTACAGTAACATTTAATTTACTTCAATGGAAGTTGGGGTATGCAAAGGTATGACAGTTCCTAATTCAATACAGTTAAACTCTGGCTTTTTATTTTATTTTATTTTATTTTGTAAGTGGGAAGAGCAGCCAGCTACATTGGGTAATTGGGACTGGAGCAATTTCTGCTGTCATAAGCATCCGAAATTGCCAAACATTAACATTTCAGCAGTTAAGGGATTTGGGAAGCAGCTTACACGGTAGCTGTCTAACAGCAACATTGACTGCATTTGAAATCACATCTTTTCCAGAGGTGTTTTGAATCTGCCTCCTAGATTGTATTTGAGAACGGTTTAATTCAGTCTGTTTTATCTTGTCATTATTGTGATTGTTTTAAACGGTGCGGTCCTCAAGTACCTGTGCCGTGCTTGTGTGTGAGGATACGGGGGAGGGCATTGGCTAGAATGAAAAGGGTTATTAATACAATTCTTTTCAAATCTTACAACTGAGCTAGTGCTAGAATTGTGCAAACACACTAGACAAAGATCCTGATCTTACATTGGTGTAAATCCAGAGTATCTCAATTGAGGCTACTGGAGATAGTCTGGATTTGCACCAATATAACAGAGGCTATTCTAGAGTCCCTGCCACGAGTGGCTTACAATCTACAGTGAGATCTGTCCCATTGGGACCCTGGGTGATTACAAACAGTAGAGCAAGGGAGAAGGGCGGCTGAGAGGAGCAACACCACAATCCTGTGACTCTAGTTGTACGTTGTGGAGGTTCTGAGAATTTATTAGTGCGTCTGTGATACTGCTCCCTCCAGCACATGCTCGTCTTCACCATGATTACAGGTAAAAAAAAAGATGCCTTTTCTGTTCTGCAAGCCCTGCAAACTCCGCCCGTGCTTTGCGAGTCAAGATGGGCTCTTTCCTTGTTGAGAATCATAATCAGTAGCAATAAGAGGTTCTGCAAGCCACATTAAGCCCTTTGTCACACCCGTTCAGCCCCTTTGGCTTCTCATAATGCCTCAGTCACATGTATGCACCCCTAGTGCTGTTAGTGGGGGCAGGCAGGTGGTCTGGTTGAGCAGGGCAGTGCCGGTTTTACAGAGCCACTTTTCACAGCAGAACCACACGTTTAACAGATCTCGGCCTATAAGGGGCCATCCCACTGTCAGAGTGTAACCGTGCAGTCCTGGCTTGTGCAACTGCTGCCAATGCAATCAGGAAAGAGTTGGTGCCTCTGTACTGGTGGAGGCACATACCTGATACTTTTGTGACATGGCCAGAGGCGGTTGGGAGCCTGCTTTATTTATACCACGCTCCCCTGTTACAGTTAAACGGGGAGAGCGGGAACGCGTCTCCCTTTCTGTGGATTTTTTGTAAGATGGAAAAAGTGGCAGCTCTTCAATTACAGGGCGCGACTCTACCTTGACTTTGTAGATTCTAGCCCTGCCAGCTGGTAGAATTCCTTCAGCACCAGGGCCCCTGCCCTCCCTGCTGTCTAGAAATCAGCACAGGAGAAAAACAATGACACTCAAGTCTACAGTCCCAAAGAGGGCATGCGGCTTGCTTGGACTCCAACACAGCAGCTGTTCAGCCAGCACTGAAAGGCCCAAAACAGGGGGGGAAAAGAGATTATAGCCAAGTGTATTTGCTGAGTAACTCCATTTACAAAGAGAGGAGAGAGGGAATGTGATTTTCCAGAGTAGCTGATGATTTTGGGTGGCTCAATTTTGACTAACTCAAAACACATCAAAAAGGCCTGATTTTTGGAGGGTGGGTTCTCAGCACTCTCTGAAACTCTGGCATCCCAAAGGAAGCACCCAAAGCCACTTGTCCCTTCGGAAAAACTTGGCCCTAGTTACTCAAGGAGCTTTATTATTGGAACTTGATTTGAAAGACTCCTTCAAACCACCATTTCCCATCCAAGGAAAAAAATCTTAGTGGAGCAGGAGACAAACCAGCTTGGGAGGCTTGGCTGGGCTGGCAAGATCTTGCTTCCATTCTAGAGGGTTGGAACAACCTCTGAAGCCAAAAAAGGCCAAGCTCAATTCTGGCTTAAACCTCACTGTCACTTTAGTTAGCAGGCCAAATCCTTCTAGCCTTTACAAATCTAGCATCACTTGTTCAAATACAAAACATCAAAACACTCTGGGAGTTATGCATGTAAATAGTTAGGTATCTAGGAGTTTAACTCCCATTGAAATCAATCTGTTTCTTATTCTGTGTTTATATACTACCTAGACTGAGGGCCTGTGATGCAAAACAGAATAGTGGCAGTGCTTCTGGACTGTCAGAAGTAACACACATCTGCTCAGTCAGTGACGGTGAAAAACACCAGGAGTAGCAAACAAGTGCCAGACAGTGGATCCACCTCAGCTGTTGAACAGACCACGGCAGCAGGAGCTGTTCAAGAATATGTAGCAGCCATGTGATCAGAAAATCATTGCAGTTCACAGTAGCAGCGGTGTTGCCAATTCTCGTGATTTTTTTATTGCAAATTTTGCATTATTTGATTTTTTTTCTTAAAGCCCCAGCTCTTGGAGTCATGTGGTTAGGTGAGCATTTCAACTTTTGTGTAAAAAAAAAGAAGAAGGGTGTTTCTATTCCTCCTGGTTGCAGAAAAAAGCTTAAAATCTTCACCCAAGTCATCCCAAAGGCTCAGAAAACTGAAGATCAATGAATGAGTCCCAACTTTGTTTATTTTTTTAAACCTCATGATTTTTTAATGCTTGGAGTTGGCAGTGCTGTAGTAGTTGCAATGGAGGCAGAACAACCTTTAGGAGAACACAAGGACTGCAATTGGGCCTGGGCTCTGCAGAGAGGTATGAGCGCCTTGCACCCTCCCCACTTTATGTACCCACCCAAGGACCAACCACAGTCTGACCCTGGGTAGAATTTTCAAAAAGCACCGAAAGCTGGCCAGGCGAGTACATACCCAGAGTCCCAGGCAGGCTTGTACAGACCATGATGCTGCTGCTTCTCTGCTATTTGTATCCATGTTCGTGTGATTAAAGCTGCAGTCTCTCCTCTGACTGCCGTGTAGACATACGGCAAGTGACTTATAAACCTACATCCCATTGACTTGCAATGAGAATTAGGCTCCTACGTCATTTAGGCACTTTTGAAAAGGGCCCCCCCCCCCCTCTAAATTTTGTAGTCTTCATGCTAAAACATTTCCCCTGTACCATCCGTTAAGCCAAGAAAGTTAGTTTTCATGGGCGCTTATTGTTTGTAAGGCATCCAGCCACGGAGATGTTGAAGGATTTTTAAATAAACCTATTCCTTGTTGTGTGATTGTTGTACAAAGAGTAAAGTTAGCGCTAACAAGGACACGGGTAATCTTTATAATGCCTAAATGGCCACAGACAGATGCCAAGCTCAGTTTCATTAGTATAAAAGTCAAGGTAACTTAACTTAGTCGAGTTACTCTGTGTAACAGAGAAAACAATTGGCCCATAGACTCTTTTTGCGCGTGTGCCTTTTAGACACTTTGATAAATCCACAGGTTTCTGGAACCAATTTTACACTGCATGTAACCAACATACTGGAACCATTACTTTTTGGGCAGCCAAGATAATCCTTCCTACCCATAAATCAGCACAGTGTAGTAAGGGGAAGGCTGCAGCCTGGTATTTTCTGATGTCTGTCACCAGCAAGCACATGGCCACATTAAAGGACATTTTAAAAAGAAAATTGAAAATAGAAAATAAAGAGAGCAGAAAACACAGGGTTTCATTTGGGGCTGAGAAAATAAGGAACTGAATAAGAATATTACCAGCTGTGATTCATTTGATGCAATACGCACGGCTTTAAAAACGGCTTAGCGCTGCAGAGGGGTCAAAATTGTCCCTGGGATTTAGGATTATGTTATCTTCTGTTCTGCAACATGACAAAAGTGTCATGGATGTGCTGATAGCAGGAATTGGAGACTGCGGATTAAGCAACAGCACAGATAGCGAACTGCTTTCTTCAGTTTGCCTTCCAGAGGTTATACAAAGGTGCTGGGCCTATCTGAAGCAGGAATTAGCTGTGTCCTGTGGCTGGGCCACTGAGTAGTACATAGTCACCTACCAGTAAGGTTGGGTTGTTTTATTATTTAAACTAGGAGCTGAGGGTGAAGCTGACATCTACTGAGGAGTACTTGGGTCGGACGACGACGGCCATGAAGATCCGGAAGACATGGATCTTAGAGTGTAAATGGGAATAGAGTGAAAACTGGATATGTTTTAGCAGCTGTCCATGTTCTCTCCAGGCTGGGGGAAAGCCCTGAACAATAAGTGTTCCCTGATGCAGCTACCACAGGGATCTACACCATCTCCAAAATTACAAACCGTTTGCAGTGGTAGCTGCCAAGGGAGGCTCCTGGGCTCTGATATTGGATGGTACAGTGGAACAAAGAGAGAAGCGTGGCTTGATTAAGGACAGCCAATATGGATGAAGACAATCAGGAATGAGGCTGGGTACTTGAGTGATATTGCTTGTATTGTGGAAGCGGCTGGAGGCCTCGGCCAAGGATCAGTCCCCTGTTGTGCTAGGCATTGTACACCCAAAAGAACAATGGTCCCCTCCCTGCCCAAAGCTTTATACTCCAAGAACTAGGCCATGACAATGCCCACGCAGCAGCCCAGACAAGCTACCTCCCAGTCTCCCCACTGAAGGAGTAAACCGCGCGAGGTCTATACCCAGCATAGCATGCCTCTGCCAATACACCAGCACAGCTACGCTAACCACTGCCCAGGGGTCGGATCAAGGCTCCTTCCGTTCCCCATCCTGCCCCATTTTGTGGGGAGGGATAGCTCAGTGGCTTGGGCATTGGCCTGCTAAACCCAGGGTTGTGAGTTCAATCCTTGAGGGGGCCATTTAGGTATCTAGGGCAAAAATCTGTCTGGGGATTGGTCCTGCTTTGAGCAGGGGGTTGGACTAGATGACCTCCTGAGGTCCCTTCCAACCCTGATATTCTATGATTTAGCTGCTTTGCAGATACGACTTCCCCTCCCATGCAGTGAATGGCAGCGTGGGTAGCCAGTACAAGGTAGTAAGGAGACACCTTCTGCCCCCTGAGCACCATGGGTAGCCAGGCAAGCTGGGCCCTATGCCGAAGAGACGACTGGTGGTTACACCAGACAGGACGAGTGCAAGGTAACTACGAGCCAGTTATGATTAGCATAACAAACAGAGGTCGCAGTACACCAGCTGCCTAACGGTTCCCATTGGCCTCCAGCCTGCAAAGGCGCACAGCTGCCAAGTAGGCAGAGCTTGCTGCTTATCTGCTCCCGGACAAACAAGCTGGAGCAGATCTAGTGCGGCTCGCTGAGCGACAGCAGAGCTCTCCGGCTTAGAGCAGTGTTGCACATGTCAGACGGACTAGCCTGGCGTTTGTTCAATTGGAAATGCTGGTTTTCCTGCATTCCCTTTGCCCGGGAAGATTTGCCTCTAGCAGAAGTCACATGCCTACTCTAAGTACTATAAGGGACTTCTAAAGGCAGGTTCCTTAATAGATGGAAATCAGCAAGAGTAACACCTAGCTCTCATATAGCACTCTGTATCTGTAGATCTCAAAGTGCTTTACAAAGAAGGTTAGCGTTTTAATCTTCCCCATTTTACAGACAAGGAAACAGAGACATAAAGGGAGTTATTTAAGATCACACACACTACTATAGAACTCACGTCTCCTGACCCCCAGCCCAATGCCCTATCCTTCACACCATGCTGGCTCCCAGGCAGCTCACGTTTTAGCTTGTATTTGACCAAGCCTCAATATTTTTTACCTGCTAATCTCAGGCACAGTTTTGCACCTGTGAATATCCACGATCACCATTTGTGGGCACAAAAACAGAGACTAGACTTTCAAAATCCTGCCCTCCAAGTACCAAACCCACAGTGGGCACACTTCACCATCCTTCTAGTTTTAGGGGTACTACTGACTCCAGCAATGTTAACTCCCCACCCCATCCCCGTATAGAATATCACGGTGGGAAGGGACCTCAGGAGGTCATCTAGTCCAACCCCCTGCTCAAAGCAGGACCAATCCCCAGACAGATTTTTTTGCCCCCGATCCCTAAATGGCCTCCTCAAGGATTGAACTCACAATCCTGGGTTTAGCAGACCAATGCTTAAACCACTGAGCTATCCCCCCAAGAATATTTTAGTGCTTCTAACAAGTCTCTTTGTTCACTTAGGACTGGAGCGCTTTAGATTCTCTGTGCTGGGTTTTGGGCTGTTCTTTTCAAGATGCCTGAGTCCTGCACTTGAACTCACTTCTGTGAGGGGATACTGCATGGTAGGGCTTGTACTAGCTTTACAGCAATATGGCTCGCAGCGACGGCTCCAGGCACCAGCGCTCCAAGCGCGTGCCTGGGGCAGCAAGCCACAGGGGGCGCCCTGCCGGTTGCTGTGGGGGCAGCAGTCAGGCAGCCTTTGGTGGCTTGCCTGCGGGAGGTCCGCTGGTCCCGCGGATTCGGCAGCAATTCAGCGGCGGGTACGCTGAAGCTGCGGGACCGGGGACCTCCCGCAGGCGCACCGCCAAAGGCTGCCTCACTGCTGTGCTTGGGGTGGCAAAAAAGCTAGAGCCACCCTTGATGGCTCGTGGTAGAATTAGAGCAATGCATGGGTAACCCACAGCCAGTCAGCATGGCGTGTCTCCCATGGCGTGTGGTAGCTGGGACACATCAGAGGTTGAACAGCTGTTACAGCCACCGCTAACAGAGCTAGATCCTTTAGCGTAAGTAGTAGTGGCTCACGCTTTTATGAGTCAGAGATCACAATTCAGTCGCTGCCACCAATGACCCTCCCAAGGATTGACCTTATGCATGGGGTCCCATTAAGAAGCCTCCTACTATCTCCTTAACTGTTTCAATAGCCTCATCTCAGAATGGAGTTGACCTGGCTGACTACACTGCGTGGCGTCTTCAAACTTCCCCTTATGCTGCTTAGAGGCACACAGCGTCAAATGCATAACATGCTGGCTTTGCACCTTTGAGCAGCTGTGATCTTCAAATCTCATCTGCATCCTAAACCAAACCTGTTTGGAAGTCACACGGCTTGGTCTCTAGAAAACATTTGTCCATGGCAAAAAAAAGCTCCACCCTACAGTTTGGCATAATCCAATGCAATTTGCAAGCCGAGAGTTCAGGAGAAATCCAAGAATGGAATAACAAAGCATTTTTGCTGGCAACCAGGAAGGTGAGGTTATAATAATGTTTTGGCTTTTCTGGAGCACCTGTCGTCAGACAATCTCATGGCACTTTACACACACCGAGCAGTAGCACACTCCTGTGGAGCAGGTCACGATCATTATCTGCATTTTACAGATGGCTAAAGAGAGAGGAAGGGTGTGTCTTCACCTCAGGGTTAGCCCAGACTGTTACTCAGGTTTTAGCTCAAATCCCCTCACTGGCTGCACAAGCAAAAGCCATTTACCTGGGTTTGGAGGTACTGTACTTTAAGCCTAGGCTAGCTCACCCTGATGGGAGAGAACCTGGGCTCAGTTTTAAGTCCAGTTGCAATCTGCCCACTTTGCAGTGAGGCTGTGTCATTCATGTGCTGATAGTCCTCCAACACCCTCTCACAATTCCCCCTGAAGGACAAACGATTCTCTCACAATTGACTGGCAATAGCACAAAGAATCACAGGCTTTGCCCACAGACACACACAGGTGAGTACAGCACCAGTCAGGAGGTGCGGCTGCTCACACCGGAGCTAACTCTGCAGTGAAGACATACCCAAAGAGATTAAAGTGATTTGCCCAGGTCACACTGCGTGTCAGTGGCAGAGCCCAGAATAACACGTCCACTCATCTGACACCTATCCAGTGCTCTGATCACTAGACATGACTCCCTCCCTGGTTATGAACAGAAAGGCAAAAGTGGAATAAGGATATTTTGTTACTGCACTTAGCTCCTTGCTCTTTGCTTTCCAAGTCACATCTGCTTACCATCCTGTCAAACAATCACATTCAGGCTTCTGGGACCACTGGTGATACAAGACAGATGCGTAGCCACTCACGATGTTCTATTCTGGCTCATGCACGGTCTACCAAATTACCAGCTCAATTGATTCCAGGCTGGTCCTTGTTGATGATAAGGTGGAACGCAGCGAGAACACAGCTTGAGTCTCTCATGCCAGGCGGACTAGCAGGGCCAGCAGCTGGAAGCGTCAGGCTTTGATTTATAAAAATGTGCTCATTCCAGACAGATACCATTGGTGGAGAATAAGTCACCACAGTGCCTTTTATAGAATCTCTTCCTGTCTTTGACACCCTGGAGTTGGGTAACCAACTGGTGAGTGTGTGTTACAAGTCCCCCTCTGTGCTGATCCACACAGGATGTGCGTGGTTACAGCCCCCAGTTACACAAGCCTGATTCTTTAGCTCCAGCTGTAGTAGTTCATGCTTTTAGCTCTGAAAATCCCTGGTTAAGTCCCCAATATGTCAGCCAAGAGGGTGGCCGTCACATAAGCATTGGTGATGCACAATGGATGGGCTGGATATTGGAGGTTATTGGTAAGTGTTTATGCCTAATTGAAAGGTTTCAGAGTAGAAGCCGTGTTAGTCTGTATCCGCAAAAAGAACAGGAGTACTTGTGGCACGTTAGTCTCTAAGGTGCCACAAGTACTCCTGTTCTTTATGCCTAATTGTTTACTTTAAAGAGGTGGGTAGGAATCACTGGGTTACATAAGGCAATACCAGAACAGAGGCCAGTGCACAAGCATAACTCTGTCGGGAAGCTGCATGCTATGGGGTAAAGTCAACTGCCGTGTGGGCCAGGTAATCTGCAGATTTCCCTACACAAGGGCTCCTCTCCCTTTATAATCCTGCACAGAGACTGACCAATTATAGTCCTTGTGCTCCTGAATTGCAAGGGCTGCCTGAGGGTAGCTCCAGCGGCTGCATTAGCAGGCGATGGGGTGAGAGGAACCACGGTCCCACCAGCCATAGTCAGAGCTGAGACTGCGCGGTATGGGTGGACTGTACACTGCACCCTTCCGAAGATGTTCTACTGTTAGCTGCCTCAGGAGGAAGTCTATCTCCAGTGCCAGGTGTAGCTTAAAGCCAGGACCTGGCCCTACACCATTTCTTCAGTGTCTCATCTTCATGGGTACTAGTAAATGCTACCTAGAAAAATGACATTCTGCCTGGCTTATGTCAATGCAGAACAAACCCAAAACGTGCACCTGTTGGTTTATCACACCGTGTCTGAATTTCTGAAAGCACACACCACAACCAATAGATCTATCATCAAACAATGGCTCTATAATCCATTGACAACCAACAGTTCTTAAAAGTATCAGCAAACCAGAATGACACACGTCTCCCACTGGATGCATAAACACAGGTTCATGAGCATCTTAGCAGCAAGAAGAGCCAGGTAAGGTTTGTGAATGATGCAGGCTCTCAAGTGAGACATCAGCGTTATCTCTTTGGTCCTCTGACTGAATTGCTGAGGAACAGGACATTTTTCTTGTAAATTAATTGACGCTGTAATTTGTGAATTAAGAAAAATGTTACAATTGAGAGCAAAAATATCCAGTTCCAGTCCCCTGCCCGTGGCTGGCCCTGTATCTACTTCTCCAGACTGCAGAGGTAGCCATGCTGCTGCTAAGCAACACACGGGCTCCCAGACAGCCTGTGATATAACTAAATGGGTAAGTGTGTCTTAGGTGAATTATGGGCCTAGGGACAGTTTCTAAGTGTACAGTAGATTTCTTCCAGTTGGTTCTTTCAGCTAGTTCATTCATCGACTCAGATTGGACAGTCAATGGGTGTGGTTTCAGATTTCCATTGTGGGGATAAACACGCCCCAAAGTCATGTCTGCATGGATGTCCAGTTTACTGTGTAAATCACACACATTTGGGAAAGTGGGACCAAACCCTAGCTTCCAGTTCAAAGGCCATTAGCACTAAAGGGGAGCTTCTTTACCTGCTAGTAGTAGAAGTCTCATTCTATGTTGGGGCTAGCCAGCCGATGGCACCTACGCCAATTCGCTCATAGCTGGTGTGTTACAAGCAAACATCCTAATATTCAGATGTGGATGCTATTTCTATTTGGACATCCTTGTTACACCACTTGCCAGGTTTTTTTCCCCCATTACACAAACAACAACCCTATTCTTGAAGTCAGAATGGACTGTAGTGAGAGAGCAACAAATCACAGGTCTACATGAGAGCACACAGTGTGTGTCCTTTGTAGCCAGGTTGCATGTGAACACAAAATGGCTGCTTTCTCTGCAGCAGGGAAAGGGGCGTTACTCCATGGGTAGGTGCAGGAGACAGCAAGCAGAGTCATAACACGTATATGCCACTACATGCTATGTCCCACATCCTCAAAAGGTATTTAGGCACCTAAGTCCTATTGAAATCAATGGGAGGAGTTAGACCCCTAAATACCTTTGAGGCTCAGGGCCCATGTCTTCAAGGGATGGAGTAGTTGGGCACTTGTCTGGTCCATGCCTTCCCTTTCCAACAGGTGTAGGGTGTCCTCTCCAATCCATGTTAAGGGCTTCAGTCCGCCTCTGCCCTTACCCCGGCTACCAAATTCTTCAGTAGCAAAGCAGGAAAAGCCCTGCATCCACTGCATCTGGACCTGGTGCTTGCCCCCCCCACCCCTCACCCCCGCTGGAGCTCTGCACAGGAACCAGAAAAACCCTGCTCAGAGGTGCAGGCATGCATCACAGTCACAGAAAGGTGTACAGCGCACCAAAGGGAGCTGCTAATTGCAGTTTAGTGTTGAGCCGTATCCAAGTATAGACACACTCTGGCAGTGTAAACCTGACAATTGGGCAGGGATTGCGAAGGCCATCCCGGACTTTTGGAGACGCAGGATCTTTTCAGAGTTTTATAGGAAGTCAGGCTTTGCATCTCAGCCCACATCCTGCAAACTTCAGAGACATCTGTTTGTGCAATTGGAGAGACGAGCCAACTCTTCAGGGAAGTCCTGAGGGTTGTAGTTAAGTTGGTGATTTTTGCTTCAGCTCCACAGAGAGTGTGAGATGCATCTTCCAGCCTCCTTTGCTAGTTGGCTTGTGGTGTAATTGCAATTTAAGAACCTACTTTTGCTCAAACTGGCACATATTTCTGATCAGCAGGGTCTTTCCTAATACACAATGGGAACAAGCCGGATCCTGGAACCTCTACTCACGTGAGTCATACCTGTTGCCCGAGTGGTCAATGGGACTACTCGTGTGAATAATGTTTTCAGGATCAGACCCAAATATGAAGGCTTGGTCTTTCTAGGGGTCTCCTTCAAGTGAAATGAGTCCCAGTTTTTGATGGCTCAGACAAAATGTTCAAAAACAAAGTCAGTCATCTACAGGGGTGGAGTCAGGGACATGACAGGATTCCTAGTAACCTGAGTGCATCATTACACGTATTTACCATCATGCATGCTCTCTCCGTATGGGTCCTGGCTGGTTAGCATGGCTAATACTTTAAGAAAGAAATTGAAAAGGAGACTGGAAAGAGAGGCAACTCTGCCTTAATCCTGGTTTCTAATGGAAATGGTGCAGATGTGATACTATCAGACAGTACAGATCCTACAGGAGATTTAAGGTAACATGGACCAAATTTTTCAGAAATGCTAATAAATATGATCAGTCAATCCTACTGAACATATTTTTTTCTGTCTAGTGCTAGACCAATCATTGGGATGCATATCACCTGTAACCAGAGCAAGAGATGGGAAATCCCTCTTGTGTTGTTGGTCATGAATCTCCCCTTCCTGAACTAGTTGATTTTCATGCATAAGCCTTAGATCCTGAAGTAGCCTTGATCTCTGGAATCCCGCATTTAACAAGGAACGAGGCCACGAGCCTGCATATAGATTATCTAGCTACAAAGAATTTTGGGCTGGAACCCATCACAGTGGTATCCAAGTGCCTTCCAGACTGGCATAGGAAGGGCCCTAGTGGACCTGATTGAGTCTCCAACTCTGCTTCTCTCTTCCAGGTCATAGGACACCCTGCGTGGAACAGGTTCTTTTGGGGGAAAGAGGGGAAGATGCAGCTCTCTTACTTTTCTAAGGGCATGGCTACATTGCAATCGGGGTGTGGATTGCAGTGGGTGTAGACAGACCTGTGCTAGCTTTAGCTAGCTTGGGTACAGATAACAGTGAAGCTGCGGCAGCCACTACAAGCCCACCTGGGACCGTGGGTAATGGCGTGAGTAGCGAGCCTGCGCTGAAGTCTGTGCTGCCATGGCTTCACTGCTATTGGGACACAAGCTAATAAGAAGAAGCTAGCTCAAATACATCTACACGTGCTGCAAGTACACCCCCAGTGGCAGTGTAGACATACCTGCACCATAAGGCTATGTCTACATTGGCACATGTACCCAAGTACTTCACATACTTGCCCCCCGAGAGTCCACATAAGCTGTACTGGGACCAAGTATAATGCTGTGTACATGCATATACACACGTCCACACTGCTCATCTAGGTACACAAGGTTGGCGCTATCATTTCAGGGGTGATATCACAGGGAGACTCTCTAGGACTTGCTTTGTTGTGTATTGTGTACTGCTCCGTGCTTTGACACATGTGGCAATGGCACTTCCAGATGACATAGCCCCACACGTCTTTCCCTCAAAAATGTGGTTGAAGTAATGGACCCACTAGACAATGAAGTGTTCCTGCTCCTCATTGCAGGAGGGAGGTTTCTGCAGTGGAGGAGAGGCTCTAGGAGACATTTTGGCATCAATTTCCAACACGTCAAAGATGGCAGGCCACAAGGAACAATGAACATTAATTCATGTCACAGTTGAGAGAGATGCTGATTGCTACTATTGCTGTGATATCCCTTTTGGTTCACTGTCATTTCTGGTGCAGGAGAACAAGCACAGAGTGATGGAATCACGTTGTCTTGGAAACATGGACGACCAGCAGTGGCTTCAGAACTTTCAGATGAGGAAACAGATCTTCATGGAGCTGTGGGAGGAGCTTGCACCAACCCCTCCAGTGCCAGAACCCTTGATTCAAGGAAACCATACATGTTAAAGCAGGTTGCTATTGCCCTGTGAAAGCTGCCTACCCCTGGCAGCTACTGGTCCATTGCAAAGCACTCTGGGGTTGGCAAGTCAACTGTTAGGATTGAAGTTGTGGCAGTTTGTGAGGCAGTTAATGCTGTGGCTAACCCATTGGTGGTTGCCACAAAAAACTTTCCAGAAATAGCTGGTTTTCAGAGGCTGGGTTTTCCCAACTGTGCAGGGGCCATTGACAGCACTCAGAAGTCCCAGCACTTTGCCCACCACAAGGGACAAGTGAGTATGTGAACTGAAAAGGTTACTCTTTGATCATTCTGCATGACTTGGTGGACCACATATGCAGATTGATGAATACCAACATGGGGCGCACGGGAAAGGATCATGACAGCAGGGTGCTGTGGAGAAGGGGGAAGTAGGGACTTTAGTCCCCAGAAACTCAGTTGTTGTGTATGGTATATCTGTGCCAATGGTTATTTTGTGATCCTGCCTACCTGCTCCTTCCCTGGCTCATGAAGCCATATCTCAGCAATGATGGCCCTGGAAAAAGGGAATTTAATTGCAAGCGAAGTAGCTGCAGACTGGGCATGGAATGTGCTTTTGGTAGGCTGAAGGCTCATTGGCAATGCTTGCACACCCATCTGGATGCCAGAGGCAAACACTGTTCCTGGGATCGTGGTCTGCTGTGCACTGCACAACATTTGAGAGAGTCAAGCAGAATATTTTCATTTGCTTTACAAAGTCTAGGCAGGCAACTGGATCCCACACATATGTTATATACAGGTCCTAATTTGCAAGGGAAATTAGAGACGCCATATGTGCAACATACTATCACAAAAGTGAGGCACAGGCTGACTTCTCCTTGTGCCAGGGGACACCTTCACATCCCTTCTGTGAAGCTGCTTTAACTGCACCTGAGGGAAATATTCCATCATACTTACCTGGGTATACAAATTTTCAAGTGTTTTGTTCCCATCTGATTGGCTGTTCCTGAAGATCATTATCCATTCCTGTGTTACACTGCAAAAATGTACAAAGCCAATTATTAGCAAGCACCTGTGTTAACAGCTTTGGGGCTAGGTTTCTGCTGTGGAGGGTGGCAGCTGTGTGATGTGCTCATTGTGAAATGTTTTTGTCCATTTCATAATTAAACCTGACCGTAAACCAATTAAGCATTTGTGATTAATTTTCAAAAAGGAACGGGGATTACTGATGATGGTTTCTGGCTCTTTTACATATGACTTGTAAAATAAAAACTAAGTCCTTAACTTAATTTACAACAGTATAGGCTGGCCCACTTCTGACAGTGGCTTATGGTTTTGCATTAGAAGGGGTGAAGGACTCATTCGTACTTCTTTTGCAAAATACTGCGTTTCTAAGTATTGTGCCTGTTAACACAATTCCCAACTGGATTGAACCTCTCCTTTAAACCTTTCCAAAGCTGTTTACAGTTTGTGTCTCCCCCACCCCGCACCCTCTCCCCCCGCATCCCAGTGATGTTGACAAATGCTGTCATTGGGTGTCTGCCAAATGTTTTAGTGCCTTAAGTGCATGACACAATTCATACCTTTTCTGAAACCTCTGTTATCGTGAGTTCTTGAAGTTATCAGAGTGTTCTTGATAGATGGCCATGGGGGGATAGAGGCCGAGGAGAAATGCAGTCGTCCTGTTAATTTATTCACTAAGAATTGTCACCAGTACCAAGTGCAATTCACAGGTGTTAGAGACTCCTAATCCAAGGTCTGCTTGGAAGTGCTTAAGTTTTCGGGAGTGGGAGGTTTGCAGGAGAAGAGGGGTGTTTTGGTACAGGGTGCTGACAGATGCCGTGTGTGATTACCAGTATGTTACCTTTCTTTTTTCAGTTTTTGAATTGCAACATGTTCCATAAAAATATTAAGGTAGAAAAATCGACCTACCCTATGTGTAAGATATCTGCAACTGAGAATTGGTAGAGGTTTTTACTGGGCAGAAACCACACTGTACTTTCCCCCATCCATCCTCTGTGTCCCTGTGGCTTCAGAGATTTGGGAAGCTTGGGCAGAGAGACTAAAAAAAAAGTATTTCAATTGTAATGGTTCCAAAGCTGTAAATATAATTTGATTACATTACTAAAAAAGCTTAAGGCCCATTTCCAAACTAAAACATGCCACCAGCGTTCACCAGAACCAGGAAATGTACTGAAACTGTGATGCTGAAGGTTTACTTTGTAGAAAAAGTTAAAAAGAACAATGAAAACAACAATTAAATTGTTACACAATTGCAGTGAAATTTTCTATAGACCATTTTCTGAAAATACAAACAACATTTAGAAGAAACAAAAGTGTTGGTGAAAAACAAAAATACCGCCCAGATTGTAATGACTTTGTGTCTGTCTCCTTCCTTTCCTCATCAGAAGGGGTGAATGACAAACAATCATAGGCACCGACTCTTCCCTGAGACTGACTCTCTACTCTCCATGCTCCTCATATAGCTCCTAGAGCACAGGGTTCTTCTTGGCTGCCTTCTTCTCCAGGAGGTTGGCTGCAATCTGTTCCTTTTCTGTTGGGCTAGGCTCCGTCAACGAAGGGTTCCTGCTTGGTGCTGTCCACCCAGTGCTCTGTGGCAGGGGTCCGGGAGCCCAGGATTCCTCTTGCCTTGCTAAGGCTCAGCTGCTGTCCTCCCTGGGTTCCTGGCTCAGGATCTTGGGGCATACAGCTCTTCTAAGGCCAGCTGTTGGAAATTGCTTGGCCCTCTCTTCCCCACCCAGCAGGTTTGCGTCACCTTGCACACATCCTTAAAAAGTGACAGCTTTCCGAGCCACGCTTCCAATGTCAGCTTGGGGTTCAGCAGAGTCTAACCCGGTCCTTGGATTTTGTCCTAAACCAATCGCTCCAGCCTTCTGTAACGAGCCGCTCTCTCCCGCGCACTCGGAGGAGACCACGGGCAGGAATTTCGCTTCAGTGCATGCACATGTGGGAAACACTGTTGCAAATCATGCTTAAAATTCAATCTGGCAGGAAAACTCTGAAACTGCTTTGAAAGGCTACAGCGAGCTGAGCAAAACATTGACATATGACCAGGCAGCCAGTCCCTGGAGTAAGGAAAGGCTGCTGGAGTCCCAATATACTTTAGCCTGTTGGGTTTTCTCACCTGTTCCCCCCGCTTGATCCTATTCATGCTTTTTTATGGCACATGGATCTCCCTGGTAATGTGGGCCATATGTTTATTACCCTTCACATGAAAGTAACACCAAAGTTCACATTACACACTCCTCTTTTCTCATATTTTCCCAGTGTGCAGAGGTTCATTAGGCGCAATTTCAGACCTTTTTATAATTTCCAAAAGCGGCAATTAGATTACTGCCCCCAGACCGCCTCTTGCAGGGAAAATAAACTCCTATTTCCTTGACTTTGCCTAATGCTAATAGCCTGGAATTTTTGAAAACGTGGTATCGTTCTCCATGGCTTTATCCCTCAAGGGTGATTATAGAGTTTCTGAGACAAGGTCAGTAATCACATACACGGTTCTCTAGTTGAGACTTAACTGTTCCCTTACATAGTAAAAACTCCTGTTCACCCTGATTTATGGGCTATTCCTCTTGCAGTGCAACTCAGCATCCTGGTTTCTTTCTTTAGTACATTACAGAGGGAAAAGGTTTCCTGCGCTAGAAAAGGAGCTTCATTTGACACCTGATGTCAAACATGGCTCCCGTGCCCCCATTACCCCTCCCCCTCCTTCCCTGTGATTTGAATGTGGTTCAGCTCCTGGTGAAGAAAGAGGGCTTGTTCCCTCATTTTAAAGGGGGCTGCTCCAGCTCTGGGGTGCTGAAGACAGTTTTGCCTTCTCTACACCAGTCAAACAAAGGTGTGATCGTGGATTCTTTGAGGACATACAGTGACACATCCAGCAAAGAAGATGCACTGTGCAGATTGAGATGGGTTTGACATTCCATCATGGTTAGGCCTTTGGACAAGTCACCCATTCAGGAAAGCCTGCTGCACTTAAGCATGGGTTTAAGTTCCATGACTTTAATGGGATTTAAGTCCATGCTTAAAGTCAAGCACATGCTTAAGTGCTTTCTTGAATTGGGGCCACAGGCTCCAGTGATCAATAGGCCAACCAAAGTAACTGACACAGCAATTAAATCAGTATTGAAGCACTTCTGAAAGCAGCTATTAACTTTTTTTCTGCTCTACATATTATAGTCAATTTTGTCATTTTGTTATTATAGTCAAGATTGATTTCTTTCTTGTTGATGGCCATATTGCATTGAGGCCTTATTCTCCGCTCCCTTATAGGAGTACTTAGAATTGAGCTCAAAGGATACATTAAACCATCCTTAGATTGTAAGGGATTGTCTCTTTGTTCTGTGTTTGTACAGCACTAGCACAATGGACTCCTGGTCCGTGATGGAGTTCCTAGGTGCTACGATGATACAAATAATACTGTTTTGGCTAGGAGCGAGCTGCGCTCCTCAGTGTTAAATGATGAACCATTCAGTGGTGTGATTAAAAGGAATATTTCTAACTTCACTCAAGACAGATAGCACTTCCTTTGAAGCTTTGAAAACCTCGGTTAGAGAAGAATGCATGAAGCTCACTTCCCGGGAGGGACAAAGAACAGAGGAACTAAGCAGTTAAGTAAAGCAAGCAGAAGATCCAAGATCCTTCAGCTTCACAGGTCTATCAATATCTCTCATAAACACTAAGTATGGACCGTGTGGTAACACTTTGGGACGTCAGGCTCCCGAGATGCGTGCCCCAGCCCAGCGCAAACATGTCCGTTACCAGAGTCAAGGTGGGCTGGGGAGGTTGGAATGGAACCCCGGTGCCCACCATGAGGGGGTCCAGCCACCATTGTAGGGAATCGAGGGTATGCCTTGGAATGGTCAGCACCATGTCCAGACTGTCGCAGCCCGGCTTAATATATATAGGCTTAGTAGAAAGGAAATACTAGGGGACATGGCAGAAAAACTCGTAGCCAGAAGTTTCAAAGCAGAAGGGATCAAGAATTATGTTTCTTCTGTAGTATCAAAAAAAAAGAAGAAAAAGGCCAATTGCAACTGAAAGCAAAGATATCAATTAATCCAGCCAGCCCTATGAATTGCTGTGTGCTGGTGCTAATAACTTTGACCAAAGAGAATTCAACAGAATCTTCACCAACTTAGATAGTTACTCACTTTCCCCAGATCTGTGCCATCAGATGGGTGGCCCAATTAACATTGGATAAATTCAGGGTATAAAATTCATGGAAAACACCTGGACCTAACAACCTCCTTGTCCAGCTTTTAAAACAGTTAAAACTCAAATCTCTTCTTGCTACTGGAAATGACTTCACTGAGGCTGTGATTTTTCTAAGACCTTTTACATCAGACATCTTGACTTGAGATGTGAAAACTGCCATGATTACTTTACTCTAAGGCTATGTCTGCACTAGTGACTGTCCATGTGAGGTTTGTGCCTAAACCCCTGAAGCATTTGTCTCCAGGGGAGTAGAGGGCAAACAATCTAGCATTTTGCAGATGATACTAAACTGCTAAAGATAGTTAAGTCCAAAGCAGACTGTGAAGAACTTCAAAAAGATCTCACAAAACTAAGTGATTGGGCAACAAAATGGCAAATGAAATTTAATGTGGATAAATGTAAAGTAATGCACATTGGAAAAAATAACCCCAACTATACATACAATATGATGGGGGCTAATTTAGCTACAACAAGTCAGGGAAAAGATCTTGGCATCATCGTGGATAGTTCTCTGAAAATGTCCACGCAGTGTGCAGAGGTGGTCAAAAAAGCAAACAGGATGTTAGGAATCATTAAAAAAGGGACAGAGAATAAGACTGAGAATATATTATTGCCCTTATATAAATCAATGGTACGCCCTCATCTCGAATACTGCGTACAGATGTGGTCTCCTCATCTCAAAAAGATATACTGGCACTAGAAAAGGTTCAGAAAAGGGCAACTAAAATGATTAAGGGTTTGGAACGGGTCCCATATGAGGAGAGATTAAAGAGGCTAGGACTCTTCATCTTGGAAAAGAGGAGACTAAGGGGGGATATGATATAAAATCATGAGTGATGTGGAGAAAGTGGATAAGGAAAAGTTATTTACTTATTCCCATAATACAAGAACTAGGGGTCATCAAATGAAATTAATAGGCAGCAGGTTTAAAACAAATAAAAGGAAGTTCTTCTTCACGCAGCGCACAGTCAACTTGTGGAACTCCTTACCTGAGAAGGTTGTGAAGGCTAGGACTATAACAGAGTTTAAAAGAGAACTGGATAAATTCATGGTGGTTAAGTCCATTAATGGCTATTAGCCAGGACAGGTAAGGAATGGTGTCCCTAGCCTCTGTCTGTCAGAAGATGGAGATGGATGGCAGGAGAGAGATCACTTGATCATTGCCTGTTAGGTTCACTCCCTCTGGGGCACCTGGCATTGGCCACTTTTGGTAGACAGGATACTGGGCTAGATGGACCTTTGGTCTGACCCGGTACGGCCTTTCTTATGTTCTTATGTTCTTATTTCTGAGGGGCGTGGGTAGTAGCATGGCCCCGTACCTGGGCCAGTTTGCAGTGTGGATAGGGTCAATGGGCAGGTACCAAGTCTCAAGTATCAATAGTCCTCCACACTTATTCCCACAATGCACTGAACCCCTTTCTTACTGGCCCTGACCCAATCTCTAGGTGCCTGTCCCTCTATATGCCTGGGGAGTAACACACTGCACTGACCACATCAGAACAGCTTCCAGCTGCATTGTTTACAGCTCAACAATGGATCCAGCCCTGAGAGCAGCCACTGGGGCCACCGAGCATAGCAGGGAGCTGGTCAATGTCTGGGCAGAGTACGTAGTACAGCACCCTCCACAGCTTTGGCCGGAGCAGTGGGAACATTCATCTGTACTGGCAAATTTCATGGAGGCTGGAGGAGCTGGCCATTCACCAGACTGCAGGGTGGTGGTGCAGGGAGCCGATGAAGTACTTGAGGCTCCTGTACAGGAAGGCCAAGGACAGTTGGTCTAGGAGGACTTGTTGCACTAGCCCTTGGAGCTGGACCAGGTACTGTCAAGGGCCCACAGTATTGAGCTTGAAGTAGCTCTCGATTAATCCTAAACCCAGCCAGCCTTATTGTCCAACAGGCCAGTGAGGCAGATGATGGCAGTGAGGCAGGAGGGACCATGGAGGAGCCCAGGCGGACAAAGAGGAGGTTGTTCTGCACGTTTACCCAGAGATCCAGGTTGTGGATGAATATCCTCTGGAGAGACTGATGCCTTTGCAGGAACCATAACCCCCGGCTGGTAAGTTACAATGATGCCCAACCTCCCCACCAATATCCTCCTCTTTGTGTGGCTAAATTCCCAGTGTTACGATCAAGAGGATTGCAGTAATGTGCACTTACTTTTCATTGATGGATAACGTGCCATCCATTGTTCTCTGTCTGCTTGTGTGGCGCGCATTGCTGAAGCCACACCACTGTGGTGCCTGTGCTCATACCGAAACCTTCCAACGTTCCTCCCATGTGTCCAGCCTCCTCTGTTCCACCCCAGAGTGGCCAGAGTTACAACTCAACATTTTTATTGACGTCCAAGGAACCACACTGAAAGGGTCTGTGCCCGGGCTTCTAAAGCAGATTTCTGCAACAGCAAAGTAAAAATCAGTCTGCCTCTATGTCTGTCCATTTCTCTGTCCCCTGCCAGGCAGCAGGGGTCCTGGGGCTGTGCAGCACACGTGTGTGTGTGTGTGTGTGTGTGTGTGTGTGTGTGTGAGAGAGAGAGAGAATGTCCTGGTTGGGGAAGGGGGAACACATGTCCAGAAAACTTACACTGCTGTAAGGAAAAGGTAGTTTCAACATTGATTTTCTCCTCTGGAATCTTTGCAAAGTTAAAGTATCTGTCTCTGCCATCTCCTCACAGAGAGCCAGGAGACAAGCCAGACTGAGCGGTGGAGGAGAAGGAGGTGTTCTTCTGGCAGTCATAGACAAATCAGTATTGTGTCCCTGTGATATGACCATAGGAGATATGACCTTAGGACAGAAACATCACTTCTTTCTTTTCCTGTCCATGTCACCAGTATGGTGCAGGCACAGGGGCAGAATTCCCTGGCACTGCTGAGTGGAGGGGGCATTCATTGTTCAGATCTC
This sequence comes from Malaclemys terrapin pileata, assembly GCF_027887155.1. NCBI lineage: Eukaryota > Metazoa > Chordata > Testudines > Emydidae > Malaclemys > Malaclemys terrapin. The sequence continues at coordinate 336,237,695 of NC_071505.1, forward strand.
CAGGGGCATGAAAACTCCACATGCTAGCTCAGAATTTAATCGACTTCCATTCTAATACCCGCCCAATCTTGTAAGCACATGTCATCAAATTTCTCATGCAACAGGAATTCCAGCTGGTTCTTAAAGTTTACTGGCAGTGTGAATGTACTCAGACCGCCTTCGTAGCTGACCAAACCCCTCCATTCAGCTATATGTGGAGGGGTGATCATTAGCAGAAATATTTCCTTAGCATACAGTGCTGGATCCCCGCCCCACACAGGACTGGAAAGCCACTTCTCGTTTCCAGTGCGGTACTTTGAATACTGCTACGTTCTCCAAACGTTGGCCAGCCATTAAATAAGAGCATCTACCAGGGAAATCACCCACTCCAGACACCCAGTCCAGGAACTTGGGCTGGTGGAGGAAACTGGGTTAAAGGTCACAAAACTCCGTGGGGCTGTGAACCCAAACTACTCTGGGTTCTCATGCCTTGATTGGAAGATACCCCTCTTACTGGGTACCTAACCCTGTTCCTTGGAAGTCAACGGAAGCTTCCCGTCTGATGTCAGTGGGCAGAGTATCTATCCCCAAATGGTCAATATTCGTTGCCTCAATATTCGTTATGTGACACTACCACATGGACTGTACCTTACAGGGGGGTGATTTTCCAAACAGCAGTTTGACTCATTTGCAGCCCTATCGCTACTGCCATCACAGGTGGCTCTTCCTCATGGAATCTGCAGCTCAAAATGCACTATTAGATCATCTAGCTTATTCCCCAGCTAGTGCAATTCCCTGTTGCACCATTACTAACGCATTTTCCAGGCTGTTCCACAGCCTAATAGCAGTCACCACATGGATATTTTTCCTAATGTTCAACCAGAGCGTTCCCTTTTCTTCATTTCATCCCACTTCTTCTCGTCAATATCCTCCTGCAGCACCTTATGTAGTGTCTCTCCCTGTTTGCTGCAGTCGCAGCCTCAGACCTTGTTATGTCAACCAGCCACTAGAGAGGGACAAAGAGTCTCACTTTGCCAGAATGAGTTACACCTTCCTCTGGGTCGTGAAGCTCGCCCTAAGCATCAGAGGTCCACGGCAATTCAAATCCCATGTGGGCCACCAATTGCAAAGGCATCTCTGGCTGGGTTATGTGTGGGAACTGCGAACCTCTGGATCGAAAAGCAAGAAGCTCTATAATTTCAGCTAAAGGCCCAGATCTGTGCTTTGAAGGCAATAGCAAACTTCAACCTCTTTATGGCCTCCCCATGAGAGGGAGACAAAGACCCACATTCTGCCAGCATCGGTAACTGCATTTACACTCGTCAAATACTCCTAGGCATAACTTGATTTTTATCTGTTTGCATTACTGTGTCACTACCACATGCTCCATGAGAGGAAAGCTGTCAGACAATTTGTCCTGGCTAGCCTACAGTTCTTATGCTCCCTGGGAACCTCACAGTCAGTGGCAGAGCTGTATAATGCACGTGAGGGTTTGGAATGGATCAGCCAGGCAGATGGTCATTTAAGGGGACATTTCCTCCACACTGGAAGTGAAAAAGGGATAAGACTTACATTTAAAATTCCCCTTTCATGCAGGAGGATCCAAGGTGCTTTACAGAAGCAGACATATAGGGATTAACCATCCACTGCTGAAATTCAGCCACTTCTGGGGAAGGAACATGACACCTGTTCTATGTACAAGTGCTGTGGGGTTTCCTCCTCCTCATTCAGACTGAAGTTGTACAAACTAAATTAGAGCCAGCCTG